>NC_092807.1:73559419-73880252 GCF_040954645.1 Diabrotica undecimpunctata | reverse complement strand
TTTAATGCTTTTTTGCATTGACGAACTGCATATTCACAGTCCTTATTCCACCATGGTACTTTCTTTCGTCTATAGGTTGTAGAAGTTTTGCCAATATGTAAATCAGCTGCAGAGATAATGCAGTGGATAAAAAGGTTCAGAGATACGTCTACGTCATCAGAAAGAGACAAAAGTGGAAGTTTTTTTTCGAGATACGAGCAGAAGCCAATCCAATCTGCATTGGCGATTCGCCATTTGGGTACATTATAATTGCTAGATTTATTCTCGCTATTTGAAACCAGAATTGGAAAGTGATTGCTATCAAAGAGACTGTCGAGGACATGCCAGTTTAATAGAGATGATGACTTTGGGTCAGAAAAGCTTAAATCAATTGCTGAAAATGTGCCAGAAGATATATTGCAGTATGTGCTTGATCCGGTATTTAATAGGCAAGTGCTAGAACAATTTAATACATTTTCAATGACTTTTCCCCTTCCAAATGTTTTATCAGAGCCCCACATAATATTATGTGCATTGAAATCACCCACAAGAAGATAAGGAGTGGGGAGTTGATGGATTAAATCATACAGTTCCTCTTCTGAAAGTTTGTAATTAGGTGGTATGTAAATGCTGCATACTGTAATTTTGCTGGGGCACCAGATGGAGACTGCGACTGCTTCAATGTCAGTAGTGAGTATGTGATGTGTAGAAAACAGATCTCTGGAAACAAAAATTGAGGTGCCGCCACTGGCTCTCAGGAAGTCCTTTCGTAGACAATGGTAACCTTCGTAATTTTTAAGTTGTCCAATTTTGGTATCTTTAAAGTTTGTCTCCTGTAAACATATAAAATCTGCTTCTGTTTCTGCGATCAATTGTTGGATTCTTTCGTATCTCGGATAGAATCCGTCACAATTCCATTGAATTAATTTGAAAAGTAACTAAGTAATTAAAAGGTAGATTTTTGGGACTTTTGTGATGTATCTGAGAGATAATCGTCGTCAGTTGATGATTGTGATACTTCAGCGTTGCTATTATCTGTGGTTAAATATTTCTTTAATTTTTTCGTTGTTCTAGTAACTCTACCCTTAACAGATCTTTCTGTTAACGAAGGATATATCTTATACATATCGTCCAGCAGGACCTGTATATCTGTAGTAATTTGCAGAGCTTCGATTACTGGGTTGCCGTTGCCAAATGAGTTCTCGAGGAATGCAATAATCTGATCAGCTGTTAACGAATAGTCATTCGGATTTGTGTTACAGAGATTTTGTATAATTGTCTTTGTGTTGTCTGATAGAATAGCTTCGTTTGTGGACTGCATCCTAGGTTTCTTCTTAACTAATTTTGGTTTATCAGTGCTGGAGGAGTGCTCAGGAGGGGGCATTACATCAACGTCGGATGTCTGGTCTTCAAGAGAATTTGTGTCATTAGTTGATGAATGCAGTCGTTTGACACCTGGTGCTGGTAATAATGTAGTTGCTTGAATATTCTCAGAATTTGTATCAACTATTGTAGTTGTTGACAATGTTGATGATAAATTATTTGATTGCGGCAATGAGGTTGTTTGTGTATTTATGTTAGGACATTTGTTTGCTGTGTGTCCAGGCTGTTTACAAAGGAAACATTCCATACGATCTGTAGACAAAAATATTCTATATGCAATATTCTCATGCTGTATTAAAAGTGACGTTTGAAGCTCGTAGTTCTCAGTAGCTGGAATAACGTAGACTTGACGTCTGAAACTCATAATATGCGAGTACTCATCTCCTGGGATACCTGCCTTTAATAATGATATAGGCGACACCATTTGAAGTCCGAAATCTTTGAGTGCCTGTTCTATGACCTCGTTAGGTATGGATGGACAGACATTTGATATTAATATTCTCTTAGCTGGGGAAATTAGTCTTCTTATACTCAGCTCAACGGAATTTATAGTTACAGTGGAATGCTCTAATATAAGCTGGTCTACAAGTTCGGTTCTTGATAAGTAGATACACACTCGGTTGTTTGATATTTTCGATGCAAAACAAACATTTTTGGGATTAACGATGTTTCCAACTGCTTTAACGTAGTCCAATAACACAAGATTGGGATGAGAATGTATGATAATTGCTTGTTCTTTTTTTGGAAAAATAGGTTTAGGTCTTGTTTTGGCTGCAGCAACGTATGAAGTTGTAGGTGTATTGTTTTCTCCGTCATTCGTTAACATTATTGATTTAGTTACATTTGAAGTAGTTTGTTCAATTTGGTTGCCCTTGTAGTCAAAAGCAACAGGTTTAGGATTATCCATAGTGGTTGTAATTATTGGCCAGTATCTAGATAACAACAACACACCATTTCGTATTACTGGTTGCCTTTAAAATTGGCGTAAAGCGAAAGGCGATTTGAAATATATTAGTATTTCACTAATGAGCACAAAAAAGTTCAAAGATAAACAAAATAAACAGTTCAATGCAACAATTATAGTCAGATATTAAATATTACATTTACGCTTACTCGCAGGCAAGAGTCAACAGCAGTTTCCAATACACTACACTTTTATGTTTATATGTCCAAAATTTAGTAAATTTACAATCCAAATATTCACTTTAAAAACCTAAACAACGATTCTCGACATACAGAACGACCTTCACACGTTCAGTCACCATAATCGAATCCAAATAATATTTAAAAGTCAAGCTAAATTGGCAATCTACTCACAAACGTAAACAAAATATTTAATTTTTAAAATGACAAATTATTTGACATTGACAGATAATGTAGCGGTAGCGGAATCCAGCAGGTTTTGACTTATGACATTTGGTCCAGCGCTTACCGATGGATTCGGAAGTAGCGGAGGGGTAGCTAGGAGCGGGGTAGCTAGGAGCGGCTATCTAAAACCGCGAGCAATTCAAACGTTTGTTGCAAGTGAACGCTTTTTCAAAAACAAAAATATTAAGTTATAAGCCATCGGGATTAGTATATTCTAAAAATTATTAAGTTATTATTTACAATGTGTCCACGGAGACTGTGCTAAGAAACTTAATTATTTTTATTTTTAGCGAAAGTTATTCTTCCTTAACTTTTATCTGTTTTAAGACAAGGAAAAAATTCATAGTTGTTTTTAACAGAGACAAATTCATAGGGAGTTACAGAAAAGTTGACTATAAAATGAAGCAGGTTTTGAAAAACTTGAATTTTATTTCATTTTATGGAATTTTAAAACAAGAATTTTTGTTGTAAAAATTATTTATTAGTACTTTTACAATATTTGTGATCGTTATCCACATTTGAGCTAATATACGGACGTGTATTTAACACATCCGAAATTAACTGTTTTTCATCCATATTTGGCTTTTTGACAAAAGTTTTTTTAAGTTTTTGTTTCTTCTTTGTAGAGAAAAACTGCAATTGCTTCTCAATTTTCTTGTTTGTAGGTTCAGATCTAACAGTATTGGGTAGCGACAGCGACACATTATTAGCTTCAACATTTAATATTAAAGAAGCCTTTTTTAAATAGCTGCAACATTCTTGTAAATTTAAAGATTCAACCTTTGATTTGGTTGAAGATTTGCAACCTTTACATTTGAAGATTCTCTTACTTATTCAAATATATTTGTTCGCAAAGTAAAAACTTTTTTCTGCATAGATTCAACTTCAGTATTACAATTTTCATACTGTCGGTGGTTTATTATTATGTAATCCTACGTAGTGTATATGTTTACATATTGTGTTATTTAAAAAGTAATCTAGACACGAACATTGGTAAACGTACACACATATACTGCAGTATTTGCACTGTAATTCACAACAAGAGATGTCGTTTACTTTTGTAACAGTATAAGTGGTATTATCATCACCAAATGTTGATAAAAGCGTTTCATTTTCATTCTGATTTACCTCAAAAGATAATGTTATTGCTTGACGATGTTTTGAAACAATTGCAGAAATGCGTTTAGTATGCTACCTTTAGTTTTTTTATTGTTCTATCAACAACTTTATCTCGAATATATTTTAAAACCGCATGTAAGCCTTTATCTAATCGTTTTACAGTTGTACCTTGCAAATAAAAGTATTTTATTGTCTTGTGCATAGACTCTAGGTACATATTGGTATTAATTCCACATTCTCGCCTATAGCAGACTGCCCAAAGTTTGGAATTAGTAGGTACTATAATTATTCTTAAAATATTTTCCAAACTCTACAGTATCTGGATCTTTATAAAATAAATTTAAAGTGTTAATTAAACTGGTTTGAAATTTTTCTGTCTCTGGAATATATTGCAAATATTTCAAAGTTTTATACACCCACTTTTTTTGTCACTGCTGGATATTTTTGATAAATTTTGTTAACAGGCACGGTCAATGTGCCATGCATAATATAATTGATAACCAGGTTTGCCCATTACTTGCTGCCAAGCGTTGTATACCCCCGTAACGTCAGACATAAAAGTTTTAGGAGTAATTATATGTCCTAGAGCATCCTTAAGTTTTTCAAAAAAAAAGCTTATGTATAAATGTGTCCTGTCGGTTTGTGAACATACATGCACATGGAAACCCCTCGCCAAATTCGTCCACAACCATTAATGTTGTAAGTTCAAAGTTATAACCATTTAAACCATGTGTTTAATCGATGGCAATTATGTTTTCACCAAACTTCTTTAACATATATGTCTGTGATTTATTCATAATTATTAAACAGAAATCATTCTGCTCAAGATCATCATGTTGAATACCCTGCTTTTTATAAAATATGACCGCATTTTTCTCAAAACTTCGTTGTTCTTGCACCCAAATGTCCACACTGACAGCATCATTTCCATTTCTTCTACCATTATCTGATACGCTTATACCATAAAAATTTTTGACCCTCTCATAGCAACCCAATAATAGCATCAGAGAGACTGCAACTACATCTGAACAAAACAAATGAATGGCTTAAACTCTGGAGAATTAGAGTAAACCCCTCAAAATCCACACAAATTACATTCACTCTAAGAAGAGGTACATGTCCACAAGTTAACCTCAATGGACATCCTTTGCCCCAAAAGCATGACGTAAAATACTTAGGTATTCACTTTGACAAACGTCTAACTTGGACCAAACATATATGGACGAAAAGGCTTCAATTGGAAATTTTATACAGAAAACTTTACTGGATGTTGATAAAAAACTCTCACCTATCTATTGACAACAAGCTGCTGATATACAATCCAATAATAAAACCCATTTGGGATTATAGCTCACAGCTCTGGGGTTCAGCTAGAAAATCTAATATATGATAATACAAAGATTTCAATCCAAAACTCTGAGAACAATCGCTTATGCACCTTGGTATATCCAGAATGATGCAATACATAGAGATCTTCAGGTACTAACAGTCTCTGAAGAGTGCAAAAAAACTTCTGAACAATATCAAAACAGGTTGCGGGTGCATCCTAATACCCTGGCACACAATCTTCTCAACAACCAACAAGCGAAGAGATTGAAGCGACATGACCCCTTGGACCTACCTCACCGATCCTGACAGAGCCTACAGCAGTGGGAGTTACGCCTTCAACAGCACCCAGCCATTGTGATCAGTGCCGCTTTTAGTGCTCGCGTATCAGTGTATGTGCGCATCCTACCGGTAAAAAGCCAATTTGTGTCGTGATGATTTGGTCACTGGACCTTACATCTCTCTGTCATGTAATGACAAAAAATTTTACTTATTGTTTTCACTGCAAAACAGATTGTAAAAATCTTAAATGTTAATAAAAAAAAAGAATTTTTTATATTGTATATATCTTTTGTGTCGTGATGATTTGGTCACTGGACCTTACATCTCTCTGTCATGTAAAGACAAAAAATTTTACTTATTGTTTTCACTGCAAAACAGATTGTAAAAATCTTAAATGTTAATAAAAAAAAAATTATATTGTATATATCTTTTTTTGTTAATAGGTGAATTATTTGCACATCAGTTTCAACAATGTGATCTCTATTTTGATCCAGTATCCTGTAAAATATTTTAAATTATAACTGATGTAAAATATGTGCTATTACACACCTATGGTCAGTAGACCGTCAGGTGAATATATGTGCTAGTAACTTACTTAGAAACAGATACTCCTGCTAATAATTTGTTTGCAACTTGGTTTTTATCTATTTTTGATAAATGCAAATGTCGAATTTCATTGTCATGGTGGTAGTGACTTTTGTAATATGTAACCATACATTTTCCATTATTTAGTTGGCTTGATATAATTTGTCTTGTGCAAGAAAACAAGAAAAAATAGTTTTTCTGAACCTTGCATCTTTGGCAACCTTTTTTTGACCTCATCTTGAATAATGTTGCCTGTAATATTGAAAGTATTTAGTAAAACATTTATTATTCAAAACGTTTTATGCATTACATTTCTTATAACTTCTATTACAGTGGTAATAAGACATTTTAACAGTGCCATCATCAGTTTTCCTCAATTTGCATCTTCTTGTCAAAACATATTCTGTTTTTTTATTTATATTCTCCAACCAATCGTCAAACTCTAAAAATATATTTTATTATTGTAATAACACAATTTGTTGTACAAATACTTACCTTTAGAATCATTAAAGGTAATCTCTATCATTTCTATTGCTACGTTGTGTTTGTCCTGTAGGTGTGTGCGTAAATCCGTAATAAATTTAAAAGAAATTGTATATTCAAAACACTTCGAATTAAACACATTTAACTCTGAACTTATTATTTCAGTCAGTTTCTGGTTGTGAACTTTTTTATTATGTCTATTCAAGCATGATTGACTGGAGAGAATTTTTTTACAAATTTTACACATAACAGCCATATTAAAAAAAAAAAGAAAATCGCAGTTCCCTGATTACAATCGATTACAACAGCTTTATTTAAATAGCAATAATTTAAATGGTATTATTATGATTTTTCTTCGCGCCCATGCCAATGTCAATGCGTGCCAGCGTCCTCAATCGGTCTTCGTCGTAACTATTACGGCACGGAGAGCTCTCGATAACCGATCCTCGGTAGCTGCTCCGTCTGCTGAACGCGCCCATTATTGTTTATTGTTTTGATACGAAGTTGCACGAAGTTTGGATTTTGGTTTGGAAATTTGGATAAACATATTACCAAAGAATATAGACGCTTATTAAGCGTCTATATATTCTTTGGTATTAGGCATCAATAGTAAGAATGCACAACAAAGCATTTTAAAAACAATTAATTTAGATCTGACCAAAGCTATTGAAATATGTAAAATGCATGAAGTATCCCAAGCTCAAATAAAAGAAGTTCAGAACAGTTTAGAGAAGGTGAAAATTAAATCAATTGGAAGTAAAGTCAAGCAGGGGCATAATTCAGTCCAAACAGTCAGGGGTGCAAGTTCTTCTAGAGGTGAATTTAACTGCAGACACTGTGGGAGTGTCCATGGACCAAAGAGGTGTCCAGCATATGGAAAAAAGTGTAGAAAGTGTGGTAAATATGGGCATTTTGATAAAGTGTGTTATCATGGTAGGTTAGTAGAGAGGTACAAGTGAAAGAAAGTGAAAATAATGAAGTAGACGATTTTATGATTTCATCAATCACTGTTAATGAAATTAAGAATAAAAATAATAAAGACTGGATGGAAAATTTAAAAAATGAATAAGATTGATATACCTTTTAAAATAGATACAGGGGTACAGGTTAACATTTTACCCAAGGTTTTTGTTGAAAAAGTTTGCAAAATTAATGAATTAAAAGAAACTAAGGTCATACTTGAGACATATGGTGGTTTTAAGATCATTCCTTTGGGTATAATATAACTTGTCTGTAAATATAAAAATATTGATCATTTATTAGATTTTGTTGTTGTAAAGGAAAGATCAACACCTATCTTGGGTTTATGTTATACCATAGAGCTTGATTTAATTAATAAAATTGATAACATAACACTGCATTCTAAAGAAAAATTTGTAGAAATGATAAGGATGTTTTTTCAGGTTTAGGTAAATTTCAGAAAAAATGTAGTTTAAAGCTTAAAGAAAATGCAGTGCCAGTGGCTAGGCCACCTCGTAGAGTTCCACTTACAATCAAGCCTAAACTTAATAATCAACTAATTGATCTTGAAAAGCGAGGAATCATAGCAAAGGTTGATGGTCCTACGCAGTGGCTTAGTAACCTGGTAATTGTTGAGAAAACTGATAAATCATTACGTATCTGCCTAGATCCTCGTGACCTGAACAAGGCATTGGAACGGGAATTTTGTATAATACCTACTGTTGATGAGATTCGTTCAATGTTACAGGGTAAGTCATTTTTTACAGTTCTAGATTTTAAGGAGGGTTTTTACCAAGTAGAACTGAATGAGCAATCCAGTAATTTATGTGCTTTTGGCACTATATTTGGCACATATAAATTTTGCCGCCTGCCATTTGGTCTTAACATAGCACCTGAATACTTCCAGAAATTGAATTCTGAAAATTTTGCAGATATTCCAGGTTGTATAGTCTACTTCGATGATCTATTAATTTGTGGTGAGTCAATAAAAGAGCATAATAATACACTAAATAAGGTGTTAGGGCTAGAGAACTAAATGTGAAATTTAACCCAAACAAAATACAATATTGCGTTGAAAGTGTTAGATACTTGGGTCATATCTTTGATAAAGATGGGATGAGAGCTGACAACAAAAAAGTAGAAGCGATAAGAAGATTGAAGGATCCGGAAAATAAAAAGAAATGACAACAAATTTTGGGAATGGTAAATTATTTAAGAGCATTCATTCCAAACTTGTCAAAAATTTCCACTCCCTTAAGAGAACTCTTAAAAAAAGGAATGCATGGGTATGGACATATAGACATTTTGATGCACTAAATAAATAATTAAAGAAGTAATTATGTCAAGTAGTGTGCTTGCCAATTTCAATGAGAAGTTACCAACCGTGATACAGACTGACAGTAGTAGTAATGGCTTGGGGTGCTATCTCTTACAGAATAACAGACCTGTAGCATATGCATCTAGGGCGCTAACAACAGCAAAGTCAAATATGAGTCAAATTGAAAAGGAGTTCTTGGCAATCCTATATGCATGCAATAAATTTTACAATTTTATCGCCGAGATTACAAAGGATTAGGATAAGATTATCTAAATATGACATAGAGGTAAAATTTAAGCCAGGCAAGTTCATGCATGTGGCAGATTTATTATCGAGGAATTTTATAAAAGATGAAGTGGAGATGATAAATTTATTACAGAAATAGTTCATACTATTAACATGACTGATGAGAAGAGAGAGCAATTTAGGACTGAAGTGGATGCTGATGAGGATCTGAAACTAGTAAAGAAATATTGTATACAAGGGTGGCCCAAAACCTTGTCAAAAGTAAGTGATTCAATTAGGTATTATTATTATATAAGAAATGAACTATATTTACTTGTATTGAAATGTTGCCTATCCTGATCCCCAAACATATTGTAAATCAGGTTGGCTACCATGACGGAAGTAATAAAGAAGTTGTCATTCTGTTCTGCACATGGAGCGGTGTTTTACTTTCTCAAATAATTAATTACACTCATTTAATTATACTCTGCAAGTCTGAAAGTTTATTAAAAAGGTTATGGGCCCAGAGTACATTCCATAACAAGTAAAGTTTTTGTTTAGTGTTCCCAATTTGTGAAAACCGGCAAATAGTGTTATTAGTGACCGTCAATAAAATTAAAAATGGCAGCCCAAAGTTTAAGTAGTGCGAATTCAACCGTGAGTTTGTATCCGCAATTAACATCTACGAATTTTTCGTCCTGGAAATTTAGATTAGGCAATCTTCTAGATGCCAGAGGTGTTAATGTTTTGATTACCACAGAAGTAACTGCAATGCAACTAGCAGCTTTATCAAGAAACGAGCAATCTCAGCATAAAAAGCATGATGCAACAGCGAGATCTATTATTGTCACATGCATTACAGATGAACATTTAGAATATATTCGTGATTGTAAGTCAGCTTTCGAAATGATAAAAAATTTAGAAAAAGTTTTTGAAAAAAAAAGTATTCTTTCTCGTTTATATGTGCGAAAAAAGTTATTAACCTTGAAATATAAACAAGGCACAGAGTTACAAAAGTTTTTCGTTGAGTTCGATTGTTTAATACGTGACCTCGAATCCACTGGAACCACAATAGAAGAAGATGATAAGGTTTGTCACCTGTTGTTAACAATGACAGATACGTTCGACACTGTCATTACTGTATTAGAAACGTCAAATGACAAGTTAACTGTTGACTTTGTTAAAGCAAAATTACTTGATGCATAACTGAAGTTGAAAAATAATGAAAAAGTAAGTGAAGAATCCTCGTTTTATACAAAGCAGGATAATAAAAAACCCCGTTGCTCATTTTGTGGACTTGAAGAGTAAAGGGGCAGCACGGGAACGGGGCCAACTCTTATGGAAATTAACATGGGAAATCGCTAAGGTTCATTCTGCTCGTTTTTGGTTCATTTCGTGGTGGAGGCGCGACGACATATCGGATCGTGACGTGTGAGGTATCGATGAAAAGTGGAGGGGGTAACGAACATGTTAAGATAAAAATCAACCGCAAAGTCGTTGCCAAAACGGCACTAAGCTTTAACGTCCAAACGGCTCAACTTACAACAACGTGCAAGGTATCGATGAAAAAGGGAGGGGGTAACGAATATGTTAAGATAAAAATAAAATGCAAAGACATTGCCAAAACGGCACTAAGCTTGTAACGTCTAAACGACTCAACGTACAACAACGTGCAAGGTATCGATGGAAAGAAGAGGTGGTAATGAATATGCTAAGATAAAAATAAAACGCAAAGACATTGAAAAAACGGTACTAAGCTTGTAACGTCTAAACGGCTTAACGTATAACAATGTGTAAGGTATCGATGAAGAGGGGAGGGGGTAACGAATATGTTAAGATAAAAATAAAACGCAAAGACATTGCCAAAATGGCACTAAGCTTGTAACATCTAAACGGCTCAACGTACAACAATGTGTAAGGTATCGATGGAAAGGGGAGGTGGGATCGAAGATGTTAAAACAAAAAGTGAACGCAAAGACAATGCCAATCGATGAAAAAGGGTAACGAATACGTTAACACAAAAACAAAAAGACATTGCCAAAACGGCACTAAGCTTGTAACGTCTTAACGGCTCAACATATAACAATGTGTGAGGTATCGATGGAAAGGTGAGAACGAATATGTTAAGACAAAAAAACAAAGACAAAGACATTGTCAAAACGGCATTACGTCATATCTCTGTTGTTATTAGCCAGATTACTACGTGTAACACGTTAAATGAAAGGGGAGGTGACGGGAAATATGTTAAGACAAAAAACAAAGACAAAGACAATGCCAAAACGGCATTACGTCATATCTTCGATTCTATTGAATCGATAATGACGTACGAGGGCTCGTTGGAAAGAGGAGGAAACGGGGAGACAAAAAACAAAGACAAAGACATTGTCAAAACGGCACTATATCGGATTTTCATTGCTATTGATTTTAGCATAATAGACATTGAAGGTAAGTGAGGCTAACAGAGAATGACAACATCGCCAACACGGCGCTATATCATATATTGGACCTAGTTGGAATGGGATTCCACGTCTATTACAGTTTATCATCTCGTCACGCCGCCTGTCGGCTACATCTATCCAAACCATCTAGCACACGTCATCGTAAAAAGACACTCCTTCGGCCTATCGCTTCTTCTCTCTCTCTCTCTCTCTCTCTCTCTTTCTCTCTCTCGAAACAATGCGAAACAATGCGAAAGGCGAGGTGTACGATATAACGTGCAACAACGTGTGAGGTATTGACATGACTATTTAAAGAACGTATACCATTCTTACAGTATGGCCAAACCAAAAAACATCCTCAATATAATCTTCTCTGATTAAGTACTACTATACACAGAGCGTGCATTACTATACAGCACTATTATTCGTTATATGCATATCTACGGCAGTTCGAGTAATATAAAAATTATTAAATACAGATGGTGAGTTGCATACTATATTTTATCTGTGACAATTCGGGAGATATAAAAATTATAGAATACAAATGGTGAGTTGCATACTATATTTTATCTAAGACAAGTCAGGTGATATTATGTTTTGTGGGTTGCTATTGTACTTCGGGTCTCTGGTAAGAAATAGCTACATAGACTGTCTGAAAAAATGTTGTATGGATATGGTAAAATAGCGATGGAATGTATGTGTAAAGGGAGGTATAAAAATGATGTAAGCATGCAATGCATGAAAGGTAGTCAATTCGGTTCGAACATAAACTTGCTGAAAAACAGAAAAAATATGTTCATAACATCAGTCACCAACGTGCAGGTACGACTACATCGACTGCCATGTTAGGATGATGGTTAGTAGGAATGAATTATTTTACATTATATGATAATAAATATAATAACAATATACTTAACTTTACTAAGATCAGCTCATGATTTAACTTGGTTTAGTAGACATCTTTTTATTGATTCGATGGACATCTTTTATTTTTATTAATTTTAAAACATCGATACTTTGGTGTTAATTCAATAGCTACTGTTTAGTATTCAAAATGAATTATTAGAGGTTGGTCGATAATTCTAGGTTAGCTAATCTTAAAACTAGGGATTTCTCCGACTTCTGTTTTGTGACAGGCTATCGAAGACTTAAAACTAAATCGAGGAAAGGAGACCATTAAGTTATCGATCGTTTTGCTACGAGGCTTCACGAGCAACGGCTCCGGAGTTAACCAGAACTGCTCATTAATTTGCCAGTGGGCTATGTCAGATATCTTTTATTGGTCTTAACTGAACATCTTTTTAAACTATATACATATGTATGGTTCAACAGACATCTTTTTATGATCTGATAGCCATGTTTTATAATGAACGGTTGCCCGAACACATAACTCTGGAGTTAACCAGAACGGTTCATTAATTCGCCAGTGGTCCATATCGAATATCTTTTAGTGGTCATAACTAAACATCTTTTTTATATGTGCTAATCTTAAGTATCTTAATTTAAAAATAATATATACAAAACTATGATCTAGTAGAATTATCATATTATATAAAAACGATGAATGATGGAAAGGGAGTGAAAAGGAGGTCTGTTCCAGATATATTTAGCATTATGTTAGCTGTAATAAATAAAGTTTTAAAATGACTATATTCAATCAACTAAATATGCTAATCTTAATTATATAAAAATGATGAGTGATATTAAAGGGTGTTTATAGAATATAAACACCCTTAGAAGGGTGAATATAATAATTCAGAGGAATATAATAAAAAAGTGTATGATTCAGATGTATTTATCAATATCGTAGTTGTAATAAATAAAGTAAGTTTTAAAAAATGATACTATGCAATCAGCATCCATCTTAAAGTCAATCAAATAATACATCAAGGATAAATGACTAAATTGAGGACTCAGCGAAATCTTGTTTTGTGTGTTAATCAACATCCATCTCAAGATTATTAATTGAATAATGCCCCCATGGAAGCGTATCATAAGACTCCGGAAGGTGATGTCTTTTATCATCATTAGGGCTTAAGGCAATTTTGCTTTGTGTTATCGTATATACTTGGTGCTTATCTGAACGTATTAGATTCTGTGGGGCCGTCTTTGTTGTATAAGCATCTAAACACTGTACGTAGTCATCAAAAATAATTTTAGTATTTACCACAGATTTCTTTACCCCCTTCGCCTTCTTCGTTACACGATAATTTCGTATAATATTATCAATTTCATCATCCTCATACTCTTGTTCTTTCATGTTTCTCTTTATTTGTTCGATCTCATCACCTGTGATGGCTACTTTTGTAGTGTACAATTTCGATCGAAGACCTATGTAGTCGGTCATAACGCGGCCATTATTGTCATCTTTCATCATACCCAGTACCTTCATATTAACGTGGGGGATGCCGTAAATATTATCTACTGGGTAGTCAGACGTGTCAAAATATTTATAGCAATCGTCTATCATTGCTTCATACGGGTCTTGTTCGCATATCTTTACAATTAGCGAATCTGTATCTGTATAGCAAGTCGAAAAGTTTTCTCCGAACCTGCTAGCTAAATACCCATATTGGAAATCATATATGGTTATTTTAGCTAAATCCAATATACTCATTCCAACATAAATCGGTTTATCTAACCATATTTCCGCTCTATGCATCTCAACAGCAACCAAATTTTCATTAAAGATAGTAGCGTTTTTAAACAGGGGGCTACTTATTCTAGCTTCAGCTCCGTAACGACCCTGCCATTCGGTCAACAATTTAATATCAACGCGCTTGCGTACATTCTCCATGGTCTTACCAAACACGGCATTATTCATTAACTTAAAAAGGTTCTTTTCAAACTCATTCTTTGCCTTTTTTCGAAGATCTGTGTTTAGATCGATGTAACTCTTTAACCATGGAGCCTGCTTGAATTTAAGTACCCTATGAATCTTTTTCAGAACTAAGCCGTGAGTTAATGCTTGCTTTAATGTTCTGTAATGAATTACATATTTTCTTTTGGGGCTTAAGGTGGCCATTAATTTGGTGAGCTCTCGAGGACGTTTTGGAGGAAACATAGTTTTTGGGTTCAAAGATTGGAGGCAGAATGGGATGTCTTTGTGACGATCGTGGAGATGTTGAGGGTATTCTAAATCTACCTCGAGAATGTACCCTTCAGAAGAATCGTCCGGAATACTAAGAACGTCGATGTTAGTATCAGTCCACTCGAAACCACCATAGGGAAGATATTGAGACATTGCCCAACCATACTGGTTATTAACATCAAAGTACATAAGAAACGTTTTCGGTTTAGATGGATCATAGTTGTTGATGTATGGATTGTTGGCTTTCGCACGTCTTTTAGAGCAAACTTGGCTAAGACCACCACGAATGCCACGCTCAACAAACAAATGCATGTCTGGATCTGTTAAAAGCTCCAGTTCCTGTTTTGTGTGCTTAAGCATCGCATCCCACGTATACCCCGGCAAAGTATAATAGTGAGCGGGGTCGAGATTATATGTGGCGAGGCAGCTGGAGCGGAACCGCTCAGAGACGTCGGCAAGAAGAAGGATGTCGGTTTTCATGTAGAGATCTACATAATCCCCAAGAGTGGAACATGAGAATGATGACCAGACTTCTTGAGCTCTACGATAATGCCGACGAGGGCAGGGTTTATCTTTAAGATTATTGTAAAAGGCATCCTGTGGCGGTAGACATGTTTCATTGAAGCGATCAAAAGAATCAATATAATCATATGGCATGATGCCCTTTTTTGTAAGTAGATTAAATTGCTCCTCGGGAAGCGAAGAAAATTGAGATTTGAGGTTAGGATATTTCGGTAAATACGAAGATAGTTTATTAAGATAAGACGCCATGAACCGAAAACTATCGATAAAGCGGAAGTGGATTCGAGCATCATCAATACGTTTTGTAAATGATATATATTTTTCCTTATTTATAGGAAGAAGATCTACAGGTCCTTTTATATGTGAGGCAATATCATTAATAATAAAATGTGCGTCATATCCGGAGAGGTTATGAAATATGACCGGGATAGTGTGAGCATCTTTGTAATTAATGTTACACCCTTCATGAGCCGCACCTCTGTAATTATTTTCTGAAGTGAGATGATCGTGATCCCGTACTTTCTTATCACTGGGGGAGAAGCGCTGCTCGCAGATATGACAACGAGTGGCTGCATGGAAATCACTCTCTTGCTGAGTTGTCATATTTATATCATACGGGCACAAAAACACCGTTGACACTTTCTCAGCAAGCTGATTAAGTTCATCTGCGAACCACTTCATGCAATCCTTTCCTCGATATGAGCTATAAGTTGACAAAGAATCGTCGTACGAGCATTTAAAGAAATAATCAACTGCCGCAGGAATATGTTTTTGATAGGCAGTCTTTTCCGCGCTATGTTCCAGAACACTTTCGAGATCCGCGTAAACGGCGTAGGGGGCTTTAATCTTATTCCTGTAATTCTTAAATCTAAGCATTTTATTACTGTTCTCAGGCATTTTAATGGCAGTATCGTTAATCCTTATACAGTCTTCGGTGTGAGCTTCTAGCTGAACAGCCGATGAAAATGATTGTAAGCATCGATCACAGATAAGATCCAATCGCCCTTTGCAGCATGCTTTATGAATATTTAACTTTTCCTGTGATCGAAAGTAATGGAGGCAGGCATTGCAGAAATATTTTGTTTTCTTTTCTTTGCTTAATTGGTTCGCGAGAAGGCGAGATAGGCTTTTTCTCCAAACGTAATGATATCTAATCGGACCTTGCTCATCATATTTAACTTGAATTAATAGCAAGTTTACATGTTTATCCTTCTTGTTTTTTATTAGGAAGGTTGGGAGGGTCGTAAAATGTTTATCTTTTTTTAGGTAATATACGTTTATTGAAATGTCATTCTGATTTTCAAAATTAGGAATTTGTTTTATGGTCATAGGCCACTGAATTCCCTTGAGCTTTAACACTTGGGAGTAGTGGGGGTATTTTGACACTCTTTGTGGATGCTCAGTAACAGGGTATAAGGCTGATACAACGGCCCATGCAAAGCATGCTTTGTCATCATTCTTAACATTAATACATGCTTCTTTTCTTTTTATTTGAGGAGGAAGTTCGACGTATGAGGATCCTAGTTGCGGTGTAAATTTGTTAATGTTCACCCCCAGGTTAACAACAGCTTTTAGAGCCCATCCGGAATCACGTTCATGGAATTCTTCCAAATCTTTGCTGATGGGTTGCACCACGTTCTTTTCAAACCATTCATCAATATTGCTGTCTATAGATGGCCGAGTTTGAAGTCGTAAAATATTTCGTATCTTTAAGAATCTTATCACCCTGTGTAATTTCGAATTCCCCGCCGAAAGCTGTATTAACTTTAACTGCTTCGTCTTTTTTGAGTGCGTTCTGGATTCTCCGCTTAAACAGGGCTTTGCAATCATCAAGAAAACTGCCGGGGTCCTTGTGTTTCAGGTTTGAGATGACTCCCGTTCTTATTCTCGAGTTGAACGCTGAAGTGGAGTCATCCCATTGTACCCTCTTGTAAGCAGTCTCCGGTCGAGTGTTAAGCCCCGCTCCCTTCTTCTGTTCTGCCTTTAACTGATTTCGCAAAGTTTTAACGTGCCTCATCTGGGCTTCGAGGTGCTGCTTTTCGCCAATCGTCTTTGCTGTTCTCATCTTATTATTAATCATCTTAATCCCTTTTCTACACTCCGTCAGACCTTTTCCGAATTTTTCATAATTATAATCAGTTCTGATTAAGCCTAAGATGGATGATATAAGTGTAATAAGTTTAGCCAACATATTTATATAAAAAAACTAGAATTCAAAATTAAACAAAAAACCCAAAATTCAAAGTTAATTAAAAATCAAAAATTTTCAAAAAGTTATCGAAAACCCAAAAAAGTCCAAAATTTTCAAAAAAAAAATCAAAAAATGTTCAAAATATATCACTCACCAGATCACAAGTCTAAAACACTTACCAGAGCACGTCTGAACGCTAGGAATATCTGAAACAGAATGAAAAAAAAACCTTAATGTGGGGTATTAAATATACTTTTATTCGGACAAAGACTGAATGGTTTATAAAAGGGCTCCTAAAATGTATGGATTTGTGCTTGTTCTTCCATAACAATTACACATAAAAGTGCTGCTTTTAACACATTTATTGAACTTGGATATATTTTTCCCTAATGCTACGAGAGATAAAAGGAAGTATCAGTACTACCAACATAAAAAGATGCAGTACTGCCAACTATGAAATAAAATTTTAGCAGAAATATTGTGGTGATTGACGTAGGTATAGAAAATTATAATTTGATCTTATCATTCTTCATCATTCTATCACAAGGAGTCATGGTTAGGACTTGTAAGAGTTGTCTTCAGGAGTATCCCGATGTCACCTCAAGTGAATTTTGTGATACATTAAAGGAGGTTTAAATGATGATGGAAAGTGGATTCCATATAATTCTTCTTCCTGGTCTAGTTATGAAGATTTTAAAGAATGGCAATTTATTTATGATAGTTGTCAGCTACTTTACGAAAGATGTGTGAATAGAACCGATATATATCGACATATGAAGAATAAACATGACATTAAAAACTATTCAGTTAGATTTGCTTAAATGTTCGACGAGGGAACTCCCACTACGTTCATCACTAACACACTCGATTTTTATTTTAAGTAATACCAACAAGTTTTCATTCATCGAAAAACAGTCAAAGTAGACACATCAGTTGCTCCAGTACGAAACAGTACATTCAGTTAAACTTGATTAAGACATGTATCGAGCAAGAATTTATTCGAGCCAACTACGCAGGCGTGTGTTTACCGGCTAGTTTAATCTTTCATGAAGTTGCCAGGAAGTATGGGATAACAACAAAAGTGGTAGCAGGTACAAAGGTCTACTTAAATGGAATTGTAATTACGCCACATTTCTGGAATGAACATAATGGGATAGTATTCGATCCAACAGATGCAATTATAAAGCACTATCTGCCTCATCAAATAGAATTTACGATGAAAAAAGGAATGTTTATGTGTAAAAGCGGCGAAACAGAAAAAATGGTTGATATTTATTGTGATTTTAAGAAAAGCAAATCGACGATAGCATATTTTAAAGAAACTCCGGCATGTCTACTGAAAAGACGAGAAAATATTTTTATTACTGTAGCAAAGATACTTAAAAAATAAAATATAACTCGATTCTTAACAATAATATAGGTAACAGCGAATGCTTTTGGCTGACATAGGTAGAACTGATACCCTATACAGGTGTGACCAGAAAGAGGTGTAATTTAAATATTGCATCACTAATAAATGTCCTCCGGAGGCGTGTCAGCCGGGAGCTGACAGCCGTGCCGGACGTATCAAGGAATTTGGATATCGGTCAAAATACTTGGGAATTTCAAGTTTGGCCAAATCCAAATTTCTAATTGATTCGATGCAGGGAAATTCCACTTTCGCTACGTAAAACAAAGGATTTGTTTTACATAAAAGCGGGTAGATTTTCTCTCATCGATCAGTCGAGCTTGCCTCTTCTACTGTAGACCTAGTCGGTGCTATTATTGTACCTACTAAGTTATTGTTTTATTTCTGATTTCCTATATACCATTTTTATTTTAGCATTATTGTATATTCAGACCTTTTCAGGTTAGAATATTACATTGATCTATATTTATTCATGTACTGATTGTTTGATATTTTATTTGATTATTTTGATTGTTTATTTTTCTTGTATTTTGTGTCTAAGTTGTTCTTCCGTAAGTTAAGAACACTTAGAAATATTTATCTTGCTTTTTCTATTTTATATTTTGATTTGTACTTTCTCTAAGTAGTTCTTTCCGGTAAGTCAAAGAACTCTTAGAAATATTTCTCTGAATATTTGACTTGTTATTTTAATTGTGCGTCTAAGCCGTTCTTTTCCGGTAAGTCAAAAGAACACTTAGAAATATTTTCATAATAATTGTTGCATTATTATTTCCGATATTTTATCTAAGATATTTTCTTCCTTAAGTTAAGAAAATACTTAATACATTTGTCTCTTTCATTTTCTATTTTATGCTAAGTTGTTTCTTCCGTAAGTCAAGAAACACTTAGCAATATTTTCACATCTTTTCTATATTTGATTTTTCTTATTTTCTATTATAAGTCGTTTCTTCCATAAGTCAAAAAACACTTATAAATATTTGTGCATTTATTTTACTATATTTGATTCTCTTGTTTATTTTCGGTTGTAAGTTGTTTCTTCGGTAGGTCAAGAAACACTTAGACATATTTCTATAATCAGTTTCATTTGTGCATTTCTCGTTTTATATTTTTCCACTCTAAGTCGTTTCTTCCGTAAGTCAAGAAACACTTTAAAATATTTCCATATTTTACTCTCACATTTACATATTTCATTTATCTATATTTCTGTCCTATGTTGTTTCTTCCGTAAGTCAAGGAACACTTAGAAACATTTTTCTTTGCATTATATTTTTATACCATTTAATTTACTTGTTTACTAAGTTATTCCTTCCGTAAGTCAAGGAATACTTAGATCATTTTTACCTATCTGTTTTCCATTTTTGTTCTGTTACTTTGTAACTGTTCCTTGGAACCGTTACCTATAACATATATTTGTCACTGGAACTGTTATTTATAACAGCGGTGGTATTTAACCTTTCTACCAGCGACAAACCAAAGATGGTGAATACCCGATCCAATTCCGGGGATAGGAAGGAGCCCGAAGAGCCGGCGATGGGTCCTACATTTTCTTTCACCCTAACAGTGGCTGCAGACATTGCAGACGCCATCAGTGATACGCTAACAGAGAGTATCAGAGGGGTACCTGAGACATACAGACGCCTTCAGCGACACATATGCAGAGACACAGAGGGGTACCTGAGATATATAGACGCCATCAGTGACACATATGCAGAGAGTACCAGAGACATACAGACGCCCTCAGTGACACATATACAGAGAGCATCAGAGGGGTGCCTGAGACATATAGACGCCTTCAGCGACACATATGCAGAGACGCAGAGGGGTACCTGAGATATATAGACGCCATCAGTGACACATATGCATAGAGTACCAGAGACATACAGATGCCCTCAGTGACACATATACAGAGAGCATTTAAGGGGTACCTGAGACATATAGACGCCATCAGTGACACATATGTAGAGGGTAGTAGAGACATACAGATGCCCTCAGTGACACATATACAGAGAGCATTTAAGGGGTACCTGAGACATACAGACGCCATCAGTGACACATATTCAGAGACACACAGGGGTACCAGACGCCATTAGATACACGCTAACAGAAAGCATAGGCGACCACACAGGGGTACCAGACGTCATCAGATATACGCTAACAGAAGGCACAGGTGACCATAGAGGGATACCTGAGATGTACAGACGTCATCAGAGACATGCTAACAGAAGGGTGCAGATGTATAAATATAAGGACTCAAAGTCAAGAATGCATTTGTTAACATGTCTTCAAACAGAGCGGTTCAAGTAAAAAAACTTGCTGCAATTGTGAGAGAAAAGTATAAAGCTCTTAGAAGAATGCAAGCTGATGAAAAAGAACTTCTACAGACAACGTTTAAGCCAATAACTACGCCTCTTAAAGAAATAGCCAACTATGTGAATGTCCCTAAACCAGATCTCAACGAAGATGATTCACAAACTCATCAACCATCACAGGTCAGTGATGACATCGAACCTCTACATACGCAAACTTCGTACAACCCTTATTTAGAAAAATATACGCAAGATTTAGGGAATGCAGACCACATATACGGTCCAAATGTTAATTGGTCTACTGGAAAATGGTCGTTTGGAAATAAAACAATTGAGTTCGGTAAAGATAGCATTCAAATGGATTCACACATTTTTAAAGCTACACCTGGCCTGTACGACCTGATCTTCTCGAAAGAACCTACACAATATACACTAGCCGATCAAAAAATCTACACAGCTCTTCTAGACATATCCGGCGCACACAAGGATGGACGAGGCCGATTACGTCACCAACCTCACACCACAAAATATGAAAAAATTATCAAGCCGATGTATCTGGGAAATAAAAAAAGAAGACCACAGACCTTACACGGTACCACAAAAAATGTCAAAATACATACCCAAGTAGAAGATACATCACACACACACAACAAGAACAATGTAAAAGAAGACATATATCACAGAAGGCTCAAGATACAGAAGAGATACAGTTGCAAGCTTCAAAGAAAAATCATGTTGATTTTCCTACAAGAGCTGCTGAAACAAGGATTCGTGATATAGCAAAGAAACAGATACTTGACCAATTGGACGAGTTATGGTCCCTTTATAATGAACATAATGACCCAAACATGCTTGTGAAAGGCCTTAAAATTCTTTCGGAAGCTGACGCTTTAATGGGAGAAGAAGCAGCTGAAATTGTAGATGAACTGAAGTACCTAGATATTATTGAGTAATAACAGGCACATACTTCAAGAAAACAAGAAATTTCTGAACAACCAAGAAACTTCAGAATTTAAGTTCATCTTCTCAATAACAGATACGACATCTGACCTTTAACAGTGAATATAATAAAGTTGTGTGTATGTGTGTGTGTGAATGTGTGTCTAAAAGTAGCGATGATATGAAGCATTCTCAGATAAATTTAATAAAATAATCAAACATTTGTTTAAAAATAAGCATCGTCGAGGCCGTTTCGTAAACGCCATGAAAAATGTGAAACGTCGTAATAGTACTGAAAAATCTGACCGACAATTTAAACAGCGTACAGACATTGAATATGAGGCACCATCGTTTAACCATTGTACCGTTAGATCTATGGCTGAAAATGTTGAACTAAATCGGCGAGGACGTCTAGTTTTTTAATTACTAACTTTAACAATGTACTTGTATGAAATATATGTATGTACGAAATAATTTAAATAAAAAAACAAAAAACCCATAGTATTTTCAATTACTAACCCAATGCAGCACTAAGATTGTCAATATATTTTTATAAAAATATGTTCGGTAAATATCAGCTACACATGAAATAGCATTCTAAATATTTTGTAAACTAACGTCTTCAAAGAATGTGGAACAGCGATAAACGGTATCTGATCAGTAATTTTCAAAAAAGAGTATACATAAAAGAGAATACTGCTTTGTCCTATTGCTAGTAGAAAGAATTATGTGAGACTGCTTTACATTGCAGACACTTAGATATTTTCGAACACATATCTCGCCTAAAAATATGAAAGTTTTTTGGTAACAGAAAGTTCAGGGCGAAGAGAATTAGTAGCATGAACACCGATAGAGAGAGCGAGCTGTTGAGCCTCGTAAATATTAAGAAAAGTATCACAAACACAAAAGAACATAGGCTACCCGAATACACATAAAATGGAAAGATATCGTTTGTATTGAGAGGTATCTAACAGCTCACAAAATATGAAGAAAAGTAACAAACATAAAGAAAAAAAATAGGCTGCATGAATATAAATAAATGAAAGGATATTACATAGAGAGGTTGGTGATGGTTTTAGCATTATTCACGAACATAGAGGACAGAGTTGTGTTACTGTGTACAAATCAGTAGTAGATGCATAGACACGGGGTTGTTGTTGAGTAACAAGAACTACTCGATAATATGTTTTGAACATTCAGTGTTATTAAAAACAAAAGCTACCGAAAAATTGACGCAGGCTGTATACATAATATTGTGCAATCATTTCCCTTAGCTCCAATAACAAAGGCTTACGACGGTTAGCATAACAAAAACCATACAAAATATAAACAAAAATACACACACGCAAAGAGAGTGAGCGAGTGCTCATCATTGTAGATATCGCGTAGACTTTTTTTGTTTGACAGAGAATACCTGTGTAAAAGCAAGAACATTACGCCAAAAGTAGCATACAGCGGTGAAATGAATACAGAACTTCGCACAGAATTCTTGTATACGTACAGTAATTATATTTTTTTTGTATTGAAGACACTGCGGGTGAGTCGTATATAAAATATGAGCTACGCTTAGTCGTATATTAGTACAAAGAAGAAGTAGACTACAAAGTCGCATAAAAAGCTACTATTTTTTAGAAACAAATCGTTAAATCAATTGAGAATGTAAGATACATCATACAATTTAGAAAAAGCATAAAAGAGAAATCAAAGTAGAAATATAAAACAAACCGTAAAATCATATACTATTAGCTTAATATAGAAAGTAACAACCTCTATTATTTATATGTATACCAGGGAAATAAAAAAGAAGAATCACTTACCTTATATTATTCATTCACTCAACCGTACACAATATAGTTCGTCTGAGACCGCCAGTAATACTATGTATCATTCATGCTAGATTCGGTTATTTATACTCTAGGATATCGTAGCTTACATTCTAGAATAAAATAATATATTTTCTGTTTTTATTAGTAAAAACCACACTATCAAAATATTTCCTACAAAAGCAGATATTGTGGTATGGGAACCTTTGTTATCAATTTACAAACTTGCGACTGTGGTTACCGCTATCTTTTTTTTCTTCCTATTACGAGTAGTCTTATCAGCGGTTTCGTTCCGTTGATAACTAAAATGATGAAAAATAAATTTGTATTTAAAATATTTCTTTAACAAACTTTTCAAGTCTTCGATTATTAATTTATACAAATATTATATTTTCTTTTTAGGGCAAGAATTTTTATGTCTTTGAATTTGGTAATTATAATTACCAAACACTATATTTTACATATACACTAATATTGGTTTCACATTTCTCCTTCTTTATGTACCCTGTCCACTGCCAGGTAAGCTATTAACATAGCAATTTTGACCTTGCTTTCGGAAATTGCTTTCGACCAATGTGAGCCCTATCTATTACCACGCTCCATGAGTCTCTTCTCCTGCCTAACCTCGCTTAGTGTCTATTTTATCCTAAATAATCAATTGCAGTATATGATAGTTGTCTTGGTATATAGAATAGATATTCAAGTTTTCGTTGTTTAATTGTGCTCACTGGTTCTTTATCTTTTCGATTCTGTGGACTACCTCTATTTTGGTGGCATGTTCGGTGAAGAATGCGTTGGTACACTTTTATTTCTAATGCTTTCAGTTTTTTCGCGAGCGTCTCTGTCAGCGTCGACGCCTTTATATTTCTAGATAAATTTTATATAGATATAATGTTTATTAGGGCAAGAGAATTGTGAATTTGACGCTGGTTCGTTTTATGACGTTTTAGTCATAAATAATGAATGTATAGCACTTGGTCGGTGATTTTCGTAATATGTATGAACAGACCTTTCTAATGGTATACTGCACGGAGCACTTGGTGCAAAATTGAGCGAGTTAGGATTTGCTAGAGATCAAAATGCGATAAGAGTTTTTTCTATACCAATGGTTTTGTTTTACAGTCAATAACAATAAATTCGCATTTACAGTTCGACCACGTTATCACAATGGTCGTTATAACATCTTACCATATATCTTTTGAACGGATAAGTGGAAATCGACGTATGACCCATCAAATTAAAGGATTTTGAACGACAAATTAGGCTGTGATGTTTGTTTTACGACAATGTTATGTATAAGGTCTATTTGACATCATATAAATAAATTTTATATATATAATGTTTATTAGGACAAGAGTATTGAGAATTTGACGTTGATTCAATTTACGATGTTTTTGGTCATAAATAATGAGTGTATAGCACTTGGTCGGTGATTTTCGTAATATGTATGAAATGACCTTTCTAATGGTATACTGTACTAAGCACTTGGTGCAAAATTAAGCAAATTAGGATTTGCTAGAGATCAAATCGACGTATGACCCATTAAATTAAAGGATTTTGAACGACAAATTAGGCTGTGATGTTTGTTTTTTAAGATGTGACGTTTTTGATGTGACGCGTGACGTTTTTGAGGTTAAAATGCGAAGTTTTGACGTGACGCGTGACGTTTTAACGGGGCGTGGGACGGTGGCCCTGTGTGACACGTAGACCAAGGTACGCAGAGACCCAACTACTATAATTAACGTTTAAGCCAATAAATTAACGTCGGAATATTCTGAAGAGGCTACAAAATTATGACCACTAAAAGATATTCAATATGGACCACTGGCGAATTAATGAACCGTTCTGGTTAACTCCAGAGTTATGTGTTCGTGCAGCCGTTCATTATAAAAGATGGCTCTTCTTCTTCTCATTGCGCCGTCTCCTTTCGAAGGTTGGCGATCCAAATGGCAATTGTAGTTTTGGAAACTGCTGCGCGAAAGATCTCTGTGGATGAGCGGTCGAACCATCTCCTCAGGTCTTTCAGCCACGAGTTCTGGCGTCTTCCTACTGATCTTTTGCCCTGTACTTTTCCTTCCAGTATAACTTGAAGTAATTCATATCTTTCGCCTCTCAGCACATGACCCAAGTATTGCATTTTCCTCTCTTTGATTATTCTTAGTAATTCTTTTTGTTTACACATGCGACGAAGTACCTCATCATTAGTAACTCTTTGTACCCATGGAATCCTCAACATTCGTCTGTATATATATACATCTTAAAGGCATCTATTCTTTTTTCAGAGTCCATTGTCCAACTTTCACAGCCATACAGTAAGACAGAAAAAACGTAACATCTGATCATTCGAATTCTAAGCTGTAGACTAAGGTCTGATCTTGTAAAAAATGTTTTAATGCTCATGAATGTTTTCCTTGCTTGTTCGATTCTTGATAGGGTTTCTTTTTTTGGATTACACTGACTATTGATATTTGTTCCCAAATATTTTATGGAATTTACCTGTTCTATTATTTGACCCTTGGCATACACCTGTACGTTTATTGGTGTCTTTGAAAATACTAAAGTTTTAGTTTTGAAAACATTTAGATGTAAACCGAACATTTCGCTGTGGTGAACTACCGCATTTATTATATTTTGTAAAAGATGGCTATCAGATCATAAAAAGATGTCTGTTGAACCATACATATGTATATAGTTTAAAAAGATGTTCAGTTAAGACCAATAAAAGATATCTGACATAGCCCACTGGCAAATTAATGAGCAGTTCTGGTTAACTCCGGAGCCGTTGCTCGTGAAGCATCGTAGCAAAACGATCGATAACTTAATGGTCTCCTTTCCTCGATTTAGTTTTAAGTCTTCGATAGCCTGTCACAAAACAGGAGTCGGAGAAATCCCTAGTTTTAAGATTAGTTAACCTAGAGTTATCGACCAACCTCTAATAATTCATTTTGAATACTAAACAGTAGCTATTGAATTAACACCAAAGTATCGATGTTTTAAAATTAATAAAAATAAAAGATGTCCATCGAATCAATAAAAAGATGTCTACTAAACCAAGTTAAATCATGAGCTGATCTTAGTAAAGTTAAGTATATTGTTATTATATTTATTATCATATAATGTAAAATAATTCATTCCTACTAACCATCATCCTAACATGGCAGTCGATGTAGTCGTACCTTCACGTTGGTGACTGCTGTTATGAACATATTTTTTCTGTTTTTCAGCAAATTTATGTTCGAACCGAATTGACTACCTTTCATGCATTGCATGCTTACATCATTTTTATACCTCGCTTTACACATACATTCCATCGCTATTTTACCATAACCATACAACATTTTTTCAGACAGTCTATGTAGCTATTCCTTACCAGAGGCCCAAAGTACAATAGCAACCCACAAAACATAATATCACCTGACTTGTCGTAGATAAAATATAGTATGCAACTCACCATTTGTATTCTATAATTTTTATATCTCCCGAATTGTCATAGATAAAATATAGTATACAACTCACCATCTGTATTCAATAATTTTTATATTACTCGAACTGCCGTAGATACGCATATAACGAATAATAGTGCTGTATAGTAATGCACGCTCTGTGTATAGTAGTACTTAATCAGAGAAGATTATATTGAGGATGTTTCTTGGTTTGGTCATACTGTAAGAATGCTATACGTTCTTTAAATAGTCATGTTCTATTTCTAGTAATACCTCACACGTTGTTTCACGTTATATCGTACCCCTCGCCTTTCGCATTGTTTCGAGAGAGAGAGAGAGAGAGAGAGAGAGAAAGGGAGAGAAAGAGAGAGAGAAGAAGCGATAGGCTGAAGGAGTGTCTTTTTACGATGACGTGTGCTAGATGGTTTGGGTAGATGTAGCCGACAGGCGGCGTGACGAGATGATGAACTGTAATAGACGTGGAATCCCATTCAAACTAGGTCCAATATATGATATAGCGCCGTGTTGGCGATGTTGCCATTCTCTGTTAGCCTCACTTCCCTTCAATGTCTATTATGCTAAAATCAATAGCAATGAAGATCCGATATAGTGCCGTTTTGACAATGTCTTTGTCTTTGTTTTTTGTCTCCCCGTTTCCTCCTCTTTCCAACGAGCCCTCGTACGTCATTATCGATTCAATAGAATCGAAGATATGACGTAATGCCGTTTTGGCATTGTCTTTGTCTTTGTTTTTTGTCTTAACATATTTCCCGTCACCTCCCCTTTCATTTAACGTGTTACACGTAGTAATCTGACTAATAACAACAGAGATATGACGTAATGCCGTTTTGACAATGTCTTTGTCTTTGTTTTTTTGTCTTAACATATTCGTTCTCACCTTTCCATCGATACCTCACACATTGTTATATGTTGAGCCGGTAAGACGTTACAAGCTTAGTGCCGTTTTGGCAATGTCTTTTTGTTTTTGTGTTAACGTATTCGTTACCCCTTTTCATCGATACCTCGCACGTCACGATCTGACCCATAACAACGGAGAGATAACGTAATGTCGTTTTGGCATTGTCTTTGCGTTTACTTTTTATTTTAACATGTTTGATCTCACCTCCCCTTTCCATCGATACCTTACACATTGTTGTACGTTGAGCCGTTTAGATGTTACAAGCTTAGTGCCATTTTGGCAATGTTTTTGCGTTTTATTTTTATCTTAACATATTCGTTACCCCCTCCCCTTTTCATCGATACCTTACACATTGTTATACGTTAAGCCGTTTAGACGTTACAAGCTTAGTGCCGTTTTGGCAATGTCTTTGCGTTTTATTTTTATCTTAGCATATTCATTACCACCTCTTCTTTCCATCGATACCTTGCACGTTGTTGTACGTTGAGTCGTTTAGACTTTACAAGCTTAGTGCCGTTTTGGCAATGTCTTTGCGTTTTATTTTTATCTTAACATATTCGTTACCCCCTCCCTTTTTCATCGATACCTTGCACGTTGTTGTAAGTTGAGCCGTTTGGACGTTACAAGCTTAGTGCCGTTTTGGCAACGACTTTGCGGTTGATTTTTATTTTAACGTGTTCGTTACCCCCTCCCCTTTTCATCGATACCTCACACGTCACGATCCGATATGTCGTCACGCCTCCACCACGAAATGAGCCAAAAACGAGCAGAATGAACCTTAGCGATTTCCCATGTTAATTTCCATAAGAGTTGGCCCCGTTCCCGTGCTGCCCCTTTACTTTGAAGGCCATTTAGTGTCCAATTGTTTCAGAAAAAACAATAATTATAGAGGTAACAGCAGTGGAGGTAGATTTTTTCGTGGAAAAAACTATTCCCGTGGCAGAAGAACTGGTAATAATACACAAAGTAAGCATAATGTCCATGCCAAAGTAGCTGAAGATGAAGTAAGTTTTATCACAGCCCTATTAGCTTAAGATCTCAAGAATGATGACAACCAAATTTCATTTATAATAGATTCCGGAGCATCACAAAATATGTGCAGTGGTAAATATGAACAATTTATAAGTAACATTGTTGAAATTGAGCCTGATGGCATTAAAATAGCACATGGAAGGGTAATGAATTCTTGTAAAAAAGGTATGTTAAAAGTTTATTACAATGAAATTACTATCAACATTGATGTACTCATATTAAATAACCTAGAATATAATCTATTATCAGTTAGTAAACTAAACAATTTGGGTTTCACAGTTGTGTTTAAAGAAAATAAGACTGAAATAAGAAAAAAGAACTTCAAACTTATTTGTTGTAAACACAAAAGTAATTTATTTGTTGCAAATTTTCATTTAAATAAAGTGCAATCCAGTTTAGTAGCAAAGCATAGTAATAAAAACTTATGGCACTTACGGTTAGGACATGTAAATAGAAGGGGACTTCAATTGTTAGGACTACCCTATTCTGATGAGCTGTGTGATTCATGTCTACAAGGAAAAGCCACAAGGCAACCTTTTAAAGAAGTTTTGTACAAAAAATCTTCTAGAGTTGGCGAACTTTTACATGTAGACACCTGGGGTCCGTCCAAAGATCCAACATTTTCTGGTGAGAAGTAATACTTATCAATTATTGATGATTTTTCACATTTTAGTGTTGTATATTTAATGACAAGAAAATGCGAGAGTGAGTCGCATCTTATTAATCACATTGAAAAATTAGCAGCTGAAGGTAGGAGAGTATCTAGAATAAGAATGGATATGGGAGGAGAGATGTCTTCTAAAATTTTTAAAAACTATTGTGTACAACATGGTATAGTGCAAGAATTTACAGCTGGGTACACACCTCAGCAGAATAGTATAGCAGAACGATTTAATCGTACTATTTTAGACAAGGTAAGAGCCATGTTTGTTGAAACAAATCTTCCTAAGAGTCTGTGGGGAGAAGCAGTAAGAACAGCTGTTTATCAGCTCAACCGAACCCCATCACGAGCAATTGAACTTCAAGTACCAGCAGAAATATACTTGAACAGGCTTGACTTGTCTAAACTCAGAGTTTTTGGTTCAAAAGTATGGTACTACAACCTACCAAAGTAAAGTAAATTAGAACCAAGGGCAAGTAAAGGTGTAATGGCCGGCTATAGTGGCGCTGGCTATAGAATCTGCAATCCACTGACTAATAAAATTAAAATTTCAAGAGATGTGGTTTTCGATGAATCACAATATAAATATTCTCCAGAAATATTGTCTAATAATCTAAATACTGATTAAATTTTACCAAGCCAAGATGAATTGGAAATATTGGAAGAGACAAATTATGAAGATAGTAGTCAAAACATTAAGAAATATCACTGAAAGTAATTCACAAGATGAAGAACCAGTAAATGTACAAAATACCAAAACTAGTTTCTCTAATAGAGAAATAAAACCACCTTCGAAGCTCAAAGACTATGAACTTTATTATGCATATTGTTTAGTTACATCAACCCCAGTAACTTATGAAAAAGCAGTGGAGAGTGATGAATGGAAGCAGGCCATCAAAACAGAACTTAAATGTCTCGAAAAAATGGACACCTGGACTGAAGCCACAAAGGTACCTAATAATCAACAAATCATAAATACAAAATAGGTATTTAAAACAAAAAGTGATGGCACGAAAAAAGCTCGCTTAATCGCTAAGGGATATGAAGAAGAAGTATTTTTAGATATATATTCACCTGTAGCAAAAATGGCAAGTGTTAGAATTTTATTGTCACTAGCTCTCAATAACGACTGGAAGGTATACCAGTTAGACATTCCTTCAGCATTCATTAACGGAGTGCTACAACATGAAGTTTATATTCATTGTCCTAAGGGATACACAGGACAAAGCAAAGTTCTGAAACTGCAAAAGGCTTTGTATGGACTGAGGGAATCGCCTAAATGCTGGAACCAACGATTCGACAAATGGGCAATCAAAATTGGGTTTAGAAGTGCCGAAAGTGACTGTTGTGTTTACATAAAGAAAAATGTGTGTATGTGTATATGGGTCGATGATATCCTATTGTGCGGTGAAGATAGCAATTCGATTCAAAAAGTTATAGAAAGTTTAAAAAGTGAGTTCAATGCAAAAAATCTTGGTTGTGTAAATAATTTTTTAGGTATTGATTTTGAATTTTCTGAAAATGAAAATAATGCAAAAATGTATATTTCACAAAAACCCTTAATCAATAAAATAATAGATAAATTTAATATGACGAATTGCAATATTAGCAAAACACCAATGGAATCAGGTTTTCAAGTTGAAAAAACTAATACTAATAATCAAATTTGAGACAGTATACCTTACAGGCAATTAATTGGAAGCCTAATGTACATTGCGTTAGGTAGTCGCCCTGACATAATGTTTTCAATTTCTTATTTAAGTCAATTCCTAGATTATCCTAATGATATATTATGGAAGGCAGCCAAACGTGTTGTTAGATATTTAAAAGATACAATTAATTTCTGTCTTATATACAGCAAAATTATATCAAGAAAACCTTTAATATTTGCATATTCAGATTCAGACTGGGCAGCTAATGTCAATGATAGAAAAAGCATGTCAGGAGGCATAATATATTTTCTAGACAATCCAGTTTCATGGTATGCAAGGAAACAGAGCACTGTTTCATTGAGTAGCACTGAGGCGGAATATGTTTCATCAACTGTTACATGTTGTGAATTACTGTTCACAAAACACCTAGCAGAAGAATTGTTGAACGAGAAAATAACTGGTAGTATATTATATATAGATAACCAGGGAGCTATATGTATTGCTAAAAATTCATTTAAAGGAAAAAGGTCTAAGCATATCGACACAAAATATCATTTCATTCGAAATCTAATTGAAAACAATGTAATTACTTTACAATACATAAATACAAAATCAAATTGTGCCGATATTTTCACTAAAGCTCCTTCAAATGAAATATTTTTACGTCTCAGAAATATGATAAAAATTCAAGAATGTTGAAAGTAACTAAAGCTTAATTACTTTTTATATATTGTAAATTGGTGCATTTATACTTTAGGTATTCATGTGAATCATGTATTTTATTTTGTCATCTTATGTTAATGTTTTTTGAGTTATTGGAAAGTTTATGAATACTTCAATATGTAAATATAAGTTGTAAACTGTTCAGTTGTATTGTGAACTAGTATTATTATTTTTTTTTTATTTAAAGAAACAAAGTCGCATCCACCCAAAGGTTATTAGCGACATTCCTGTAACATTTGTAATAATGTTAAATTAACATTTGTAACAGTTAATCATTGTAACAATTAATTACAATTTGTGAACAATTGAACATTTGTAACAATTAATTAAGTTAAATTTTGTGTAACATATTTATAGATTTTAAGTAACCTAATAAATTGTTCGGAACTAAACTTTTGTTGAGGAGTGCTTTCAGGTTATTTGGCAAATTGTAAGACTGTCTTTGATTTACATATTTAGAACAGTCTATCAAGAAGTGCTTTATACTGTCTACTGTATTGCATGCTTCGCATTTTGGAGGTTCACTATTTGAGAAGAGATTGGCATGAGTATACCTACAGTGTCCAAGTCGTAGACGTGTAATAATAGTTTGGCATCTTCTACTTCTGGCTGTGCACTTCCATGAAAAAATATCACTTTTGATGGTTTGATCACTCCCGATTCCACGCACTTAACACCTTATTTTTGAAATAAACTTTTAGATGGCCTGCGATACTCCGACACTCTGTCTCTGATACGTCACTGGTGATAGCGTTACGCGCACTAGTATCTGCTTCTTCATTCCCTTCTATGCCTATATGAGATGGTATCCATAGGAAGTGGACTCTTCTGAAATTTTCTTGAGCTTTCATTAATTCGGCCCTGATAATTTTCTCAATGGGGTGTTTAGGGTATACATTTTGCATAGCTTTGACTGCGCTGAGAGAGTCAGAAAGGACTAGACAACAAGAGATGTTTTTAATATTTACTCGCTTGATGGCTTTGAGCAAACCAAATAGTTCTGCAGTATAGATGCTTGAATTTAGAGGAAGTTTAAATTGAAAAGTGTCATTTGAGGTTACCACTGCTACTCCAAGGCCAAGTTCACCTTTGGAGGCATCTGTATAAATTTTAATCCACTCATTGTATTGTTGATCTAGGATTGAATTTAGTTTAACTTTAAAAATAATAGGACTAGTTTCATGTTTATTATATATACTTAACGCTGTAATGACTTTGGGCTGTTCAATAGTCCAAGGTAGATAGTTATTGGTATTCGTTTGAAATAGTGTTGGGAATTGAATGTTCAGTCTGGAGCTATATAATCGGATTCTCTCGTAATAAGGTTTGGGAGCACAGGGCTTATTATTGTAATAATTAATATATTTGTTACTAAAAGTATTACAGTAGAGGGTTTTTTTTTATATTTGAGGTTATAGATGTAGCATGCGCTAGAGCTAAGTATATTCTTCGGTAATTTAGAGGTGGTTCGCCGGCTTCGCTCAGTATGCTTTCGGAGGGAGTTGTCCGGAAGGCTCCGAGTGCAATTCTAATACCAGCGTTGTGTATGCTGTCAAGTTTTTTAAGTAGTGTTTTTTAAGCAGATGCATATGCAATTGATCCATAATCTAATTAGTGTTTTATATATTCTCAACAGAGTTTCCTGATCTGATCCCCAATTTCGGTTTGCCAATGTTTTCATTAGATTCAGTATTTTATGACATGTTAAAACTGTTTGTTTTATATGTTCTTGCCAAGTAAGTTTTTGGTCAAACCACATACCTAAGAACTTTGCCGTTGGTTTAAACGGTAGCATAGTGTTGTATAATTTTAATGTAGGGGGCATTGATGAGACCTTTTTGGAGAAGAGTATACCTGATGTTTTTGTTACTGAAAATTTGAATCCGGTCGTTAGAGACCATTGTTCTAATTGGTTTAGAAAACACTGCAAAGCGTTTGTCATTGATTCGGTGTTATTTCCTTTGATATAGACCACAAGGTCATCTGCGAAAAGTCGAGCCTTTAGAGGTTTAGTAAGGTTGTTAATAATATTATTTATTGCCACTAAGAATAAAGTGGGGCTTAGGACTGATCCTTGGGGTGTTCCATTTTCTTCACTTTTCTCCTCTGAGTAAGTATTATGTACTCTTACGCAAAAAGATCGGTTCTGTAAAAAGTTTTTAATAAATTTCAGGCAATTTCCACGAATATTCCATAAATGTAGTTCTTTCAGAATATTGAATTTCCAACAAGTATTAAATGCCCTTTTCAAGTCGAAAAATATTGCAATACAATGTTGTTTGGTTGCTAGCGCTTCATGAATGTCAGATTCTAGATCAAGAATATTGTCAATGCCCGAACGATTTTGTCTGAAACCGTTTTGTTCGGAACTAAACGATTTGATAATTCTAATGTCCACGTTAATATAAGATTTACCATTTTTTCCATCAATTTGCCCATAGAACATGTTAAGCTGATTGGTCTGTATGAGTCAGGTTCTAGGATTGATTTTTGAGGTTTTAAAAAAGGTAATATAATAGCTTTAGACCAAATTGATGGAAATTTATTATTTTGCCAAATTAAATTAAAAAGTTGAAGAATAAATAATTTTGCTGAGTAAGGAAGATGTTTTAGAAATATTGCCGGGATATCGTCTGGGCCCGGGCTAGTATTTTTTAATTCGGATAAAGCATTTTCCAGTTCTTCAAAAGTGAAAGGTAGATCTAATGGATCATTTAAATTGTCATTTGCGAAAGATCAGTATTCTCTATTATTATTTTCCTTTCAAGGAATGTATCACTGTAGTTACTGTTTGAAGACATTTCTCTAAAAGATTCAGCTAGGGTATTAGCTATTTCTTGAGGAGAAGTTGAAATCCTATTGTCAACTTTTAATTTAGAAATCATTGGCGTGTATTTCAGACCAGAAATTTTTCTTATTTTTTTCCATACTTCGCTGACAGGAGTTGAAGTATTTATTTCTGACACATACTTGGACCAGGAAGCCTTCTTAGCTTGTTTTATAATAAGTTGTGTCTTAGCTTTAAGTGATTTGAACATGGTTTTATTTTCAGGTGTTTTATGTCTTTTATATTTATTAAATGCAGTTTTACTTGCTCTAATAGCTGCTCCACATTCTGAGTTCCACCAAGGTACAGGAGTCTGATTATTCTTTGTCTTTTTTGATTTTCCAACGAATTGCTCAGCACTACTTATGATAATGCTATTCAAATTGTGTAAGGATTCATCAATGGTTTCAGCCATTTTACAGTTAGGCATTGAGTTGTCGATATAATTTTCGAATTTTAACCAATCAGCAGTTTCAGTTTTCCATCTGGGTATGAAAACGTCATGGGTCAGAGGCATAGAGTTTTTTATTACTATAGGATGGTGGTCGCTCCCATAAGTGTATTGTAAAACTTCCCAAAATAATCGAGGTGTTAGTGCAGGGTCACAAAGACTTAGATCAATTGCTGAAGAATTTCCGGTATTAATGTTAAATCTGGTTGGAGATCCGTCATTAAGAAAATTCAATTGAAAATCTGAAATTATATTTTCGACAATTTTTCCTCTAGCATCTTAATAAGAGGAGCCCCAAATAATATTATGGCTATTAAAATCTCCCACGATGATGCGAGAGGATGGTATTTGATTGAATAACTCCTTTAAATCGTTGTACGTTATTTGGCGACTGGAGGGTAAGTAAACGTTGCAAATAGAATACCTGTTTGATGATTATATTTCCACGACTACAACTTCCAGATTTGTAGTCACTGGAAATTCTTTCGCCGATAGTGATTTTTTTAATAATGTGGCTACTCCGCCTGAAGAAAAATTATTACTTGTTATCCTGTCTTTGCGAAAACAGTCATATTGGTTGGAGTTATATTTTTTTGGGAGATTCAGATTAGTTTCCTGTAGGCATATTACAGATTGTTCACCAATTAGATGATGGAGCATAGCAAGGCGATGGAAAAAACCATCAATATTCCACTGAAGTAGAGACTTGAATTTAATGTTGACTTAACTGAGATGTGTCACTTTCCGCTTCCGATGTCTCACTGTTAAGATAATTATGGATTTTTTTCCTTATGGACGTGAATTTACGTTTTATGGATCTTTCCTTTAAATGGGGATAAACTTGACTGAGCATATCGGACAAAGCTGATAGGTCTGTGGTATATTCTTTAATTGTGGTTATAGGATCTGTTGACCCCGTGATATTCATAAGTTGATCAACGTTTAGAGGGAAAGGTAGAGGGTGATTTTCTATGAAGTTTTTAGCAGGGTCAAGTAAGAGAGAAAATGAGCATTCAGAAGTGCTTGCTGAACTAATTTTAGCTTTTTTAGATTTTGCTTGGACTTTAGGTGGTGGAAAAATGTTACATTCTTTTGAAGATTGATCTGCTTCAGGTGAAATAATTTCATCAAAGTTTCTTTTTGGTTGATTAATTATATGACTGTCCTTATTTGATGCATCTACTTTGTTCGGTATCTCCGGGATATGTCATTGGATGCTTGCAAGGATATATTTGTTGCTCTGGATACCGATGCTTCATTGTTTTGGTTGGGGTTTAGTTGAGCTAGTGGTTCGGAGCACTGTGAAGCGATGTGTCCTGGCTTCTTGCATCTAAAGCAAACTAAACTGTCTTGAGAAATGAATATTCTATATGTCGTGTTGTCAAAAACAAGAGTAAATGACTCTAGTAGTGTTAGATTGTGAGGACTGATATAGATTTGTCTTCGAAAACTAAGGATGTGATTGTATTCAGGCATAGAAGCACTTATTTTGAGAAAGGTCATGGGGGAGACAGGAACTATGCCGATTTTTTGTAACTCATTGATTAGCAAGTCGTGCGGTATTGAAGGACATACGCCGGAGAGCACAAGTCGTTCCGCTGGTGTAACTAACCTTCTTGCTCTGACAATTTCACCTTGTATTTCTATTTGACCATGATTATTCATAAAATCGTCCACTATTTGTTTATTGGATAAATACATACATATGCGATTATTAGATAATCTAGAAGAGAAGATTATATTTTTCGGTTGAATTATATTTCCAAGTGGGAGAAGGTAGTCTTGAAGTTTGGTGTTTTCTAAGGCACTAAAGATAATTGCTTGGGACTTTAAAGGAAATTGCACTCTCGACGCTGCCGAAGAGTATGACTGTGATGTGTTTATTTGATTTTGATGGTCTTGTATTGTAGAACTGTTGTGTGACTCCATGTTTAAATTCATTTCGATAAACGTTTATGAAAAGTAAGTCCGACTCTGTACACCTGCTAAAACAGGTATATCGGTCTTTACTAAAAGCGGTTATTTGCTGGTAAAACTGGATTTGTGTATTGACAACAATAACAAATAATTACAATTTGCTGATTTGAATGCTAATTTAACTGGATATTATGTAAAGAGTTTGTACACTTACAGTTTATTCCAATATATCACTAAGATTCACAATTTATAACTTACATTAAACTTTGTTAATGTTAAAAATATTCGGAGCCCACATTGAGTACAACATTATAGTTATCGATGTAGAACCGAACTCCCAAGCTAGTATTATTATTATTTCTTTTTGTGCAATTTAATTTTGTTCAATTATTAAGATTATTTTGTTTATGTAATTGACAATTCATCCAAATTTAATACTTTTATAAATGTTGTATAAATTGAGAAGGGGTATTGAAATGTTGCCTATCCTGATCCCCAAACATATTGTATATCAGGTTGGGTACCATGACGGAAGTAATAAAGAAGTTGTCATTCTGTTCTGCACATGGAGCGGTGTTTTACTTTCTCAAATAATTAATTACACTCATTTAATTATACTCTGCAAGTCTGAAAGTTTATTCAAAAACTTGACGGACTAATATTTTACAAAGACAGAGTTATAGTCCCAAAAATATTGAGAGAGAGTATGCTAAGATTATTGCATTCGAGTCATTTTGGCATTCAGAAAACCCAACAAAGAGCAAGACAGATATTACATTGGCCATAAATGAACAAAAGTATAGAAGACTGGGTAAGAAATTGTAGAAAGTGTGAGATATTTAAAAGTCACAATGCTAAAGAACCACTATTACTTAGAGAGTTGCCACAAGCATCTTTTGAAAAGGTAGCAAGTGATATATTAGATTATGGTGGACAGTCATATCTAGTTCTGATCGATTATTTTTCTAAATGGCTCGATATAGTGAAAATTAATTCAAAACTTCTTAGGTGGTCATCAAGGAGTTAAAGAAAATTTTTTCAACACACGGAATACCCTACGAAGTCATATCAGATAACATGCCTTATAATTCCTGGCATTGTCGGTCTACCGACCGATACCGCGGCCGACGACCAGACCGAAGATATTCCGTCATACATACCGGAATTCACGAACAGTCCGAAACGAATGCAGCTCGACATCAGTACTACACTAAACAATACCAAAAAAAAACAATTACAGGAATTGTTACTAACAGAATTGGAGAAATTTAAACAAATTAAAGGAACAACACATCTAACCGAACATACAATAAAACTCAAACATAATACACCGATCAAACAAAGATACAGGCCCCGAAACCCGGCAATGCAGAAGATCATAAACGATGAGATAGATAAGATGCTAGAAGAGAACGTGATAGAAAAATCTAATAGCCCGTACAGTTCCTCCATCGTCCTAGTAAAAAAGAAGGAAACCCTTGACCGCCTTTATAGCACCAGGAAAAGGACTATTCCAGTTCAAAGTACTTCAATTTCTGATTACACGCCGCCTCCGCTACTTTTCAACGATTACTAGATACAATAATCGGCCCAGAAATGGAACCACATGCATTCGCCTATTTAGACGACATAATAGTACTGGGGAAAACGTTCGAGGAACATATGGAAAACTTAAAAGAAGTACTTCACAGACTACAGCAGGCCAAACTACGAATAAATATAGACAAATGTAAATTCTGCAAAGAAGAGATAAATTATTTAGGCCATGTAGTAAACAAAACGGGAATAAAAGTGGACGACAACAAGACAAAAGCTATAGTCGAATATCCCGCGCCAAAAACCGTTAAACAATTACGCCGATTTTTGGGCATCATCTCATGGTATAGGAGATTTATAAAAGATTTTTCACGAACTACAGCCCCTTTAACAAAACTACTAAAGAAAAAACAACATTGGACTTGGGACAGAGACCAAGAGGAAGCATTTAACAAAATAAAATTACTACTGACACAAGCTCCAATACTGATCTGCCCGGACTTCCAGAAAAGATTTTTTTTACAATCGGACGCTTCGAACCACGGTTTAAGAGTAGCTTTAGTACAAACAAACGACGAAGGACAGGAACAAGTCATCGCTTACGCAAGTCGAACCCTAACAAATGCCGAAAAAAATTACAGCGTGACAGAAAAAGAACTACTAGCGATCATCTTCGGTGTAGAAAAGATGAAACCCTACATCGAAGGATACCCATTTTCAATTATCACAGATCATCAAAGTCTACGATACTTACAAACAATGGAAAACCCTACAGGTAGAATAGCTAGATGGGCAATGCTGCTGCAACAATTTGACTTCGATGTCATTTACAGAAAGGGCTCCCAGAACGTCCTGGCCGACGCGCTCTCTAGAGAACCAGTAGATCTGGTTTGCATAATAAACGTAGAAGATGTAGAACCCGACGAATGGTACAATAAAGCTTTAAATAAAATCCAGACAAATCCGCAACTATTTCCAGACTACTCTATCAAAGATGGACTTCTCTATCGACACTTCTGGGACAAATACGATTTAAAAGAGACAGAGGTATCCAACCCCTGGAAACTATGCATCCCAAACCACAAGAGACAACAACTCCTGGCAGAAAACCACGAGCAACCGACCGCAGGGCATCTAGGAATAGCCAAAACAATAACCCGCCTAGCTAGAAAATACTACTGGCCAGGGATGTTTAAAGACGCCGCAAAGTTCGTCAGGAACTGCAAGAACTGTCAGAAATTTAAGCCGCAACAAAGCTTAACTCCAGGCCGCATGCAATCTACACAAATTCCGCCACATCCATGGCACACCATTTCAACCGACATCATAGGACCACTTCCAACATCCAGCAAAGGAAACAAATATATAAACCCATTCCAGGACACCTTTTCAAAATGGGTCGAAGCCATACCGATCAGAACAGCAACGGCAAAATCAGTATGTCAGAACTTAAAAGATAAAATCATTATGAGATTCGGATCACCCAAAGAGCTAATATCAGACAACGCAAGAACATACGATAACAGGGAAGTACGAAAGTTGCTAGACGAATTCCAGATTTCTAAAAGAAACATTTCGCCATATTCACCCCAGAATAATCCAGTAGAAAGAACAAACAGAGTAATCAAAACAATGATAGCTCAGTTCTGCGATAATAACCATAAGAAATGGGACACGAGCCTTCCAGAACTACTATTCGCATATAATACAGCTAAACACGATTCAACGGGTTTCTCCCCAGCCTTCCTGAACTTTGGACACGAACTATAAATTCCAAGTAAAGTCGTAAAAACCCCAAACGACACACAACATACCGATCAAAACATAAAATGGCATAAACTACGAGAAACATTCGAACTAATACGTACAAACCTGGCAAAAGCATTTACAACTCAAAGCCATTACTACAACTTACGACGAAGAGAGTGGAAACCCACAATAAACGACAAAGTCATGAAAAGGGAATACCAACTCTCAAATGCCGCCAAAAATTTTAACGCCAAATTAGCACCGAAATTTTCAGGCCCATATACTATAACAAAAGTGTATTCTAATGTAATATTCAAATTAAAACACGACGATAAAAACCGTACAATAACAGCTCATATCAAAGACCTAAAACCCGCATTTACCGATTTCCATACTCCTTAATCAGTCCAAGCACTTACAGTCAACACCAAGTAGAAACAGTATATTTTAATACAGTTTACCAGTAACCTTCAAATATAATGTCAGACACGTTAGAAATATATTACAGTGACATAGAAATGGACGGCACAGTTACGCCGCCACCATACACCGTTCCAGAATTAATATCACCATTGGGGAACACACCAAAACCTAACACCCCGGGCAAAGGCTGCGAGCCCCTGATAAAGGCTATTTCCAAATTTAAAAACCTTTTCGATGAACCAACCATGGGCATCACAAAAATTCAGAAAGTCCAGTCAATTCCAGTGTCAATCCCGCTGCTCTCACTAATTCCGCCGCAGCATAAAGAAAAAAAATACAGACTGAGACTCCCGAACCGGGTGCTGAGGATAAAAACCAATAATTGAAGCCCCACGAAGGAAGACGTTTTTTTTTAAGAGAGAGGAAGACGATTTTTTTTTTAAGAAGACGATATTTATTTTTTTTTAGGGCGGACATTTTCTATTTCGATGTATTGTAAATTTTTTTTAGGGTAACCAAGTACCTGGCAAGGAATAAAAATAAAAAAATTTTGTTCCAAAATTTTTTTTTTCCAGGAAGAGGGGGTGTAACGATGAGTCCAAGCCATCACCGTTAAACCAGCGTGCGCGCGAACCAACCCATGAAGTAGGAATGTATCGTTAGTAGAAAGGGCAAAACTAATTACCAAGCTCCGCTATATAAACCGCAACATTTCCTCATAGAGGAGAATCGACAGGTGCTGACTGAAGGTTCTCTTCTTCCCTACCCCGGCTTGTGGACGTGTTGAGTTCACAAGTTGTTCCGTCCCATACCGCCGTTACCCGAAGAGCGTGTTGAGCTCTTCACTACCCGTACTCTGAAGCAGTCGTGTTGAGACTGTCGAGGAGTGTCCTATTAACCCGAATCACTTAAGGGACGTGTTGAGTTCCTTTCCTTTCTTTGTACCTATCGTCCGCTGTTATTAAATCGATACAACGTTCCCGTAAAATTTCAAATACACACTCGCTTGCCGATAAGACTAATTTCATATGACAAGGTCAAACTTAATTTGAATAAATAGGCTAGGTACTGAGAAGACTAAACCAAATTGTAAATATGTACATAAGATTTTTGTCAATTTAATTTAAGGAAGACAATAAAGTTTTATTTTTATTTTGAACTCTGTCTCTGACTGTCTAAAAGCTACCCGGATAGTGACTCCCACGAGAGGACATCACAATTTATTAACTAAGAATATCTATTATAATTTTAGATAAAAATATACATTTCACTAATTTTCTAAGTTCATAAATATTCCTCGCTTGCTCAATGGAGAATAGAAATATGAAATTTGGTACAACCTGATTTATCCAACTGCTGGTGGTTAGGAAGAAAAGGCTATGCTTTGTTTCTTTTTACCCTCTAAGTATTGATTGGTTTAAACCATTTTATTAGGAATCCTTTTATACCATTAGGAATTACTGGACTAAGTTTAGAATGTATTACTTCGAGTCAAATAAGCATATTATTTAACATCTCTAGCCTCACGATAAGGGTCTAAAAATAAATATTTATCGGAAAATATAGAAAGGAAAAGGATTTTTTTTGGCTTACCTCTTATAAGAGACCACAAAACAAAATCACGTCTTAACGGTTTGACGTCTTAATAGATAAAAGAAAGGCGGTAAATTTTTTATATCCTTTCCACTAAAAATCGAGACGATTGACAAGTTAATGAACGTTCTCATCTAACGGATATATTTGGAATTACAGTAGAATCCTTGAGTTAATTAAAGTACTTAGCAGATAGATGGCGGGAGGAATTTTATTTAAAAAAATTTAATCGAAATTGTAATGAATTTTCTAAAACTATTGAAACGGTTACACTTTATTGATCATTAATGTCTTCATCTTGTATGATTTTGGCACTAATAACCTGGCTATTAAAGCAGTGTTTTCATTGCTACTCTTTTATCTCTTCTTGCTGTAGGTTCACATTCTGTTTGTTTTTAAACATCTTGAGATTTTAAGTTTTTACTTGGAATTGCTAAAAAATAGTGATGATAATAAACAGAATTACTTTAAGTCAACAACAAGTTAATAGACAATGAAATTTTAAAGTTTTACCCTACCTTATAAAGATATTTTTATGTAAGGTACTCTACAATAGGTACGATGTACAACTACAATAAAACTTTTCTTCGATAATTAAAAATAAGGTTTTTACAGAAAACAACACTAAATTTTCAAATACAAAAATATAAAGTAAACTAAGATATTTAAGAAACGATAAATAATAAAGCAAATAATAAACTGAAAGATAATTATCACGAACAAACTGTGAGAATAAATGGGCTTTGTATTCGTGTGACTCTGGTGACGTAACTCAAACATTTAACTTTCCCCACCCCAGTCGAAAGAGGCAACCAGAGTATATATCCCCCTAGTAAGGTAAGTGCCGGAGAAAAAGTGGGGAGAGAGTTTCTAGGGCCAAATAAGTTCGGAATCGGTAACTAAAATATTTAGCGGCAAATTCAAAATATAGGATCTGAAATTAAGGTGGAAAATTCAAAAAGGATATACTAAATTTTAGGCGGGAAATTCAAAATGTTCCGAATTTTATATAGAAAATAAATAGTCGTAACATAATAAATAAAAACTTATTCTATGCCAAAATATATTCTTTATCCAAAAATGTAGTATACTCTTATGCAATTTTATATACCATAAATGTATAACATATCAGATAGACATATGTTTTGGTACAGCATAACTTTTTATTTATTATTCTGTTTTCCATTACATTAAAACATCAACATAAAAACAGATATTCTTAAAAATTTATTTATTTCTGTAATTTATAAAATTTGCGGAATCACAGAGGTATAATATATTATATAGATATAAGTCATCACTGCCATTGTGGTGGTCTTCACCTGTATCCATGTATAGGAATCTGTGTACACGAAACTAGGTTCCATTCTGAACTTAACCATATATTCACTGCAACCTACAAAATGATATATGGAATTACATACAAGCAAGCAACCAAAATAAGTAAGCCCTACCTGCGGAGACTTGCATACCCATATGGACATTCAGGCATACAATTCATTGAGTTGGGAAAGATTGGTCCTAGTAAATTAGGGACCACTCCTTCGAGCCCCAATGTCTTCAGTGTATATGTTAGAGCTTTATTATTTATCTAATGTATTTTATACACAAACATATATAAATAAAAAATAAACTATTTTTATGTGTAAAATAAAAGTAAAATATGTAACTATGTACAATAAAATGAAAATATGTGACTATGTATAGGTAATTAAAGTAAAATATGTAACTATTTAAATAAAAGTAAAAGAATGGAACAACAAGGCTATACCTAAACATCATTTCTATAAACTTAACAGCACAAGGTAGATACAGATGGAAGCAATTGTGAGAGAGGAGCAGATGGAAAATGTTTGATAATGAAGATATACGTAAAACAATCAAAAGAATTTTAAAGATTTCATATGAGTCCAGTAAATAGAAAACACAATTGTATTTGTTTACAACAAAATGGAAATATGAGACTGTAAACATGAGACATGTATGAGACATTTTTCATATAAAAAATGTTTGCACTTCATTCAAGATTTATGACGTCACAACCCCACAGCTTTGCCAAAACATCAGAATAGTTAGTAAGTGAGGAATTTTTAAAATGTCAACTATTATATTAATAGTAAATACACTTAAGTCTTAAGACTACTGCAACATACTAAAATACAAAAGAAAACATTTTAATACAAAATTATATATTTTAAATTTTAAAATTACCTCATTTAGGTTTTGAATAGTAAAAACGTCCCGCCATTATTTCTTAATCAAAATAATCTATCGTATATGAAAGCTTATCAGCTTTCTACAGACTATTTGTTTTGGCATAGCACAATCACAATAAACAACAATAATTAGTTTTTAAAGCCATTAATCTAAATTTAATATGTATTTATACATACAATTTATTAATATATATTATGATCAAATTGTGTAAGAAATCAAAACATAAACAAAATTTTTACTCCTAAAAAGCGGCTACACTTTTGCCACACTCTGAACTGTCAATAAAATTTGAAGTATTCCCGTATCAGTTGCGTACAATTGTCTAATCTATTTAATTAAAATTATTATTTTGTGGAATATTAGACTTAAAGAGTAATTTCATAAAATTTATATTATTAATAGTAACAAATGTTTTTGGATATTTAATCAATATAATTCTAAAATTTCCAATAATGATTATATTGTAGCGAGATTAAATAAAACGAGCAGTTCGAATTTATATAAATATATTTATTTATAAGTTTACAGTTCGGTATTCTCTTATCAACTAAACTCACTTTTAACAACGTTACATATATATACCAAAGTTACTATGTTCTAGAACATTCTGGCGTAGTTCCACCTCTAATTCGCCTACGTGACCTGTTGTTCTTTCTCTCACTCGATACATCGCGAATGTTCTTGATACCTTTTTAGAGTTGCAACCGTTATATGAGCCATGCCGAAAGCATGTTCGTAACACTGCTCCCCTCTTAAATCTGAGCGTTCCGATCAGTAACTCTATATGTAGGCTCAGGATGGCGGAATCTACAGGACTCTCCAGCTCTGCATGAACCCCTCAAGAAGAAATAACAGTCTACAGACTTTGAAGGACACGATCTCTTCGGGTTAATACAACACACAGTAATTCGTACGCCAGTTTCTCGGAAGATCACTTCATGCATGCTTCTGACAATCTTCCAATCCAGATTTTCTAGTGCATGGCCTATCTTGGGTAAGACCAAATTCTTGATGTCATAATCATCTTAACTCATCCAAACGACCGAACTTCCTATAGAATACAGATGAGATTCCTTTAGTCATCTCAAGATCTTGGGCAACACAGAGGGCTAGAGAGACGTTATGCGGAACACTAAAAAGATCCTGCTGAACTTCTGTGGTCACGCCGAATCTAACACTCTTTCTCTCTGCGTAATTTGACATAAATTCATTAAAGCTTGGTCGCCGGTCATCTTTGATCTCATGTTGAAGGGTTCGTGCTTCTTCTGTTTCATTTGAGTCAGCATATGGTGCAAGACGATTTATGTGAACTACTTTTGGTTTACCTTTCGGCAACTTCTTAATTCGGTATATTACGTCATTTATTCTCTTTTTAATTTCATACGGACCTTCCCATTGTCTTTGCAGTTTGGGAGACAAGCCTCGACGATGTTGTGGATTATAAAGCCAAACAAGATCACCTACTTCATAGCTTTCACTCTTGCATCGAGAATCATATTGATCTTTCATTCTGTCACTGGCTATCTGGATATGTTGTCGGGCAAGTTCATGAATGTTCTTCATTCTTAACTTCAGGCGGTCGACATAATCTTCGCTTGCAACATGTTCTTCGGAAGGTCTGCAGCCAAACTCTAGGTCGCAGGGCAAACCAACTTCACGACCTAACATCAGGCAGGTTGGAGTCTGGCCTGTAGTTTCATTCACGGCCGAGCGGTAGGCCATTAGGAATAAATGGATGTACTGGTCCCAATCTCTTTGATGTTCTGATACAACTTTGGACAGGTGTTTACCCATTGTTCGGTTCATTCTCTCGACCATTCCATCTGATTGAGGATATAGGGGTGTCGTTCTGGTCTTATTGACACCAATCAATTTGCAAACGTTTTGGAAAAGGGTTGACTCGAAGTTTCGCCCTTGGTCGGAGTGAATCTCCAAGGGAACACCAAATCGGTTAAAGAATTCTTTAACAAGTACCTCTGCAACGGTAGCAGCTTCTTGATTTGGTATCGCATAGGCCTCAGTCTATTTCGTAAAATAATCCATAGCTACCAGGATATATTTATTTCTATCATTTGTCTCTGGAAGTGGACCTGCAATGTCAATTGCTACTCTTTCCATAGGACTACCAACATTGTACTGTCTCATGGGTGCTCTCTTTTTACCAACTGGACCATTACTGGTTGCACACAGTTCACATTAAAGGCACCATCTTCTTACATCATCTTTACAGTTCACCCAATAGAACCGTTCTCGAACCTTTTGCAGAGTCTTCGTGATACCAAAGTGTCCACCTGATGCACCGTCATGCAATTGACGCAGTACTTCTGACACTTTACTTTTAGGTACAATCAACTGAAGCTTAGATTCTGTACCATCATCGTTCTCAAAGGTTTTATACAGAAGATCATCTTTTAGCACTAGGCAATTCCATTGGCTCCAGTAACACTTAACTTCGGGACTACATGTACTAATGTCTTACCAAGAAGGTCTTTCACTTCGACGCATCCAATCCAATACTCTTTTTATACATGGATCATCTGTTTGAGCGTCTTGTAGCTGTTGAGGTTGCCATTGATCGGTGGTGATCATTGACGGTGGTTCGTCTCACGGGGCAAATTCGTTCTTCTAATTTAAGATAGTGATTACAATTTACACTGCATGGCCGTCTCGAAAGGGCATCAGCATTTGAATAAACTCTCCCAGCCTTGTGTTCGATCTCGTAATCATATTCTTGTAATCGTTCTAACCATCTTGCCATCTGGCCCTCTGGATTACGAAATTGTAGGAGCCATCTTAGAGCAGCGTGATCCATGCGAAGAAGAAACTTTCTGCCATACAAGTATTTATGGAAATGCTCACAAGCCTTCACTACGCCTAGCAATTTTCTCCTGGTAGCGCAATAGTTTCTTTCTGGTTTCGACAAGACTTTGCTAAAGTAAGCGATGACTTTCTTCTGCCCATCTTGGATTTGGGAAAGAACAGCTCCTATTGCACTGTTGCTTGCATCGGTGTCCAACACAAATTTTCCTGCCTGTCTAGGGTAGCTTAAAATCGATGCGCTGATCAGAGCCATTTGTAAGTGTTCGAAAGCTCTTTGGCACTCTTCGCTCCATGTATATTCTTTGCCTTCTTCTGTCAACTTTGTTAAAAGCTTGGAGATGTTGGCAAATCCTTTGACAAAACGTCGGTAATATGTACGTAGGCCAAAAAAACTTCTAATTTCGTATTTATCTCTTGGTACTGGCCAATCCTTAATTGCTGCAAGTTTTTCAGGATCAGCTGTTACACCATTACTTGCTACAATATGTCCCAAATAGTTCACTTCTCGTCGAAACAAGTGACATTTCTTTGGACTCAACTTCAAATTCGCTGCCCGCAATCATTGAAAGACTTCTGTTAGATTATTGGCATGTTCATCGAAGGATCTTCCAACTACAATTAAATCATCCAAATAAACCAGGCATGTTTTCCATGTTAGACCTCTTAAAACTGCCTCCATTAATCTTTCAAATGTAGCCGGGGCATTACATAAACCAAAGAGCATAACTGTGAACTGCCAAAGCCCTGATCCTATCGAGAATGCGATTTTTTCACGATCGGCTGGCTCCATGTCTACTTGCCAATATCCACTTTTCAGATCGAGTGTGGAGAACCAACGAGAACCAGAAAGTGTATCCAAAGTATCGTCTATTCTGGGCAAAGGATAACTATCTTTTTCAGTTACCACATTGAGCTGTCGGTAGTCAATACAAAAACGTGTTGAACCATCCTTCTTCTTTACTAGCACTACTGGTGATGTCCATGGACTGTTTGATGGTTCAATTACCCCTTGTTTGTTCATATCTTTGATGATGTCTTCGGCTTCATCTCTTTTCGCAAATGGAAGTCGTCTAGGTTGTTGTCTTATTGGCTGAGCATCTCCGGTATTAATTTTATGCTTTACTATGCTTGTTTTGCCCTTATCATTCTTATCCATGGCAAAAACATATTTAAATTCTACCAGCATAGACTTTACTTTTTAGTTCGTTCATCCTCAAGATCTTGGCACGTTTTAATCACCATCTCAACAAGCTCCTTTGGATACTTAGATTTCGACGGTTTCTCATTAGTATTCATGGAACAAATCGAAGCCACGGGAACACACTGTCCGATCAAAGTTCTTTTACTTAACTTAATAGCAGTTCCCTTTAAATTCATAACTCTTACAGGAACGGCATCTCGAATTCTCACCAAAGCTATCGTCGTTAGGAACTCAGCATTATTCACATCTTCGACCATCCTTAAACTTCCCTCTCGGCAGTAACCATCAGGTCTGGTCATCAAAATTTTCTCACTATTACCGGGTATCGTTACGTCACAAGTAGTTATTAAGCTAATAACATCTTATTTGTCTTCATGGAACGGCAACTTTTCACCACTGATCTCGAGAACTCCATCTTTGACATTCAATACAGCCCCAACTTTCCTTAGTAAATCCATCCCCAATATGAACTCGTCGGAGATATCTGCAATTAATACTCCATGTTTCACTGTGGTCTGGCCAATGTATACTGACACATTAGCCTCGCCATATGTATTAATTATCTCACCAGTTGCTGTTCTAAGCTTTACTGTTGCAGGCGATAATTTAAGATGGCCTCGTATTACTTCTGGCCGTGCAATAGTTCTCGTTGCACCTGTATCTACCAAAAATGATCTACATTTATTATCGATACGACCCTCGATGTACAAGCTATGAATTCCACCTGAGGACGTAATTTTCATAGTTACTATGGGGGCTTTCGACTGTTGTATCATTTTCTTGCAATTACGGCGAATGTGACCTAGGTCACCATAATTCCAACATCTGGGCTCGCGTCTCTTCGGCATCGTGTTACGAACTGCTTTTCGTACCATTTCTTCCAGACGTTCATCGTTTGGTTAGTCGCCTTCTTCGATGGTTCTTACTCGATGGCTCCGTGAAGTTTGACTAGCTGTTTCATGTTCCAAGGCAATAGCAAGCGCTTCATCTAGAACTTTCGGTCTTGCTAGTCGTAAAGCTTTCTGTAATTTACTTTGTTTTAACCCATTGACGAAGGTTTCTAGAATAATTTCTTCCAAAATGTTGTCTGGTACCTCCGGATAAGCCAACCGCACTATACGAGCAACATCTGCTTCAAACTCTTGGAAATTTTCACTTGCTCGTTGAATTCTACTTCTTAGTTGCGCCTTGTAGACTTGTTGTAGATAAGCATCACCGTAACGTCTGTCTAGTTGGGTAAACAAGGTCTGGTAACATTTTTCTTGACCCTTAGGAATCGATCTTAGGATATCTGCAGCATCACCTCGTAAAGCAGCAGTCAAGGAAACAGCTTTTTATTGTTCTGTCCAATGATTGGCTGTCGCAATAGCTTCAAATTGTCTAAGGTATATGGACCAAGAGGACTTTCCATCAAATGGTGGCAATTTGAATCTCATATCATGTGTCGTTTCGTTTCTAGGTGATTCTTCTTTCACTACCGGATCTAAGGCTATTGTATGGCTATTGTATTAACTGGTGGTAGCACTTTTGTATTAGTTATCATGCTTTCTAACTGTTTGATCTTCTCTTCTACTTTATCGAATGTTTTAGAAACTTTTTCAAATTTCTCATTGTTCTTTTTAGAAGTTTCTTCCATCATTTGAGAAACATTTTTAAATTTCTCGTCTAATCTTCTAGAAACATTTTCAAGTTTCTCGTCATTTTGTCTACCTAAATCTTTAATAATTTAAGACGTTTCATCCAATCTTTTGGAAACGTTCTCGAATTTATCATCATTTTTTTTTAGAAGATTCTTCTATCATTTGAGAGACATTTTTTATTTTCATTAAAACTGCTTTTTTGCTGACTGGAACTGGAATGTCTCTGGGTCTTCTTCATTCTTGTTAAGCACAGTCTTCAGTCGTTCTTGAAGTATCTTCTTGGACCCATTGCAGTCTTCATCGCGTTCTTCTAGTTGCTCAAGCAACTGTTTTACTGAAAGTTCTACTAGCAGCATCTTTGGTCAGGCACTGAGTACAGACACGTACTTTTTAAATGTTCTTTCATACAAAGATCACTATCGAACTACGCGGATGTTCCCGACGAATAATTTTTTTTTTTTAAAGTTCAAAAGTCTTTTTCAAAAGTCACTGCTGAATTTATTTTCAAACCCCACACCTGACACCAACAGTAGCGAGATTAAATAAAACGAGCGGTTCGAATTTATATAAATATATTTATTTATAAGTTTACAGTTCGGTACTCTCTTATCAACTAAACTCACTCCTAACAACGTTACATATATATACCAAAGTTACTATGTTCTAGAACATTCTGGCGTAGTCCCACCTCTAATTCGCCTACGTGACCTATTGTTCTTTCTCTCACTCGATACATCGCGAATGTTCATGATACCTTTTTAGAGTTGCAACTGTTATATGAGCCATGCCGAAATCATGTTCGTAACAATATTTTTCTGATTATTACACTATGTGGACGCCTATGAAAGATTCGCAGTTCCGTATGGGTTTCATATTATTAACTGTGTTAGGAAAATTTGAACTCTAAGATTGACGTTCTGGAAATTTTAAATATAAGTGACGTCATTTTATATAAATTGTGACGTGCAATCATTTTTATATGAAAAATGCTATATGTCTCTTTATACAAATATCCACTTAGCAAGTGAATATTCCACATCTTCATGAACCATCGCTATTTTTGAATGTTTGTTATGTGTTAAAAATAGGTGCTTTTTAAAACATTTGGATAAACTGCGTGATGTGCATAGTTATGAAACTAGAAAAAACTCCATTATAATATATTTCATTATGCAGATTAACAAAGACCCAGAATTCATATGAATATATCAGTTTAAAGCATTTTAACATGTTAGTTTGTACATGCCTACTGTAAAATTGTTGTTTATTTTTTTAGACAGCAACCTTAAATTGTTCTTTCATATCGATTTGTTAAGTAAGAAACTAGCCTCAGAAACTTGCCTGCTATGCAATTTGCTATACGATCTGTTTCGAAGGAAATCAATTTAGCATCTTCCAAAATAACATATTGTAGTGAATTTATGAATTGTTATGTCTTTATTCAATTTATAATGTCTTTATTAATTCTAATTTAATGTTCTTATCTTAATTTACTGAAGGTTCAATTTTTATAACACTTACGAATTTAATTTATTTTTATTTATATTAATTTATCTTACAATAATTTATATATCCGAACGTAACAATTAAAATCACGAGCGCGTCTTCAAAATCAACTGTCTTTCTTCATTTCCTGAACAATCGTTTCAGCTTCCTCTCTTTTCGCCTGTGGTTATCGTCGAGCTGTTTGACGAATTGGCTTAGCATTACCAGTATCAATTTTATGCTTAACAACGGTAGTTCTTTCCGTCTTTCCTCCTTTCGGTACGAAAATATCACGATACTGCCGAAGAAATTCCCTTAATTTCCTTTTCTCAATCTGATTCAGAGACTGTCCTGCAACTGCAACCATTTGGTCGAATTTGTCGTTGGAATTATCAGATGTTGTCGCCTGACGGATTATGGATGTCACAGGTACACAAGTTCCTACTTTTGTCTCTTTCTTTATGGTCACTGGGTAGTCGTTGACATTGATAAGTCTCACAGGAATTTCCTTAGCCGAAGTCACCAATTCCTTTCCAATTATGATTCCACGGCTAACCTCATCGTCGTGGTTCCAAGGCTCCATCATAACAGGTCTCCCTTCGTCCACAATTCCCTGTAGCCGCGCTACTATGATCGTTTCGCCTCTCGTAGGCACGACTGTATCTTCTTTAATGGCTGCTTGCACAGTGTTGTCATTATGTGGATGGAGAAATACCTCCTCGTTGCCAACTTTGATTACGTTATTCTTAAAATCCAATTGGAATCCATGCATATTCATTACGTCCATTCCTTATATAACATCCTCTTCGATGTCGGCAACTATAACAGTATGGACAAACATTTCTGCTCCAATTCGCAATTGTACCTGGATTTCTCCATGAATGTTGGCATTTTTCCCTGTAGCGGTCCGAAGTCGCAACCTCGTTGGTAACAATTTCTTACTGCTGTTTATAACTGTCGGGCGTATAATGGTTCTGGTCGCTCCGGTATCCACCAACAACGTATGCTTTTTACCATTTATTTCTCCATCTACATATACACTATCTTCACGACATTTCAAAGAAGCTATTAGTATGAGAGTGTCTTTGGAAAAGTTCTGGGTCGAAGCTGCCCCCCTAAGGCTGACCCGTTCTAGTTTTCCTGATGGTGAGTTTCTTGATTTGCGTCGTACCTAGGGTGCTTACAGGAGCTTTGTACGTGTCCTATTTCGCCACAATTCCAACATCTGATGGTCTTCGTTTTCTTGTATGTCATGCTTTTTATCATATTAACGAGCTGGTCAAGTTTATCTTCATCTCCTTCCTCTTTTACAGTTCTAACTTTACTGTACCCGCCAGAGGCCTGCGTAGCTGACTCGTATTCGAGGGCGGCGGATAAGACATCAACCAGCGTTTTGTGACGAGCTAATCGCAGTGTTCTCTGCATTTCATGATCACGAAGACCATCAATAAACGTTTGAACGGAAAATTTTTCCATCATGTCTTGGGTAGCTGTTGGATAAGCATATCGTACTAATCTGGCAATATCTACCTCATATTCTTGAAGAGCCTCATCTTTCTTTTGTCTTCGATTTTTAAGCTGCGACTGATATACGATATACATGCTCCAAATGTTCGTGACCATATCGCATATTTAACCTCTTCTTCAATTGTTCAAAATCATCCGTCTCCTCTACGGCTATGGTCTGAAGCACATCTAAGGCATCTCCTCGAAGAGCGATAGTCAGGTTTACAGCCTTTTCTTTTTCAGACCATCCATTCGCTCTTGCAGCTGATTCGAACAGTTTCATGTAGTTGTTCCATGACGATTTTCGGTCGAAAGTTGGGACTTTCACATGTATAGAACCTCCACTTCCTTCAAATTTCGGCCGTATTTCCAACTTACGTTTTGTATCGTCTTCTTTTGTCTCTACTGTAATCGGGTTGTTTCCTCTCTCTGCTGTCCCTGTTTCTTCCATCTTCCTTTCCATCTCTTTCATCTTTTCTTCGAAGGCCGACATATCGGCAACAACTTGGTTTTTTAAAGAAGATATTCTATCGTCGAGGGCAAACATCTCAGAAGTTACTTTAGAGATGTTAGCAGAAACTTTACTTTCCAGAGAAGAAATCTCGTTAGAAACTTTGTTTTCTAATGAGGCGATGTCGCCGGAAACTTTAGAAATATCGCCAGATACTTTGTTCTCCAATGATGCGATGTCACCAGAAACTTTTGAAATATCGCCAGAAACTTTGTTCTCTAATGATGCGATGTCACCAGAAACTTTGGAAATCGACGAGAGGACAGCATCTTTAAATATATAAGTCTCTGGATCTAGTCCTTCTTCTAGCAAAGCGTTCTTTAGTCGTTGGACTAACTCAGCCTTTTTTCCGGTAGAAGCTAATTCTCTGTCTTCGAGATGTCTTCTTAAATTAGTCACTGTCAGCTCATAAATCGTCGTCATTTTCACAATTTACAAATATTCACTTGTTATGTTATTACGTAATTTATTTTCGCAATTTATCTTATGTATTCCACTATTCTGACACCATTTGTAGTGAATTTATTAATTGTTATGTCTTTATTCAATTTATAATGTCTTTATTAATTCTAATTTAATGTTTTTATCTTAATTTACTAAAGGTTCAATATTTATAACACTTACGAATTTAATTTATTTTTATTTATATTAATTTATCTTACAATAATTTATATATCCGAACGTAACAATTAAAATCGCTAGCGCGTCTTCAAAATCAACTGTTCCCCCATATAAAAATATTTTATTTATATACATAAATTTCTGTTATCTCGAAAAGTCGAAAACCTTCTCGACTAGACTGAGTGGCAGCAAACAGGTATTTTCACATCGGCGGGCCTCCAGAAATTTCGAACTGGTGTTTTTATAACATCATGTGTCAGGTAAACATGACCTAGAAAATACTCGAATGAATAGGCATATTAGTAATAAACATATTTACCGTTTTTGGGTCAGAATTTATCGTAACAATATCTTTCTTTTCTTTCCAAAATATATAATGTTATCATTAAAACAATACCAAGATAATTTTATGTGTGAAAATTACAAAAGATGTCATTTAAAATATTGTGCAATATTATGTGACCTCACTACTACACTCATATTCGATGACCAGCTAGCTTATCCGATCTAAATAAAGTTGTCTTTATCATTATTTACTTTGATTTTGTTTTTAGTTCAGTATATACATACAAATTTTGTGTGCCTTCATTACCACTTTTCTGTATCTTTTTAAACATCTGAAATATCAAACTCTGGAGTAAAGTTAATTAACCTGTACCTACGTGTAATAAAAGATAATTAAAACTTGTTTTATAAAGGATATCTATGTTAACAAAATAAATGTACGAAAAATCAATAAATTTAAATTAACTTCAACATTTTATTTATGATTAAATATTATAATAACACAATTTTATCATCTCTTTATAATTACCATAATTAAATTAGCCAAATTATACAAAAACACTTAAAATAAAAGTATTTCCTATACAACTACATTCAAATGTTGCGTGAAGAAGCGGTCTTGAATACGTCATGCGCGACGCGAACCGATTTTGGAACATTTGATTATATAATCATACCTTATGTTCATTGTACCATGTCGGAGCCCTGTGCTGTTCAGTAAAAATTATTCTGGCGTCCAAACAAATCTGCTTTACATGTATTTCTCCCATAAGAAGTTGGAAATGTTGATTTTTTATATATTTTAAAGAATAAATAAGGACTTTCGCTTCTGAATATCCATTCTGCGCGATTCGTTTTATTTGTTGTTCGTGAATTTGTGAGGTATAAGAGTATCAAAGTATTGTTACATTCTTTAAATAATGTTTGGAAAATGTGTTAAGAATTAATTTTATTTTATATTAGGCGTAATGTTTTAGACATAAAAAGGCGCCATACCTTTTTTTATTACACTTGACTTATATTATTATCTTATGACACATGACAGTTGTTACTGAAGACAGGAACTTGCTGTCATTGTTGCCAACACAACATTTTAAAGGTTTGCTCCCAAAATTGAGTTTTCTCCCCTCCCTCAAACCTGTAAAATGCTACCATGTGAAATAAAAACTCTAAACTAAACTACTAAATTTAACATTTTGACAAATTGAAAAAAATTTTCACTACTTAAAGCTTTAGTGAACACATCTTCCAGCTCACTATCTGTAGGAATATATTCTAATTTTAACATGTTACTATTTACTAAGTCCAACACAAAATGCAGTTTAACATCTATATGTTTGCATCTCCTGTTATTCTCAAAGTTGTGAACTAATTTAATAGTGCTTTGGTTGCCTTCAAACAAACAAACTGGAAATTGTATATTAGTTTTTAAATCTGACAACAAATTTTTAATATATAAAAATTCGCATGATGCAGTGCAAACTGCTACAAACTCTGATTCCGTGTTTGATAAAGTTACAAATGTTTGTTTTTGGAACTCCAAGAAATTAAATTACCAAATATTTTAAAACAGTATTCACTTATGGATTTTCTATCAATAACATTATTAGCCCAGTCAGCATCTGTATAAGTTACCAAGCTATCAGAAGTACAGTAAAAATACAACCTATAACTGACAGTTTTTAGATATTTTAGAACTCTTAAAATATGTTTAAAATGTTCATCTCTTGCACAGTCTTGAAACTGACCAAAATAGCTAATACTAAAACATATATCTGGTCTTGTTCCCATCATTATATACATAAGACTTCCTAGTAGTTCCTTATAAGGTAATTTTGTCATTTTATTTTCTTCAACATTTCTTTTTAAATTTAAATTCTTTTCTATTGGTGTTTTTAAATTTTTTGAATTTTCTACATTGAACCTTTTAATTAACATTTTTTTAGCAGATATCTGATCTATACAAATAGTTCTATTTTCTAAATCTCTAATAATTCTAATGCCTAAAAAGTTAAATATGTCATTGATTAATTTTTTAATTTTAAATGTTTGACAGAGTTTTGCCTTCAAGAAAGTTGAAAATTCAATATTGTTACAAGCAATTAAGATATCGTCAACATACAGAAGAAGATAACATTACATTTTGATCAAGAAAACTGTATAAACAATTTATCAGATTTTGATCTTTTAAATTTTAAATTTAACATAAAATCATTAAATGTTTCATTCTATGCCTTTGGAGCTTGTTTTAAACCATACATTGCCTGTTTTAACAAACAAACCTTACTTCTGTCCTCTTCTGATACTTTTAATCCTTCTGGAATTTTCATAAAAAGTTTTTCTTTGATATTACTATGTAAAAAGGCATTTTTAACATCCAGTTGTTCTAATTCCAAATTATAGTTATTGCAAATAGCCAATAATATTCTTAGAGTTGAAAGTTTTGCAACTGGAGCATGAATTTGACCAAACTCACCAAAATCATGTTGCAAATCCCTCTAGCAACTAATCTTGCTTTATATAAACATTTTCCTTTTTCATCATCTGACTCTAAATACCCATCTGTTTCCAATAACATTTTGTTTTTCTGGCTTTTCTACCAATTCCCATGTATTATTATCTTTTAAAGCATTGAGTTCATCATCAATAGCATTTTCCCAATTATTCCAATTCGAACTTTATTGTGCTTGATAGTATGATTGAGGAACATCCGAGAACTCACTCAGTAATGCCAAACAGCTTATGTCCATTTCATAGTCAATGAATTTAGCAGGTAACCTAGTTTGTCTTTTTGATCTAGCATTTTGCTCCATATCTTCTAAAACATATTCTGTTTCTGTTATTTCATTTGTCGCTTCTATCTTCCCTTTTGCAATTTCATCTCTGATGCCATTAACATTTTCCCAATCATTTTCAGTTTGTTTCCTATCTGGAAAATATTTAAAATTGTTCTCATCAAATATGACATTTCTATTATGAACAAATTTATTTTCATTTTCATTCCATAGTTTATATCCATTTTCAGTATAGCCGATAAATCTGCACTTCAAAACCTTTATCATCCAGTTTTGTTCTAAGAGAATCTGGAATTCTTGCATAAACTATACATCCAAAAACTCGCATATTGCTAACATTTGGTTTCTTATTTAGCCATAACTCATAAGGAGTTTTTTCTTTATTCAAACATGATTGTGTTCTGCTGTTTATAAAGGCTGACACAAGCACTGCCTCTTCCCAGAATGACTTGTCTCTATTTGCCTGATTAATCATTGATCCTGCTCTATCCATCAATGTTTGTGTCATTCTTTCTGCTACACCATTGAGTTGTGGAGTATATAATGGAGTATATAAAATTTCAAGGCCCTTTTGTGAACAAAAATCTACAAAAACTTTTGATCTATACTCACCTCCATTATCACATTTTATTTAAGCAATTTCTTACCACAAAACAAAGATGTTACCTTTGCCTCATAATCTTTTATACAGTTAAATACCTCATTTTTATGTTTAATTACATACACTATGACAAACCTTGAGTAATCAACTACAAAAGTTACAAAATAACTATTACCATTATGTGATACTGGTGTAATAGGACCGCAAATATCTGTATGTATCATTTCCAGAACTCTACTTGATTTTTTACTTTTTGAAAAATATGGCAAACACTTTTATTTGCTTTTTACACAGATATCACACAACCCATCATTTTCTGAACTTGCAAACTGCATGCCATTTTTTATTATATATATTTTTATTTGTAACAATGAATTATAATTTAAATGGCCATACCTTTGATGTCAAAGATCTTTTTCATTACCAACAGCTAAGTTTGCATACTCAGAATTACAAAGCTTAAAATGATTTTATAAAGATTATTACTTCTATTACCTTCAGCATAAATACAGCACATTTTTAATAGTAATAACAGCTTCTTTGTTATTCACTTCACTTATCCCTTTTAAGTCGCCGACAGAGGTTGCCTCCATAAACTTTCCTTTTTCTGCTAACTGTATTGACCTTGGCTCCACAAAGTGTCTTTTGTTAATTAGGTTTGAGCTATCATTAATATAATGATGTGTAGCTCCTGATTCAGCGTACCATTCTATTTTACTAGGTGTTGACAAATACTCACTCGAAGCACAGAATGCAACAGATTGCGATGATGTTTGAATATCACTGCTTTGATTATTACATAACTCTTCAGCTAAATTTGCCCTATTGTTAACTTGATTTTGTCTGCTTTTATTCAGATAGCAGTTTTTTGATTTGTGTCCCATTTTGTTACATGTATGACATTTTATACCACAAACATTCTTTAAATGGCCCATCTTACCGCATTTAAAGCGTTTAACACCTTTTTGAGTCACACTAAATGATGATGGCATAACTTTAGTTACATTTTAATTTTTATTTAAGCTGAATTCTAATAGGAATTTATTATTAGACCTACTCTTTACAAATTCAACCTTCATGTCTGCTTCGGATAGAGTTTGTATAGCTGTGACTATCCCCTCAAAATCATGTGGCATGCATAGTAACAAAAAACATGCAATATCTGACTCTTCAAAATAGCTCCCAAGACTTTTAAGCTCTCGAAAAATACGATCAAACTTTGTAAAATGTTCTTGCAAATCAGTACCATAGATATATTTTAGATTTATTAATTCCTTCAGTAAATAAAATTTAGAGCACATACCTTTCTTGCTAAAAATGGCTTCTAATTTGGTTATCATTTCAAGGGCAACTTCTGTTTTTTTTGTGGGAGTCTGGCATACTTTGAATTATCACCATACAGGCTTTATGATTTTTCTTATTCCAATCATCATCTCGGGTACTAGCCGGTACCTCATGTAAGAAAGCATTTAACTCCATTGCTTTCAACACAGAAAATACAGACGAAATTTCCAATTATCAAATCCACTTCCATCGAAAGGAATAATTCCGTGTCGATTTTCCATACTTATTGACTTTATTTTATTTTTTTATTATTTTCACACACCACGCCAACGCCTACCGGCAGAACTTATTTTTCAGAAACCTCACAAGCTTCACACTGAACATAAACTTGTTAACATATTACTCTTTCTGGGCCCATAATCAATGTTAGGTTCTTTAGGACGAAGGAAGAAATTATTTAAATAATGTTTGGAAAACGTGTTAAGAATTTATTTTATTTTATATTAGGCGTAATGTTACAGACATAAAAAGGCGCCATACCTTTTTTTATTACACTTGACAGTTGACTTATATTATTATCCTATGACACATGACAGTTGTTACTGAAGACAGGAACTTGCTGTCATTGTTACCAACACAACATTTTAAAGGTTTGCTCCCAAAATTGAGTGTACTCTAACAAGTATGCTCATAGCCAATATTAATATTAAACAAACTAAATAGTAAATAAAATAGAACTTTGCGAATTACCGACAATCAAGATTTATTTATCTGCACATTATAATAAATAGTTATGTTAAATTATAACAACTAAAATATATTTTTTAAATATATACTACCCAAAATTTGTTGGGTTTAGTATACACTTCCACTATTTAGAATAGTTCTTCTTTTTTTTAAGAAAGAAGTCTGCAATAGTAGGATATTTGAGCTATAAATACTGAGAAGTAGGAATCGTTGTGTTGTAGGTTTCCGACAATGAATCTGTCAAAATATGCCCGAGCTAAGCGAATGGAATATATTAAGATATTTACTGTTAAATTTTGAGGTTATGTTGTGTTAGATTAAAACTTGTATATAAATTATTTTTTGTTTAATTCAAGGTATATTGTTGTTATTTTTATATCAGGATATTTCAAAATTAATCAATAAATCATTTAATTTATTTACGAAGTTGAAAAATATTTAAATTTATGTTTTATTCTTTTTTAGGTGCCAGTAATTTTATCTTATGAAAGTACTAAAGATATTCGTTTTATAAGGATTGTTATTTTATTATTACATCCATCCTATTATTAATAAAATGGTTATGTGCTTTTCTCCAAATTGTAAACATCACAGTGAGCAAAAACCATGCAAGTTTTTTGTATTCCCTTCCAAAATTTCAGAGAAGCAGAAGTGGATAAATCTCATGGGGTAAAAGTAGTTATTAGTTTGTTTTAATATTGCTTATATTTTAGATATTCTGTGATTGTCTTTTCAGATTTATACTATGTATCTGGCATGATTTTTAAAGATAATTTAAAATGCAATTGCGCCCTTTGTATGTTAGGCTAAAATTAATAACATTATTGTGGTCTGTTTTCAGGAGCAAGATAGAGAACCACCTAAGTACTCGTTAGTTTGTAGTTGTCATTTTGTGGACCAAGATAGGAAAAATGGACCTACCATTTTTGAGCATAACATAAAGAGAAAGTTTCTGTAAGAAAAAAAATCAAGCATGCCTTCCAACTGCATTTATATCATATAAAAATTGTAGAATCATTTTAGATTGTACAGAAGTGTACTCAGTTACTCCTACCAGTATGGAAAAACAAAAATTAACATACAGTTCTTATAAGCATCATAACACGTGGAAGGTTCTTGTAGAAGTAGCACTAAATGGTGTTGTTATATTGTTATATTGTTCCACCCAAAGTACGTCCCACTTCGTACGTCCATTTTACGCCAGGGACGTCCGGACCAAAACTGGACGTATAATATTGGACGTCCATAAGACGTCGTGTGTTACTAGGGATAGTATTACATATTAGGGGGGGAGGGAGTGTTATATCTTCTATAACATTACAAACTGCTCTTCCGGCACACCTACGGAACACAACAAATGTCATAAAAGGACATGCTGTCATTTTTCTGCGGGGGAGTTAACCTATATTCATTGTACTACATTATTCATCAAAATAATATAAGATGTAATTTAGAAATTACGAGTACATTCATTTCAATCCTGAAGACATCAACCAAGATAGTCAAGATATCTACAAAGTGTGTACGGACACAACAGTTAGCGACGAGGATGGAGCGAATTTTTATAAATTACCCCAGTGCAAAACAACCTGGAAAATGCCAAATAGTGTAGACATGCCGATTACCCCAAACCAAGGCGGACTAGCTGAGACGGTCCATCATACAGTACAGACCGTATCAAAGAAATTCGATAGATGGCTGATGAGGTTGGAAAGTGCGTTTGAAGTATTCGGCATCCCACAGGGTAAGCAATCAGCTTATTTATTACATTATATGGGACCAGAAGCGTACGATATATTATGTGATAAGTTATCTTCTCAAACACCAGATGCGAAATCATATGATGAAGTAGTGAATATTATACAAGAGCATTACAATCCAGAGCCCCTAGAAATAGCAGAAATTTTTCATTTCCTACAGAGAAAACAAATTGAAGGGGAAAGTGTAAAAGTTTACCTAACAGTCCTACAAAGATTGGCAATTACTTGCAACTTTGGTGAGTACCAAAAGAAAGCGTTACGAAATCAATTTGTATTTGGCCTATGTAATGAACGTATACAGAGTAGATTGCTGGAGATAAAAGATCTAACCATCGAAAGGGCCATTGAAGTAGCCTTGAGTATGGAAACATCAGCAAGAGATGCTGTTCAGTTACATCAATCACATGCAGGGATGGTGAATAAAGTTAGTGTGGTAAAGAAGACTGAAAATTCAGCTAATACATCAAGAAACGTGTCAAATAGAGTCATGTAAATAAAGTCTTAAACTGTTTTAGGGCGTTTTTCGTTTGAACCTTCTTATAGTGAGGACCGGTGTGTGAGTGTGTCTCGTATTCAGTCGAATTTATTTAGGTTTTAATTAGGTTTACGTTAATTTTAAGTTATTAGTTTAGCATTTGTACTGTAAGTATTAATATTTCCTATATTTTTTTGATAAATACTTAACCCTGGGATGTCCCAGGGTAAAAATGGTGTAGGTGGCAAAGACCCACCTTTACAGGATCAAGTAGATAACGACATGTTAAGTAATATTCACGTCGAAGATATTGATTTTTCTGAGGTTAATAATTGTAATAATACTCCAAATGTTTTGAATTCCGATGATTCTATTATTAATAATTCCAACATTAAATTTATTGTTAATGATGGCAATAAAAAGTTGTCGTCTACAACTCAACAATATAAACAATCAAGTCAGGTTTAAAATACTTTAAATCGATTTAGCGATACTGATACGGGGCCGTATTTTATTTTTGTTCAACATACTGATTTAAATTTAGGTTGTCTTCATCCTATGCAAATAGGAGAAAAATTAAGTACTCTCGCGAATTACGATAAAAATATAACTGAAATTGTTAGTGTTGGCAGGAATAGAATTAAAATCGAAGTAGATTCGGGACTTGTCGCAAATAGGCTGGTAGAAGAATCTTTTTTTGAAAAAAAAATTTAATTGCCTTTATACCTAATTACCTAACAGAAAAAAGAGGTTTAGTTCGCGCTGTTGACACTACTATAAGTGAAAATAAACTCCTAAATACTATAAAATCGAATGTAAAGGTTAAAAAGGTCCAAAGAATGACTAGATTAATACAAAAAGACGGTATATCGGAGAGAGTCCCAAGACAGATTATTATTGTTACTTTTGCAGGCAAATTAATCCCTCAATTTATCTATATTAATAAAGTTAGATGCCCGGTCGAGGTATATGTCAGTCCGGTAATGCAATGTTACCAGTGTTTGCGTTATGGTCATTCGGCTACTCAATGTAAATAAAAAAAAAGATGCAAAAAATGTGGAAATGAAGAAAATAAAGATTGTCCTGATAAATGTAATACTTTTTGCGTGAATTGTCAAAATAGTGGTCACGAATCAATTTTCAGAGAATGTCCTGAATATCTTCAGCAGAGAAAAACGAAAGAAACTATGGCTAACTTGAACATTTCGTTTAAGGAAGCGCAGAAAATATCTGATAATCCAGGTTATTTCAGCCTAGTTCAGAAGAATAGATTTGCACCGTTAATCAACTCTGACACGGAATTTCCCCCACTAAAATTTGATTCTACTCGTCAGTTCAATTCTACTACAGTTCATAAAAATAACATTCCCAAACGTCATACAACCCCGGTAGTTAGCCCTCCCAAAAAAAGAAAAAATAGCAACACTACTATTAATTTCCCTCCTATTCGTAGAGAGTTCCAGACTAGTTTCTGTGCTGGTCCCGTATTCCAATTCGGACAACCTGAACCTGTAGATGAATTTAGTAAATTTATCACTCAGCTTAGGGTTACTCTTAAAAATTTTATTAACAAAGCTTTCAAGATTTTGTTAATGTTTCTCCAAATATGGCTTCTAATCTTAAAGTCAATGACATTGAATTTGAGAACAAAGTTAAAGAAGTTGTTAATAACATTTTTACTTAAAATTCATGGCTATCAAAGGTATTAAAATTATTCAGTGGAATATTCGATCACTTAACACTAACAAATAATCTTTACATCAGTTACTGCATGAAAAACATTTTGATATAGCAGTTTTATCGGAAACCTGGTCCAAACCCTCAGATAATGTTTGTTTTAGTAATTTTAATATAGTAAGTAAAAGTAGAGCTAACGGATACGGTGGAGTAACTATACTTATATCAAATAACATCATTTACGAACCTATTTCATTTGTTAATAATTTCAATCAAAACTTAGAAGTTTGTGGCGTAAACGTTAGTATTGACAAGAAAAAGTATACGATTTTAAGTTTATACCGACCAGTAAAAGCAAAAGTATCAGTGTAAGATTATGTCAACCTTTTTTCACAAATTAACAATGACTGTATTATTTCTGGGGATTTTAATGCGCACCACGGATTATGGGGATCAAATGCATGTTCTTCAGATGGTAATATATTAGTGGAAGCCTTGAATTCTTTTCCTCATTTAATTATCGTAAACGATGGATCGGCTACTAGGGCCACTCCTCCAGGTCATGCCAAATCTGATGTAGATCTCACCATTTTATCTTCCAATTTATGCTCAACTGTTGACTGGACTATTATACAAGATACATATGGATCCGATCACTTTCCTATTCGAATGTCTATCAATTATATTAAAATAGAAAATACGAGGTTTATATCTACAGTTAAGTGGTCGATGGCTAATGCTAATTGGGAGCAATTCAAGCTTACCATAGAGGAAGCGCTCACATTGAAGCCAGTTATTAATACCTACTAACGAGATGATTTTATTCTTATTAGGTTCTATTGCAAATGCAGCGAATAAATCCTGCACACCAATTAAACATTCAACTAAATCTGTAAAAGTTCCTCCGTGGTGGGATGAGGAGTGCCTAGCTGCTTCAATTGTAAGGAAAAATTCTTTTAAAAAGTTTAAATCTAATCTAACTCTTTTGAATTTTAATGAATATAAAAGAAACGAGACTATGTGTAAACGTACTTTTCGCTTAAAAGCTAAATCTAGCTGGGTACAGTATTGCTCTTCTCTTAATAGGCAAACCCCTTCATCAGACATTTGGAAAAGGGTAAATAAAATTCACTCTCAGAAAAAAATTATCATTAACGATGAATCAGCAGTTAAACAACTTTTATCTAAAATTGCTCCCGACTCTGTTCATCCACCAATAAATATACAAGAGAACCATATCGATGTCGATATAAACGGTATAAACTACCTCATGTTAATAAATCTTCCCGAAATCGCTATTATCTATGAGATATTATCTATGCAAGATATTTAACAACATTTTACTAAAAGGAGATAATTGTGATTCTCTTAAGCAATGTCTGGTCATTCCTTTACCTAAAATAAATGATCGTACTTCTTTAAGACCCATTTTTCTGATGTCATGTCTATTAAAAACACTTGAACGGATCATTAAAACTAGATTGGAATGGTGGTGTGTAAAAGAAGGAATATTCCCGGTAGGTCAGTTAGGCTTTCGGAGAAATAAAGGAACCATCGACTGTCTGTCACAATTAACTACTGATATCCAATTGTCCTACTCAAATAATAATTATTTAGCAGCACTTTTTCTAGACATTTCGGGAGCATATGATAATGTTATCTTGAACTTACTTTTCGAGAAACTAAGGCATATAGGAGTCCCAACTAGATGTGCACAGGTATTGGTTAATCTATTTGTTTGATGATTTCTGTCTTTATACTTCTAAAAATTCTTATCAGGAATGTATTGATTCAATAAAACGAAATATGTACAGTGCAAGAGAATACTTTCTTAACCAAGGGTTGGAACTTACTTCGAATAAATCCGCTGTAGTGTTGTTTACTCGTCATCGCTTACCGAATATATCCAGCATTATAATTGATAATCTAAGTATACCTGTCCAAAAACACTATACTTATCTTGGCGTCACACTTGATACTAAATTAACACGGGAAGAACATATTAATAATTGTTTAATTAAATGCGAAAAAAGCTTAAATGTTTTAAAAGTAGTTAACCGCCACCAATGGGGAGCTGAACCTAAGGTTAATCTGTTTTATAGGGCATATACCAGGTCAGTTTTTGAGTATGGTTGCTTCTTATATGGGTCTGCTACAATTACTAGACTTAAATAGCTAGATCGAATCCAGTACAAAGCTCTACGTTTGGTTTTAGGTGCACTTAAATCTACACCTACTGAAAATCTATTAGCCGAATGTATGGAACCTCCATTTCTTTTTTTAGCTGAAAAGTTTATCCTTAAATGTCAAAGTAATAACCAAACCTACCTATTGCAAAAAATATCCGACATATCTGTGTCTAACTTAGTTGACAAATGGTGGCGTAACAAAAATTCTCCAACTTTAGCTATAGCATTTCCTAATGTTTCTTCCTATTTAGAAATCCCAGCTGAAACTAATTTCTTCCAATCTAATTTCAATAATCTTTATTCCCAAAGCAAAGTTTATTTCCCTACTTTTGATAATAACAACGCTATTCAACTTCAGAAACAACTTGCCAAATTTGATAAGCCATATAGGATTTTCACAGATTTGTCAAAATCCATTTTGGGAGTTGGTTGTGCGGTATATATCCAAAACAATCAAGAACACATTATGTTTAAATTAAACCAACAATGTTCCATTTATTCTGCAGAACTGTTTGCAATATATCAAGCTCTGGAATGGACTATTGAGAAAAAAATGTCTAATCAACAAATAGTAATCCTGTCGGATTCAAAATCTGCGTTGTCTGCTTTAGATAAATCGCATAAGCATTTATACAAAAACAGTATTATCGTCAAAATTTTAGAAAATCAACTAAACCTACTTAAAAGAAATAATTCAGTCTCTTTCATTTAGGTAAAAGGACATGCTGGTAACTCGGGTAACATCAAAGCAGATTATTTTGCTAAAGAAACGGCTTCAAAGGATTAGAAATTAGCTGGCTCAATAGAAGTGATTTAGTCTCGCTGCGTAAACAAGAATTAAAAGAAAACTGGGAATTGAATGGAATGCTTTTTGTAACAGAAGTAACAACCTTTATACAAAAATTCACCCTGTTTTACCCACTGCACCTTTTGCTGCAAGAAGTCATCCCAATAGAAGAGTATATTCAATGTTTGTTAGATGCCTTGTTAATCATGCTACTGTGAAAGCCTATCTTCACAGATTTAATTTAAGTGAAATAGAACTTTGTGATTGTAATGGTAACACTGACGATATCTGTTAAGGTGTGGATGTGGAAAATAAATAGTCGTACTTTACTACTAATATTAAGGCTTTATTACCTATAACATACATACTACTTAACTACTTCTACTAACCTAACTTAAGCCTATATACCCATGCTTCTTACATCTTCTGCTACATAATACTCATTTCATTGACATTACTGTCTGTCATGTCAACCCATGATACTATGGGTGCGTTCCACTTACACTTACACCAATATATACTGCATATTATACAATATAAATGTATTACATTCTCAACACGCCTCCTTACATTTACATTGTATTTACATTAATTCAAATTTAACATACTTCGAAATTTTTCAAATTTATCTTCGGGGATATCATCTTAGGATTATCAAAAAGGACTTCGTAAAAATATCTGCAATATTATCATCAGAATCTACTTTAACCACATTTATAATATTTTCTTTAACATAATCATTTACATAATGATAATGAATTTCAACATGCTTAGAATTTTTTGTAAAATCGCCATAATTAGCTATACTAATCGTACCAGTGTTATCTTCATAAACATCAATTGGCTTTATTTTTTCAATATCAAATATTTTCAACAATTCTTTTACAAATATTAATTCACTTACTGCTTCTGACAATGCTACATACTCTGCAAAAGTTGAAGCTTTTGTAATGCTTTTTTGTTTTCTAGATTTCCAAACAATCATATCAATAGGCAATCCCGTTTAAGATTGCAGCGCCATTGCGTATATAACTCGAACCTTTCAAATAGACATTAATACATAACCTTATATTTCCGAATTTCCCTTGGCTTGAAATAGTGTTTGTTTTTTATTCAGTTATGGCAAAAAAATCTAATTATTATTGTTGTGTGCCTCAATGTGATTCTTGGATAAAGCGTGATAGTAATTTATCGTTTCATTCTTTCCCTAAAAAGGATAAACAAGACAGAGTTTTATTCAATGGCACTTTAGTTAACAAACGAAACTTATGGAAACACCTTCTAAAAATGGGAAAAGAGCCTAGTCCATATATGAAAGTGTGCAGTTTACACTTTAAAAATGAAGATTACTTTAAGGGTATGTTTATGTATTATATAAAGTAGCTATTATTAACAGGTAAATATTTATATTTTAGGAGAAAACTTATCTAAACTTAGAAGATTGAAAAGATGTGCTATACCCAGTTGTAAGTTGCCAAAAGTCAACATATTGTCAAAAGAACTCCCCACTAACTCTACCCGAGCTGAACGTTCTAAAAACCGCACAAAACAAAAAGTGAACCCAGAATGTGATCCTGAACCACCAAGTATTCCAGATGTTGATGTTCCCAATAAAACAAATGAACCATCAGAAGAAGACATTTTATGTGTTGATGCACTATTGCAATTAAGTGGTGGAACAGTAAAGTCTTTTAAAGACTTTCAAGTTCAAGTCAACACTCCAAAAGTGGTTACGTTATCAGATATAATAACGTCAGATACCATGCTATGCAGTTTTACAGGATTGCAGAATTTCCAATTACTGGATGGTATAGTGTCATCAGTTAATTTAGTGTATAAAGACATTAGAAGTCATAGACTAGGTGTAAGACAGCGAATAATACTAACATTCATAAAATTGAAGTTGGATTTAAGTTACGCAGTGTTAGCACCATTGTTTGGTGTTACTCAAGGTTTGTGTAAAACTTATATTACACAAATGATATGTATCCTAGCAGAAGTGCTTCAATGTACTATATATATGCCTTCAAGTGCAGAATTACAAAAGAATGTGCCCATTTGTTTTACTAATTTTGAAGATACAGAAATGGTTCTGGATTGCACAGAAATAAAAGTGTATAAACCAAAGTGCTTGTGCTGCAGAATACGTTTCTATTCCCAGTATAAAGGAAGTGAAACCATAAAATTCATGACAGGGGTATCTCCTTCAGGAGTAATCACTTTTGTAAGTAGACCATATGGTGGTCGTGCATCAGACAAAATAATCTTTGAAGAAAGTGGTGTAATTGAACAAATTAAGCCAGGCTCTGCAATTATGGTGGATAAAGGATTTTTAATTGATGAATTGTGTTCATTTCATAACGTAAAACTCTACAGGCCTCCATTTTTAGAAAAACGAAAACAACTAAGTCGTGAAGAAGCAATTCAAAACTCAGACATTGCAGCAGCTAGAGTTCATATTGAACGAACAAATCAGCGCATAAAATTATTTAAAATTTTGAGTAATAAACTTCATACGAATTTTATACCATACATACAAAATATCTTTATTATTATATGTGCTGTGACTAACTTGTCTTCGCCTATATTGGCAGATAATAAATTTTTACAATAATAAATATGTTTCTTTATTTTGACATGCATATGGAATGTAACATATATTTAAAATACTTAGTTTTAACATTAAAAAGTAATTTCTTGGCAAAATCATCATTGTAAGGTACATTTAAAATTACCATACTGGCATCATATGGACAATAAATTAAAAAATAACATTCTTTTATATTTAACATTGCCATCCCACACTGAATTTGTCCATAATACATATGACGTTCCTTTAATTCGTATATGTTATTTTCATTCTTTTTTAGGTAATTTAATGTTTTTAGAACATCAAACACTGATTTTGTAGCACCTACAAAAAAGAATAATGATGAAATGGTTGCAAGTGTGAGTCCATAAATGTTAGGTTAAGTAAAGAAAAGAGGCTTTCGGGACTTAGAGTTTATGTCCCGTCCTCAGGCCAGAAAGAGGTTTTGATCGTTTGCTGTTAAAAAACAAAGATATAAGTTACAAGTAGGTTTGCAACTAACGTGTGTGAATGCATTCAAAGTCATTATCTCCTCACGACAGGGCCATGTTCACTCAGGTACCAGGTTGGGACTTTTTTTGTAATACCATATTATGTACTAGTTGAACTTTTTAAGTACTTATGTTCTGTGTTACAGCTGTTTTTGTCTGTTTTCTTCTTAAATCCAATAAAATAAGTTATTTAAATTATTTAAAACGATGGACATTGCAAACATTGATTTATACGAATACACTTTTAAAAAAAGTGTTTCATTTCAAATATTAAAAAAGAACAAAACACCAATAAACTCCATTATTGGATTTAAGAAGAAAATGACAACCAATTTACAACCGTGAGGAGAAGACATGATAGACGTTTGTTTATGCAGTGCAAGTGACTTTGAGGATTGCCGTCAAATCTGTTTGCTTCTACATATGGTATCATTTAGCCACATAATAGTTTGATACAATTGTTCAATTTTTAAAAAACACAACTAAAAACAAGTCCCTACCTGATACCTGAGTGAATGTGGACCTGTCTTGAGGAGATGACGACTTTGAATGCATTCACACATGTTAGCTGGAAGCCTACTTGTAACTGATATCTTATAACTTTGTTTTTTAACAAGAAACCTCTTATTCTGGCCTGAGGATGGGACATAAATTATAAGTCCTGAAACCAGTAGCTAATATTTAACATCAATAAAGGATAAAAGATTGTGAGTATTGGCCTTTTTCTTTGCCTAACCATTGAAAAAAGAATAGTTAAATAACTTGTTATGAATATGTGATTATAATTTACCTTCCATTGGACATTTTATTTCAACCAATGCTACGAGATTTCCGTTATTAAAAATAACACCATCTGGAGAATATGCCAACCAATTGTTATTATGAGAAACAATTAGACCAAATGTGGACACTGTTTGTCCAGTTGCTTTGACAAAGCATTCACGTGCTGCAGCTTCATATTTCAACCCATGCTTAACAAATTTGTTTGTAAAATGTTTTGGATTGAAATACTTTTCAGCTTTAGTGATCCAATCGAAACCAGTGTAGGTATATATGCCATATATTCTAGAGCCAGTAATTCGATACTTACGCTGTTTGTGCCATTCTCTTTGAGATATTTTTGTTGTAGTTGCAACATGTTCTGTATCATTCATAAAATGAGATTGCACAAAATCTTTACAACAATCCTTAATCTCAACGGTTAAACCTTCTAATTCCATCATAATAACAGATTGGCTGGCATTATTAAGTAATATGTTGAGATGTTGATTGTTATTTGGGTAAACTGTTTCTATACTGGTAGTTGGTGATTCTCTTCTGCCTACCCTACAATATACAAATACGATTAGTGATAACAATGATGATAAATTGCTAAGAAATTACCGATTCAAATGTAATGCAGATTTTGGAGCATGCAATAAAAGATTTTCTAAAATATTTGGTTTCTTTTCACTGGAGATTGTGGTTATTTGTTTGGCCCATTTATCCTTATAACAAGGCATTTCCGGTATGGAAACAGCTTTATATTGATCTTTGCTGGTTGCTTTCCTTAGAGACCAAGCACATTGTAAGTCTGTTTGGGATAGCTCTTCCAAAGTTTCCAAAGGTATTCTAAAAATAATAAACCAGGAATATATACATTGATTTGACAATATATTTGTACAAAAAATTATTACCTGGTACAATGTAATAACACAGCTGAAATATGTTTACAATACCCACTGTTTCCACTGTTTCCACCTTTACAAGAGCATTCCATCTTATGCACACTTGCGATGTTATTGACAATATTTAATTGTCCTTTGATCACATGCGGCGATGATTGCAAGGCACTGGTTTGTAAACAAAGAGCATAAATTACAATGCAGTCTTGCTTTTCTGTATGTAATCTACCACACATAATTATGTGACCTGCTCGAACAACTTGCTCGCCTTCATAGACTCTTCTAGAATTTTCATTCCCTCCTAGATATTTAAAATATTCAACTACAGAAAACATTATTTCATTTTCATCCATTATACTAGAATAGCGTAAAAACCAATGTAAAAACCGAAATAAACTTTGGTAACCAAACAAAATGAATGCGATTTTGATATAGACAAATCTAAGGTTATGTATTAATGTCTATTTGAATAGTTATGCACAACGCCACCAGATAGAGTTTTGGTTAGGAGAAATCGTCTATTAACAATCAATAAATTACATTACCAAACAATCTTATTACAAAACCAGTTGTAGATTTTCTATCTAAATGATCACCTGCCCAATCGGCATCCACGTAACAATCAATAATACCTACTTTTTCATTTTTGTTATAAAACAATTTTAAATCTTTAGTTAAGTATAAATATTTCAAAATTCGTAAAGCATATTTAAAGTGCGTTTCATTATAGCAATTTTGAAATCTACTCAGATAATTTACGCTGAAACTTATATCAGGCCTTGTTGCCGAACTTATGTAGGTATAATAGTGCACCAATTAAATTTCTATATTTAATATTTCTTTCACAATGATCAGATTTATCAATTTTTAAATTTACTTCCATAGGTGTATTATACAGTTTACCTTTTTCTAAATTATATTTTTTACTTAATGATTCAATATATTTATTTTGATCCAATCTCATTTCATGTTTACTAGAATCATAATCAACAGTAATACCAAGGTATTCTTTAATTTCACCAATATCTTTCATTTTAAATTTTTCTGATAATAAAATTTTAATCCTTTTAATTTCATTTCAATTTCTACCACAAATCAATAAATAATCAACATAAATTAATAAGTAAATAATACCATTTCCCTTTTTATAAACATACAAACAAGGATCAATATTACTTCTTTCAAAACCTAAATTTATCAAAAATTTATCTAGGCACTCATACCATGCCCTTGGACTTTCTTTTAAACCATATAAAGCTTTAACTAATTTACAAACTTTACTTGATCCATCTTCATAACCCTTAGGTTGTTTAATATAAACTTCAGAAATTAATTTACCATTTAAAAAGGCTGTTTCAACATCCATTTGTTCAATTACCAGGCCCATTTGACAACAATATGACAATAAAATCTTTTAATGTTTGCATTTTAGCCACAGGTGAATAAATATCATCAATTTCATCAGTTTGTTGAAAACCTCTCACAACCAATCTAGCTTTATAAGTATTATCAGACTTTTAAGTATAAACCCATTTAACATCCAGAATATTTTTGTTTGTATCATTTTTAACCAATTTCCAAGTTTTATTTTTATTTAAACTATCAATTTCTTTGTTTATAGCTGTTTTCCAATACTTACTTTCATTAGAATTTATCGCCTCCTCAAATGTATGTGGTATATCAGTTCTACACATATTTACAGAAATACTACTAGTATATACATAATAATCATCAAATTTCTTTGGAGGATTTTTGGCTCTGTGAGATCTAGGTAACTCAGATTCATTTTTATTCACACTGTCATCCATACTTTCATTTGTACTTTCAAAAGTTTCATCTATTGAGTCATTTTCAGAGCTTTCATCAATTTTATCAGGGTAACACTTTTCATTATTATCATTATCTGATTCGTTAAAATCTAAACCTATACACTTAACGTTTTCTTCAACAATATCCACGTGTCTAGCAACAATGACTCTGCCATTTAATAATACACAATAACCAACATTACTATAACCAATTAAAATTCCCATATCAGCTTTCTTATCCCATTTAGGGATTCTCTTCTGTTCTGGTCTTCGTACAAAAACTTTGCTCCCATACAAACGCAAATTAGAAACATCAGGTTTCTGTCCAAAAAATATTTCATATGGAGTTTTCTTTTCAATTGTATCAGATAAAGTACGATTTTTCAAATAAACCGCAGCACAAACTATTTCAGGCCAATATTTTTTATCAACATCTGCTTCAGCCAACAAACATCTTGACATATCCATTATAGTTCGATTAAACCGTTCTGCAGTTCCATTCAATTCATGTACGTATGTAGGACAATTATCAATTACTATACCCCTTTCTTTTGCAAATCTGTAGACTTTACCGTTCAAATATTCTTTCCCATTATCACATCTTAAAATCTTTATTTTCTTTCCATTCAAATTTTCACTTTCATTCGTATATTCACTCAAACAATCACATACTTCTGCTTTTGATATACTTTAGAAATCTTACTATAATCATCTATGAAAGAAACAAAATAATTTTCACCTTTAAACCCAGTAGTTCGAAAAGGTCCCACAAACATCAGTATGTACAATCTCTAAAATATCTTTAGCTTTTTTTCTACTGTTTACAAACGGAATATTATGCATTTTACTTTCAATACAAATCTTACATTTCATAAATTCAGATTCAAACTCTTTAGGAATTCCATTCAACAGCTGATCTTTAGATAAAATATTCAAATATTTAAAATTTACATGACCTAATAAACGATGCCATTTTTCCTTTTGATTCATATTATTCATATCTTTATTTGCAACATTTACATGTAATTCAACTGATTTTAATTTACTTTTCATAACATATAAGCCATTATTTTTTAAAGCAACTGCTGTTATATTACCAAATTTATCAAAAACTTTTGAAATATTACCTTGAGAAATAATCTTATTATTTTCTGTTATTTTGCTATAACTTATCAAATTTGATTTCATATCTTTAACATAAAAAACATTTTGCACATCTACTAAACTCTTTTTACCAAAAACATCAAAGTAACTTAAAACATTTCCAATTTTAGTAGCTTTTACATCCCTATTATCTCCTAAATAAACATTAATGTGATCTTTAAGTAATTTACATTTATCAAACAATTTTTCATAATTTATAATGTGATCTGTACAACCACTATCTAAAAGCCATTTTATTTCAATACAATTATTTACATTACCTATTTCAGTATTTTGCGCATTAACTGGCATATCCTGAGCAAGAGCAACTGTTGTGTAAGTCAACAAGCGCTGTTCCGCTCCATGGTACAATGAATACACAAGGTATGATATTGCGCATGACATTTGACAGCTGGCCCAGGAGTGTGACGTAGTTAAGATCGCCTGAACCACCTCGAACCCATTATTACAGCTTAACGTACACATCAATTTTGAAATTATGGTTAAAAAGTGATCTAATTTTTTTTTAAACGTTTTGTTTTGGTTATAATTGAATAAAAAATATATTTTCAGTAGCGTAAAACCTTTACTTCTCCTAGAGATTCAGGCGAAATATTTATTTTTGTTTTCATACATATACTAATAATATAAGTACTCTTTTTGTATGCAAATTCTGCAGAGGAAATACTGTGAATAGGTAAATAGTAGTAGATTTGCTTATTCTGATTCACTGTCACTCACTTCCAAGCAGTTTTACTGAAATAAAAACAAAATAGAGTACAATAGAGAAAAATCTGTTTTACAATTCAATATGGTATTTTAGATGAGTTATAATGAAATTTAGTAAAATAAAACATATACACATTACTATAACCTACCGATTATTATATGCAAAATTTACTTATCAAACAATATAATAGTATGAAAATAAGACACAAATTAGTTCAAACGCAAAACACAATAAATATCGACTTCAGACGACTTTACACCGGCAAGACAGAAAGCTTGTATAAAAACAAAAGTTCAACAATATTATCGGTTATTAATGGTGACTATTGCAAATTGCAAGTTATGAGATAATAAATATATTTTAAAGTATCTCAATACTGACTGAGTCATCTATTTTATAATAGAAAAATAATTTAGATATATGCTTATATATGTCTTTATACAAATGGTGTTTAGTTACTACCTATTTATTTATACTGTATAGTATTTTTTTGTAAAACTGAAAGTTTTTATTTGCCATTGTATATCTGGTTTTGTACCTTTTTCAAAGTACGCTGTGCAATTGCTTGTTGCAATAGTGACAATGAAGATAAAATCTTTAAGTTTCATACATTTCCTAAAGATAGCGTGACCAGAAAACTGTGGATTATATCTTGTTGTAGATAGGATAATTTTAATTGTAATACTGCAAGAATTTGTTATACACATTTTAAAACTGAAGATTACCAAAGAAATCTACAACAGGAACTTTTAAATTACGTTTCTAAAAAGGGTCTAAAACTCAAACCTGAGGCAGTACCTAGTCTTTATTTGCCTAAATCAACATCGGCTACCCTTTTAACCAACCAAAAGAAACGTTATACAAGGAGGCGAACACAGAGAGTCCAAAAAGTATGTTGAGCAGCTTCTTACTACTTCTAGGTCAACGACGTAAGTCTAAATCTTTATTTTTATTAATTATTAGTCATGAAACCTTAAATGGGTTTTTCATATCGATTTGTTAAGTAAGAAACTAGCCTCAGCCTGCTATGCAATTTGCAATAAGAACTGTTTCGGAGGAAATCAATTTAGCATCTTCCAAAATAACATATTTTTCTTTGTTAAATCATGTTATCATTATTAAAATATACAATGTTATCATTATTATAAACAATACCAAGATAATTTTATGTGTAAATATTACAAAAATGTCATTTTAAATGTTGTGCAATATTGTGTGCCCTTACTACACTCATATTCGATGGCCAGCTAGCTCATTCGATATAAATAAAGTTGACTTTGTTATTATTTATTTTGATTTTGTGTTTAGTTCAGTAGGTATATATACGTACAAATTTTGTGTACCTCCATTACCACTTTTCTGTATCTTTTTAAACATCTGAAATATCGAACTCTGGAGTATAAGTTAATTAACCTGTACCTACGTGTAATAAAAGATAATTAAAACTTGTCTTATAAAGGATATCTATGTTTTATAAAGGATAAATATTATAATAACATAATTTCATCATCTCTTTATAATTACTATAATTAAATTAGCCAAATTATATAAAAAAAACTTAAAATTAAAAGTCTTTCCTATACAACTACATTCAAATGTTGCGGGAATAAGCGATCTTGACTACGTCATGCGCGAAAGCGAACCGATTTTGGAACATTATGTATCATACCTTGTGTATTCATTGTACCATGGTTCCGCTCTTCGTTCTTCTGTCCTTGTCGGTTGAACCGCTGTGCACTTGTTCCATGGGTTCCGCGCTGCCCACGTGAATGGTCATGTCCCCTGAAGTAGCTTCCTCTTCCGGCATGTCGACCTCGCGTTTCTCTTCACGAGCCACTGTTTGTCGTTTGTCCGCCATTACCCGACGCTTGATTTGCGCCATGTTTGCAATCTCGCTTGAAATGACCAACTTCGCCACACTGGAAGCATGATCGATTCTGTCGACCTTTAGTCACCACAAATGTACTGGATTTTCTCCCAAAATCATTCTTTTGATTGTTTAATTCGGACATCATAACCTTAGTTTTTACGTAGTCTGCAGTTTGATCCTCTTCTTTTAATGTATCTATTAAATCACCAATATAACTGTACGACTCTGGCAACGTGTTTAACATATAGTTCAATTTTTCCTTTTCAGATACACTCGCACCCGCGCTTTTTAACTCGTTTATAGCTTTTTTGAAGTCACTAAAAAAAGTTGCACAGTCTCCATAGTTGTTCAATTTTAATCTCTCCAAGTTATTTCTACATACTATCTGCAATGCTGTTGACTCTTTCAAATATAAATTATCAAATTTCTTTATCATCTCATACGCCGTAGTTTTTTCGTCGATATACTCCATCTGTCTATCCGATATTGCACCACATATGTAATTCATTGCTTTTACATCATCGTCATCCCAATCTGTATTATTTTCATTTTTCGGTCTGGTTACCACAACATCACACTTCTTCATTTTTAAAAATAGCATAAGACGTTTTTTCCACATTTTATAATTTTCCCCATCGAATATAGGTATTCTAAAATCACTACTACCGGCCATCTTGTGTCACACTTTTTTTCAAACTGCACCAAACTTTTTCTGTTGTAAAAGGTACGACTTTCTAACCACGCTCTGCTACCATGTTAAGGTGTGGATTTGGAAAATAAATAGTCGTACTTTACTACTAATATTAAGGCTTTATTACCTATAACATACATACTACTTAACTACTTCTACTAACCTAACTTAAGCCTATATACCTGTGGCAGATTGACAGTTAACCTCCAGCCACACATGGGTTGACTGTGCTATTGAAGTGAGGGAACGTCGACGGAGAAAAGAAGAGGAGATCAGAGCAGCTGATGACTGTCAGAACATGATCACACGACGAGGTGACAACGAAAAGAACTCTTACAGTTTTCTTACTTGCTTTTAGTATGTAGTTTATTGCTAATAAATGAATAAAACAGTTTAAAGTGTGCCCCGACTACTTTGCTTCCCGCAAACAGGCCACATTGGTGACCCCGAGAAAAAAAACTCTAAGTACAACGTTTTATACACAACTATGACAAACACCGACCAAACAATGCCAAACAATATGAATATTACACCGTGCGAAGGCGATGATCACTCATTAATTGCACGGGTAGGCATTAAAGCGCCAGAGTTTTGGCGCACTGAACCAGAACTATGGTTTCTCCGGCTAGAAGCGCAGTTTCGACAAGCCAAAATCACAACTGACAACTGTAAATTCGACCATTCTGTTGCTAGTTTAAACAGTGAAGTACTTATAGAAGTAGCAGACATAGTAAAGAATCCCACTGCTGGCAATGCCTATATACAACTAAAAACTCGACTTCTCGACAGGTATGGCACCAGCTCAGATGAAAAGATCCACAAGTTGATGGAACTCACTCTGGGTGACCTAAAACCCACTCAACTACTCCATCAAATGCAAGCTTTGGCCATGGATAGCATTAGTACGCAAGTTCTCAAACATTTTTGGTTGGACCGCCTACCACCTTCAGTTCGAAGCGTTATATCTATTCTTGATGGAGACCTAGAAGAACTTGCTAAGAAAGCCGATACGTACCTCCGGTGCTCCAGTTTTCCAGTCATGGTTGTTACCGAAAGCTCTACCTTAGACAAAACAGTGGCTGCATTGAGTGACCAAGTGAATGCTTTATCCAACAGATTAACTGTAGCTGAAGAAGGGCAACAGATTCAAATGACCAAGAATACCAAGTCATCATCTGACGAACAGTGTTACTACCATCGAAGATTTGGTGCACAAGCAAAGAAATGTCAGAAAACATATGGTCAGAAACAGCTCACACTAAACCTTGGTCTAGGCCAACCTGTAACATGGACATTTGTAGTCGCAGATGTCACCACACCCATACTAGGAGCCGATTTTCTGACGTACCATGGCGTTAGTGTAGACATGAGAAACAAACGACTAGTAAGTCCAAGTATGTCAAGCAGTATTACCTGTGTGTCTCGTCGTGTTAGGGTGCCAGAAGTAGGCTTATCCACTGCTCATCCCTATGATCGTCCAACTGTTGCTATACCAGAGGACACTGAAAGAGTCCAGCACTATATTGAGACTCGAGGACCACCAGTTTTCTCTAAACCATGAAGACTTCCACCAGACCGTCTTCAAGCTGCACGAGCAGAATTCAACGAGCTGATGCAGGCAGGCATTATCCGATCATCAAAGTCATCTTGGGCCAGTCCGCTTCACTTAGTTCAGAAGTCCAATGGACGATGGCGTGACTGTGGAGACTTCCGCCGTTTAAATGCCATGACGAAACCAGATCGCTACCGCACATCCAGGATTTTGCTAACCAGCTACATGGTAAGAAAATTTTCTCTTGTATCGACTTGGTACGTGCTTTTTACCAAATTCCAGTCCACCCGAAGGATGTCCAAAAGACGGCTGTAATAACCCCCTTTGGGCTGTACGAGTTCCTCCGAATGCCGTTCGGTTTGCGAAATGCTGCCCAGACGTTCCAGAGATACCTCGATCACCTTTTTCGAGAATGCTCATATGTGTCTGTATACATTGACGATATCTTGGTTGCCTCGAAGACTGAGACTAAGCATGAGCAACACCTGGCATCAGTACTTCGGATTCTGGAAGCAAATAGACTCCAAATAAACAAGGATAAATCAAAATTCCGTAAACGTGAAGTAAACTTCCTGGGTGCCACGGTATCCTCAACTGGCGTTCGTCCATTACCGGCTAAAGTTAGCGCGATTCGTAAGTTTCCACAACCTACGACCTATCGACAGCTAAGACGATTTATGGGTATGTTCAATTTCTACAGACGTTGGTTACCTAATGCTGCCAATGAGCTAATGCCACTAACGGAGTTATTGTCTCAGCAAAAGAAAAAGCAGCAAGAACTAACATTAACACCAGCAGCTGCAGTAGCTTTCACCAAGGTAAAAGAACTCTTGGCCGCGTCGACTGAATTGGCCTTTCCAGCACCAAATGCCCAATTGAACATGTCAGTTGATGCCTCAGGCTGCCATCGGCGGTGTTTTGCAACAGCTTATAGGTGAACACCTACAGCCCATCGCTTTCCTCTCTCGAAAGCTTTCTAGGACGGAGCGAACCTACAGCACTTATGACCGAGAGTTGCTTGCCATATTCAGTGGCATACATCACTTCCGCCATTTTCTTGAGGGTATGCCATTTACCATTTATACTGATCACAAGCCTTTAACGTTTGCCTTCCAACAGCGACATGAGCGGCAGTCTCCACGACAGATACGTCAACTAGCATTTATTAGCCAATTCTCGACCGATATTCGACATATACAGGGCGCAGCCAATATCGTTGCCGATTGTCTCTCACGACCTGAAGTAGACGCTATCACAACACCCATTACTATTGACTATGACCGGCTATCCGAAGCTTAGACTACAGATGAGGGTCTTCAACAGACCCTGAACGATCCTGCCAGTTCCTTACAACTTCAACGCATAGTTCGACCGGATAGCCAGCGGCCTATTTATTGTTCAGTCCAAGATGGTCGTATACGAGTTTATGTGCCAGCTGTTTTCCAAAGAGATGTTTTCCTGAAGTTCCACACGCAGTCCCACCCAGGACATGCTGCTACATTACGAATGATTGCTGAACGTTTTGTGTGGCATAACATGAATCGCCAAGTCAAGCAGTGGTCACGAGAGTGCATCCAATGTCAACGTGCCAAAATCGGACGTCACACTGTTACACCTGTGACACCTCTAGGAATGCCAGACGATCGATTCGCACACATACATGTCGACATCGTTGGCCCACTTCCAGGAAATCAGAACTTTCGATACCTGCTCACAATCATCGACCGTTTCACAAGATGGCCAGAGGCCATACCTATCTCGGAGATTACAACCGAAGTTGTCGCGCAGAAGCTCCTTGAGGGATGGATATCCCGGTTTGGCGTGCCAGCAACCATAACAACGGACCGAGGTAGGCAATTTGAGAGCCAGTTGTTTCGCCAGCTCAATGGATTGCTAGGTGTACAACATATTAAAACCACTGCCTACCACCCACAATCAAACGGATGTATTGAACGTTTCCACCGAACGCTGCTCTCATCGCCGCGGACACAGTATCGTGGGTTGAAGCCCTACCTCTGGTCATGCTAAGCCTTCAAAACACTTTCAAACAAGACATTGCATGTACAGCCTCCGAGTTAGTGTATGGTACCCCAGTGAGTCTCCCTGGGCAGCTGCTTGTCCCTAGTGCTGTTACACCCGACGAGCATAGTTTTGTCCAACGACTACGTGAGACCATGGGGGTATTGCGTCCTGTACCGACGAGCAACCACTCAGCCCGCACTGCCTTTGTCCATCCGGATCTACAGACTACGAGTCATGCGTTTGTGCGAACCGATAAAGTGAAGCCTCCTCTTACACCTCCCTATACCGGCCCGTTTAGAGTGTTAGAACGAAGTGATACGTTTTTAACTGTGGATGTCCAAAATGTTCCTCCGCGAATTTCCATGGACTGACTCAAACCAGCATATATTCCAGCGGCCCAACAGGTGCAGGAAGAACATGCATATGCCAACCGTCTGATGAGCAACATAAGTCAACATAGCCGTTCGAAACCAGCAGGTTCCTCACTGGAGGGGAGCCCTGTGGCAGATTGATAGTTAACCTCCAGCCACACATGGGTTGACTGTGCTATTGAAGTGAGGGAACGTCGACGGAGAAAAGAAGAGGAGATCAGAGCAGCTGATGGCTGTCAGAACACGATCACACGACAAGGTGACAACGAAAAGAACTCTTACAGTTTTCTTACTTGTTTTTAGTATGTAGTTTATTGCTAATAAATCAATAAAACAGTTTAAAGTGTGCCCCGACTACTTTGCTTCCCGCAAACAGGCCACATACCCATGCTTCTTATATCTACTACATAATACTCATTTCATTGACATTACTGTCTGTCATGTCAACCCATGATACTATGGGTGCGTTCCACTTACACTTACACCAATATATACTGCATATTATACAATATAAATGTATTACATTCTCAACATTATCAATCATTGGATGTTCGGGTGCATATATAATGATGCTGCTATTAAGTATCTATTGGAAAATCTAATAAAAGAACAAAAATACCTCTTCCTCAGTGTCAATCTTCTATTTTATATATCTCTCGTCATAATATTAGGCTTAACCAAATTTTTTGGGAATATTTAAAAAGGACTAAAAGAAAAATTTAGGATGGTGTTATATATTTATAGTATTATAATAAATAAGACTCAACTAATTTCAACTAACTTATTTATTGACACCCTCACAATTGACATAACACAGATAACCTAACATAACATAAAACATAGTGGCCTCTTTTCTAAAGGTACTTCATAACAATCTTAAAAAAGTAAAGAAAATAATTAATAAACAAATCTTACAAATTTAATTTGGTAGGAGCTTTAATTACTCTACCTGAACGAGTAGCAGTAACTTTTGGAGTAGTAGAAAGTCTGACCTCAGTTTTATCAAAGATCCTTTTAGTATTTTCATTAAAATCATTGAATTCATTCTTATCATTACTAATAGGACTCTCTACTGCTTCATTTGTTACTGATACTTCTCTCGACATTACATTATTAGGGTTTACATTTGTAACTGATTCATTTACAACTTTTTCAGTAGTGGAAACTATCGGTTTTTATCCAGTATAGGTATCTTCCTCAAATGTACATTCACGAAGATCACCAGCATGTACAAAACTTATATTTTCCCCTATTTGTACAAAATATGTTGACGCACTTACAACTCGTACTATCGTACTCCTGGACCATAACTTGGTTAATTTATTCTTTACATATACAGCTCCGTTAACATTATATAGTTTTATACCATTAGACGAACTTGATTCTGCAATACGAGTTTTATTATTATCTAGGCTTGTCTTTAAATAAGTTCTCTGATGGACTAATGCCTGTAACCGTTGATGGTGTATTTCTATATGTAAACAAAAAATTTAACAACTGGCTTGCAATCCTCTGTCTTGATATTAGAACGCTTCTTCCAAAATTTAATGTTTTGTCCAATCCCTTTTTTACAGTTTGCACTGCTCTCTACACAATGCCATTACTTTGTGGGTGATAGGGTGGTGCCTTTATTGGTATAATCCCATTGGCTTGACAAAACTGTACAAATTCACTAGAACTAAAGGGTGGTCCAATATCTGAAACCAATTCAACCGGTAACCCAAACACAGCAAATACTTCTTTTAATTTAATAATTGTTTCAGAAAAATTTGTACCCCTGTCCATCATTTTAACATCGATCCATTTAGATTTATTGTCTACTACTATTAAAAAAGTGTGATTATGCTTATGAAAGAAATCTATACTGACTCTATAAAAATTATTGGGAGCATTTGGCCAAGGTAAAAATGTACTAGAGTTAGAAAAGTTTTGTGTTTCTTGACAAGTACTACAAGAACTAATAAAATTTTCAATATCATCTGTTAACTTGAGCCACCAACAGTAAGATCTAACTAGCATTTTTGTTCGTACTACTCCTAAATGCTGTTCATGAAATAGGGATAAGATATTATTACGCAAAGAACTAGGGATCACTACTTTGTTTCCTGCTAGTAAGCAATGATTTTTAACTGATATTTATATAATTCATGTTTCCTTTTAAAAAAAGGTTTCAATGAAACATCTGATACTGATTAAGGCCACCCAGATAACGTAAAATTTATTATTTTCAATATTAGCAAATCTTTCTTAGTAGCATTCATAATATCTTCAAAATTTAACGGAATACTATTAACTAAATTGAAAGAATAAAGAGAACTTGAGATTTCTGTTTCTGATGTCATCGGAAGCCTCGATAGACCATCAGCATTTGCAATCATCTTTCCCTTTTTATACTGTATTTCATAATCATAGGCAGATAGAATAATAGTCCAACGAGTGATTGTAGATGCTGCAGCTACTGGAATACTTTTATTCTTTCCGAAAATAAATTGTAAAGGTTGATGATCAGTCAAAAATACAAACTTTCGACCATATATATATATATATATATATATATATATATATATATATATATATATATATATATATATATATATATATATATTTATGGAAATGTTTTACGGCAAATATTATAGCTAAACTCTCCCTTTCCAAATTAGAATACCGTTGTTCAGCTGTTGATATTGTCCTAGATGCAAACATTATAGGTTTTAGATCACCATCTATTTTGTGGCTCAATACTGCTCCAACTCCATACCCACTAGCATCACAAGTAATAACAATTGTAAGGCGAGGGTCATAATGAGTTAATACATAATTTGACATTAGTAACTTTTTACTCTGCTGAAAAGTTTGCTCAACTTCCTCAGTCCATTCAAATTTCGTGTTTGCTTTGCATAGGTCATATAATGGTTTAAGCTTTGTGGACAACATACTAATAAATTTCCCATAGAAATTAAGAAGACCTAAATATGATTTTAACTGTGTTACATTTTCTGGTGCTGCGGCATTTTTAATACATATGACTTTTTCTTCCGTTGGATGTAGACCACCTGCATCTATAATATGACCCAAAAACTCTACACTTGATTTATAAAATTTACATTTACTACCATTTATTTTTTTGTATTCCTCTATTTTTTTTTAAACATTAATTACATTTAAATGACATTCATCTAAAGTTGTACCATGAATTAAAATATCGTCTAAATAATATTTAGTCTTTGGGAGATTGACCAGCACTGTGTCCATTATGGTTTGAAAAATACCTATGGCTGAGCTTACACCATAAGTAAGTCTGTTATATCTAAACAACCTCAAGTGGGTGTTAATAGTAAAATATTCTTTTGATTCTTCCCCTATTTCAAGTTGCTGGTATGCTCCTTTTAAATCTAACACTGTAAAATATTTAGGTACTACCTGCTAAACTAGCATATATATCATTAGGCAAAGGTAATACACAGTGATCTCCATCTATGGCTGTATTTAACGTCTTTTTAAAATCAACACAAATTCCTATTTCATTTACATTCCTTTTGGGTACAATAACTATAGGACTAGCCCACTTACTACTCTTTACCTTTGATAAAATACCCATACTGACCATTCTACCTAACTTTTCAGCTCCTTTTGGTTTCAATGCATATGGCATTTCATAAGCTCTGTAAAATATTGGTTTCACACCATCCCTCAACTTTATATATGTACTTTAAAATCTTTAATAGAAGACATGGCTTCTTCTCTAAAATTGTTGGTAAATTTTGTTTTAACTTGGTTTACTAAAACCTCTATTTTATTGCTATCATTTTTAACTTGATGTTCACTGCTTATTAAATCTAACCTTTCATTATTGATGACATTTATATTAAAACTTTTTTCCAAATTTGATAAAATAAAACATAACCAGTTACGTCCAAGTAGAAGTAAGAATGTACTATTGCAATTTATAACTACCAAAGGTAAGCAAAATGTCCTATTATTAACCCTAACAATTACCTCAATTTCTCCTATGATTTCTACATTCTGACCAGTAACAACTTTCAACTTATACTTTACAGGATACATTTCTAAGAATGACAACTCTTTTTCATAATCTTTAACATGAATAACACTTTTACATGCTCCAGAATCTACTTCAAAATTTAAAAGCTTACCTTCTATATCTAATGTGACTTTACAGGGTTTCTCATGCTCTTGTTTTACATTACCAATAAAACCTAACTCTAAGGAATTTTCCTCACACTCACTATGATCATATTGCACTGTGTTCACTGAATTTCTTTTCCTGCATGCACGACTGGTGTGGCCTCTTTTGTGGCAATTGTAACACTCCCAGTTCTTTCTGGGACAACTTTCGCAGGACAACTTTCTGGGTTATGATTCCTTTGACACCGATAACATGATTTCACTGGCATTTGTTCAGATGATGATTGTTTTGGTAAATTTTTGCTGTTTGTTGCACCCAACTTTGATAACACTGTATCTGACTCCAAAAATCTTGATTGATCTTCTACCGCCTCCATACTTTGGGCTTCTTGAAGAGCTCTTTCGAATGTTAAATTACTTTCAGTCAGTAATTTTCTTCTTATTGTATCTGATTTCATTCCACAAACGAACTTATCTCGTAAGGCATCATTCAAGAAGTTACCAAATTGACAGTGCTTGGAAAGGTTTTTCAACTTTTGAGCATAATCTCTTAATGGTTCATTTGGCTCCTGTTTGCTTAAATAAAAGTTATACCTCTCTGCAATGATTAATCGTTTTGGACTATAGTGCAGAACAAGAACATCTTTCAATTGCTGATATGTTTTCATCCGTGGTAACTCTGGTGCTAACAAATCCTTTAATACCTCATACGCTTCCCCTCCCATGAAAGTGAGGAACATTGAAACTTTTTTATTTCCTTCCACGAGGTTACACTCAAAAAGCTCTTCCATGCCACAGTATAAATAACAACCAGTATTCTCACTATACCGCGGTACCTTTGATCTTTTTAGTCAAAATTCGGTGACCTTGACGCCATATTGTTTGGATGAAAACCGTGGACTGGCACTGCACATATGGACGCGACTGAGCCGACTTTGATTTATTTTGAAAATTGATTTTAATTTCAACCAATTTCAAAACTCTTTTCTTGTTACTCTTTTATTCTTCAAGAAATTAAAAAAAAACCTAAAATTGTTTCTTTTACTGCGTTGTATTTATGATCTTGTTTTCTAACGTTTCACAACTATTTGTTACAGAACTGTCTTATACACTATCAAAAAAAATAAAATCAAATGGAGAGTTATGCAACAGTTTTTAATAAATATGCTAGTTTTAAAGCTGTATGGTTATAAAGTAGAATAAAATGCAAAGTTTCATTTCAAAATTCAAATATAGAGTTTGTGATGTGGGTATTAGTTAAAATAGTTAGGTAATGACTGTGAATATTGATTTACACGATTTTATTAAAAGGAAAACCATGTGTTACAATTTAACCTACATCTTACAACAACAAAAAAACGTATATATGTCTCTTGTCACCGTTCACTCTCGGTGGACACTGTTATGGTAACTTCGGTGGTATTCAGCCATGGAGCGGTGTGGCTGTTACATCCTCCCCCTTTGCACCACCCTGGCGACTCGCGGGTGGGGCAACAGAGTCTAAGCAGGAATAGAGCTCTACAGGACAGCAATGACAACGTTTTGGTCGGGGTTGTCTACGTCTGGTAGTAGGGTCAGGTTCAGGTTCAGCTTCAATTTGAGCAAGGTCATCTCCAACAGGGGGGCCCATTTCGCTATCGTCTAACCCAAGGGTCAAAGACTCTGGGCAGGAGACCAGTGGAGCAGGAAGGTCGGCTTCTGAGGATTTCACTGGACGACCTCTTCTACGGAGAGGTTGAACTGGAACAGGGCACGGATCTTCTGGATCGGCATGGAAAGGCGTCAAGGCTGAGACATGATATTTTCCAGCAGGAACATCCGGAGTGTCGATGTGTGAAACTTCATAGGTTGTAGGGGACAGCATTTTGGTCACCTTGTAGGGTCCGTCACGACGCGGCGCGAACTTCGAAGTTATGGACTTAGACGCGTCACTTAGTGTATGCGAATCGACTAGCACAATATCACCTACTTCGAACGAAACCGAGCGGCGGTGGCAGTCTTTATACTTCTTACGTCTATCTTGGGATTGTTCATGTGTTTCGCGGGCTTCACTAAGAGCTTTACTCAAAGTTATTAGATAGGGCGTGATTTGTGGCACGAAGTTGTCCTTGGCTATGATGCTTCGAAAATCACGATTTGCATCATCAGGAGTTCGTAACTCGCGACCGAACGTGAGGTACGCAGGAGTGAAACCGGTTGAGTCGCACTTCACAGTGTTCATCGCGAACCGTATAGCGGGTAACTTTTCAGACCAAGACGAATGGTAATTATTTGTTAGAATAGCTAACTGAGTTTTAATGTCTCTATTTTTTCGTTCGACGGGGTTAGCTTCCGGGTGGTATACAGGTATAAGGTTCTGTTGGTACCCGAAACAATGCGCCACTTGCTGCATTACCGCACTCACGAACTGAGTACCGTTGTCACTGACGACTCGACGAGGGATTCCGTATCGTAAGATTATGTTGTCTATGAAACACTTGGCGCAGGCAGCGGCAGTAGCAGATTCTAACGGGAATAATTCTACCCAACGACTAGCAGTGTCTTCCACTACCAGAATCCATGTATAACCTTGAGGAGAGAGGGGCAAAGGCCCAAATAAATCAATAGATAGCACTTCAAACCTCTGGGACTGAACAGGGGTTTGTAGGAGACCAGCGGGTTTGAGGTTAGAGACTTTATAGCGTTGGCACTCAAGACATTTACTTACATGGTCAGAGATAATTTTCTTCATTCCAGGCCAATAGTAGCGTTTTATTATTCTTTGATATGTCTTCTCCACTCCATAATGACCAGCAGTAGCGGAATCATGGTACTCATGCAGTATGTGAGGAATACGTGTACTAGCCGCTACCAATTGGGGCTCTTCTTCATCTACTTCAGGAGTATAACGGTATAATATCCCATTGTTCATGATATATCCTCTTTCTGCCCCCCTCTTGAAATCTACGCTTGTGTCAGAAGAGGGATCTTCTAAACATCTAATAATCTTGGCAACATCTGGATCATTAAGCTGCTCTTCTCGAACATCAGCAACACTAAGAGTTGGAAAATCTACTCTTACTAGATGAACTTCAGCTATGATGGGAACTTCTGTCATGGGAGGCCTTGATGGAGTATCTGCGATTACATTTTTTCTTCCTGTGATATATTCTATTTTTAGGTAATATGGCATGAGCTCTAAAGCCCATCGAGCTAACCGTCCAGTAGGGGACTTTAAGGTCATTAGCCATTTTAAGGCTTGGTGATCACTTTGCACTATTGTAGTAGCGCCTTCTAAGTATCCTCGAAATTTCTTCACTGCCCAAACCACAGCGAGAGCTTCTCGTTCTGTAGTGCTATAGTTTTGTTCAGCAGGAGTCAGAAGTCTCGAAGCATACTCTACAGGTCGTTCGTTCTCTTTCTCCCCCTGGAGAAGACATGCCCCCAAAGCATAATTGCTAGCATCTGTACGAAGTATATAAGGTAAATTGCAGTCAGCTTGTCGTAGGATTGGGGCGGAACACAATAATTGTTTCAGACATTCAAAGGCCTCTTGTTGTTCTGCTCCCCAGGTCCATTTCACATTTTTCTTGGTTAAATTCGACAAAGGTTTAGCAACATGGGAGAAATTTTCGATGAATCTACGGAACCATGAGCATGTTTGCAGGAATTTTAGCAGTTGAGTAACATTTAGGGGTGGTGTCATGTTTAATATGGCAGATACTTTATTTTCACTTGGCCGGATACCCAAAGGTGAAAGGATGTGTCCGAGATATAGGACTTCCTCACAGGCGAATGAACATTTCGCTCTATTTAGACATAATTTAAATAGGCGCATCCGGTTGAATACTTGTTTCAAATCGTCTATGTGATCAGAGAAGGATGGGGATAATATTATCAGATCATCTAAATAAGCTAGGATATTCAGATTTTGAAGACCAGCACGAAATTTATCAATCATCCTTTGGAAACTAGCGGGACTGTTACACATACCAAAGGGCATGCGTGTGTAACGAAAGGTGCCAAATGGACACACGAAGGCTGTTTTGTCACGATCAGCTGTTCGTACAGAGATTTGATGATAACCATATTTTAAGTCGAGGGTAGTCATAAATCGGGTTTCCTTTGCTGCATGCAAAATATCTTCAATACGTGGCAGAGGGTACTTATCTGCACGTGTTATTGCGTTTAAGCGTCGATAGTCTACTGTTAATCTGATACCTCCATCTCTCTTAGGCACAAGTACCACGGGTGAAGCATATGGGGACTCACACTCTTCGATTATGCCTTGAGCCAAAAGTTTATCTAACTCCTGACGCAGTAATTGCCTTTTGGGCTCTGACATAGGGTAAGGTGGAACAGATATTGGTACATCATCAACCAATACAATGAAGTGTTCAGCATATGGAGTAGGGTCTATATTATATACGAATAAATCAGAATTTTCCTTAACAATGTTGTTAAGATTGGATCTTTCTTCTAAGGATAGAGAAATTCCTTCATCTACTCGTAGTTCTAAATGAGCAAGAGTAACGCTATTGACCTGGCAAGGAGAGCTGACCTGAGCTGGATCTGGAGCAAATGAGTAGGGGATATTAGGGACATCACCATAAAACCATGAGTCATTAGGAATGTCTAGAATGATGTTAGCTTTTCTTAAGAAGTCTGCCCCCAGTAAGGTACGACTATTTGTGTGTGTGGGCACAGAAATTAAGGAAATGCTATGAGAGCGGTTTTGTAAGATAACAACTAAATCAAAGACCAAAACAGTAGTAGAAGTAGTCCTACCATCCGCTAGGGTCATGTCTACACTTTTTGTGGAAAAGGGTACCTCATCCTTCAAGAGGATATCTCTTAGCTGAGAGCCAGCAATACTGCACTGTGCTCCCGAATCAAGATAACAATGACCTACATGACCTTCAATAGTGACCTGAACAATGGGTTTAGTTGATAGGTTTGTGGCAAACTGTTGGTCGACATTAACTGTTTCAGCAAGCATAAATTCAGATACTGCTGAGGATTTACTGGATGATTTGCATTTTGGACAATTACTCTTAATGAATCCAGGAGTCTTACATCCATAACACGAAATCTGATTCGAAGTGGAAAAGGTTGGTTTAGGGCTAGTACGAGAAGTTACTAGAGGAGGATTAGGTTTGGGCTCAACCGAAGATTTTCGAGAATCTGCTTCCCTGGTTCTGACTGCGGCCAATTTTCGACATTCATCCTTCACGTGACCTAGATTTTTGCAAAAGCTACACCGTACCCGTTTTGATTCGTTTTCGTTTTTAATGTTTATTTCCGGATTTTCATACGATTCTTCAATTTGCCTCGCTTCTTTTAAGAGTTCGCTAAATGTATTGATCTTATCACGTGCTACTTTTTCACGTATTTTCCTATGCAACAAACCGTATACCATATCTAATTGAGTGGCTTCGGTTAATGTATCTGCCGGTAACTGAGCTATTATCGCGCGCGCTTTGCATACAAAAATGTCACACGGAGTTTTAGCATCTTGTTCCGTCGAAAACAGTTCCCGATACACTCTGTAGGCTGGTTTTTGAGGTCCAAAAGTCGATCGTAATAAATTAATGGCGCTGACCCACGTGTTTACCGTATTTTTAACACCTTGAAACCACGTGGCGGCGAAACCGTCTAGCAGCATGGGTATACCCTTTAATGCGTTTGCGTCAGATACGTGGGTGCACTCTTTATAGATCTCGACCGCATCTATAAAAGCTTTTACATCAGCCCCCTTTGATCCATCGAAGCGAGAAGCGCATTTTGCTAAACTACCTGAGTCCGAAATAGGCCTTGCTATTGTATTTAATAAGGCTTGAAACTGTTCGCTTGTTAAATTTACCGAAGACATTTCTGCTGATGTTGATTCGCTTGAACTAAAAACCGTCGTCGACCTAAGCGAATAACTGTGTTTATCGTTTGTTGCCGTGATTGCAAGTTTAACACAAAAATAGTAATAAAAATTAAAGGCTTACAGTTTCTGTTGCTTATTTCTTGTAAATACCCTTGAATGGAAGCTTGATATTCCCACAGGATGTTTCTGAATGGCCTAGTGGAAGATTGATATTCCCACAGGATGTTTTGAATGGTCTGTAGTGGAAGATTGATATTCCCACAGGATGTTTTTGGATGGTCTGTGCGGAGTTTCCACAGCAGTCACATACACAGTAGATTTATTGTTGTGAAGCACTAAACTAAGTGAAAATGTCCACTAATCACCTTACAATGGCGGGAGCAAAAACACTTTTTCCTGTTCACAATGAAACTTTACGATTTTCACAGTACGAACTACACTTTAAACTATTTTGCCCAAGTTGGGTGCCAGTTGTGATGTGGGTATTAGTTAAAATAGTTAGGTAATGACTGTGAATATTGATTTACACGATTTTATTAAAAGGAAAACCATGTGTTACAATTTAACCTACATCTTACAACAACAAAAAAACGTATATATGTCTCTTGTCACCGTTCACTCTCGGTGGACACTGTTATGGTAACTTCGGTGGTATTCAGCCATGGAGCGGTGTGGCTGTTACAAGTTTGGAATCAGTTAATATATTTTAATTATATCTCACTAAAAACACAAGAGGGTGTGAACAAAACTCCTAAATAGGTATATTGATTAGTTATTGATCTTACCTGGTCATTGTAATAGACTATTTTGACTTGTTATTTCGATATAAACGATTAAATAATTTTATTATTTTTTCTTTTAGTTTCATTTTCATATTTTTGAGTATTGAAATTTCTGTTATTGAATTTTAATAAATAGTACAAACTTACGGCTAAATAAAGTTGTACAATATTTGAGAGGACTTTGTTCAAAAGGTGACTAAAAGTTATGGTACTAAATCGAAAAACATGTTTTAATAATATTCGCCTGTACAGCTAATATGTCAAAATTCTTTTGAAATAGAATGTTGAGTATACCTACTTATAAAGTCAACAGAATCACCAGTAGGGATTTTTAGATTACCAAATGTGTCACCGGTTCTATTTTTATATACATTAACATATGAATATACAGTTTTATCCGACAAATTAGTTACACTTTTTGAGTAGCTGTCTGGTATATTATTTTTAAATAATATATTAGGGCTGGTTAAATAAAATTTGCTACACAAAACATTTTTGTAAAACTTTTGGCCCCTTGAAGTACATTAAGAGACATCCTGTTTAAACTGATTACTGAATCTTCTACCTCTTGCCTTTTTTCTAGACTGTAAAATTTGAACATTTATGAAATAAGCTAAATTTAACGAAGGACAAAATTTAGATGTAAGTGCCATATAGTATTCAATTGTCACATTATCGACACATTTCTTTTCTGTAGAATGTAACGTCTGAATGAATTTTTTATTTAAATAATGGTTTTCCTTCCATAATTTCATAACTGTACTTCATAACACAATTTTTCTTTAAGTTTTTTCTTACAATCCTTGTTGATGTACATTAGACGTCTAACGGAATCGTACAAAGTGCTAAAAGTAGCGTCATCCTGTTAATGTTAAGAATGTATTTGTGGAAATAAAAATGTTAAGAATGTATTTGTCGAAATAAAAAATAAATTTTTAAATGAACATTATTTATTATTACATATTACATTAAATATTACATTTATTTATTTATTAATAACAAAGGTAACAGACCCACTGTCAAAATTATACAAAAATACATTGTAGATAAATAAAATTACAGATAAAAATCAAATATACATGTATAAAATAAGTACACATTAAGTTTACAAAGTATCATTTTGTAGTTTAAAATTTCAGAAGTTAAACACATTATATCTCATGATCACTGATTTGCATGTATGAGAAGTCAGATCGTTCTCAAAGTAGTTGCAGTGGCAGAAGCAATGCTAATAAAAAGCCTTCAGGAATAACGTTTTACAGGTTAGTGTACAAATATGTAAACAAAGTAATGGCCCGTAATTCAGAGAATAAATTAATAGTATTTGACTGTATTAATTTATCTTTATGTATATTATATCGTATTTTTAGTGTTTACCGCGGGATAAATAAATCATAGTTTATTAAAAATGTATTGCACTTTGTAGATTATAATTAAATCTTCTGAATAACTAGTCATATTTTTATAGTAGTTTTAATATTATTGAGTCCGGTCATGATCCCACCACCATATTGGTATCACCGTTAGCCACTCCTATCTATGCCGTTTTTAATACACACGTTAATATGCTCATAGCTTCTCCCATCGGGTTAGAATCTATGGAGAAGCTATGAGCATATTAACGTGTGAGCTTGTGTTGTAATAAAGTTGCTATGAAAGACACCATAGCGTGAAAAGTATTCCTATATTATGTAATCCCTTGTTGGTTCTAAATATTTACTTGAAATTGCTTAGGGCATTGAATGGAACGAATGAATGTATGGTTTTTTGTCAATCTACTGATTCTTGTGATACTGATGTTTGTAATGTTTTATTGAGACAACTATTGTTAGTTTAATCTTTATTATTTAGACTTCTACATATCTTTTACAATGTCCGTTCTCTAGTGACAAGTGACAGACGTAACACCGACAGGTGAACTAACTCATGTTAAGGTTGGTTCACACTAAGCTGTTTATGTTACATCTCCCTCTTTTACAAAACTCAAAAACAACTGAAAACACTAAACTAAAAAATACAATATTTAAAATATGATTATTCTCTATATCTAGTTGGTTTTATAATGCAACGACCAGAGCGGGTTTTGTTAGGGCCTGTTACTGGTATAATTGTTTTGAGTTTTATCTGATTTTTCATTACTAATAGATGTTTCTGTTTGAATCTCAAATTTTGATTTAGAGACATCAGTTTTGCACATAGGTAATAAATCCTCATTATTGGATTCCAGAGACACCGGATTTGGATTAGGTCTCAAGAACGATGAATTCCGTCTTAGAACCTTATCCCTATCCTCCCTCACCAAATATGATCTAGGAGTACTATGTTCTTGAACCACTTCACCTGGTACCCAATGATTGCCTTTCTTTATCATTACACTCTGCCCTTCTACAAATGAAGGTCTTTCGTGAGCTTGCTTGTTATATAAAGTTTTCGTTTTAATCCTCTTTTCTTTAATTTTTTCAAAGTCAAAATCAGCTGTTTCTGTTAATAACATCCTAGTACCCCTCTGATGGGGAAATATTTAGACCAGAGAGGGGGGATGTTCTATATTCTAATAAGGCTTTATGAATGTCATTACCTGAATCATAACATTTTTAAGGATATTTTTACAAATACTAACAGCTTTTTCACTTAGTCCATTTGATTTTGGGTATTTTGGACTGGAGGTTATCAAATTTATTTCCCAACTTTTAGCAAAGTCTTTAAATTTCTTACTGTTAAATGGTTGGTTATCAGACATAAATTTAGTTGGTATGCCATGAGTAGAGAAAACAACTTTAAGCTTGTCAATTACTTCCTCTGCAGTTTTATTTTTTAAGGGAATAAGTTCTATCCAATTACTAAAGTAATCAACCAAAGTCAAATAATCTTGACCTGCATAAGTTAAAATATCAGCCCCCACTTCTTCAAAGGGAATATTTGATCTTTCATGCTGAATGAGTGGTTCTCTAAGAATTTTCCGACTGTATTTTAAGCATGTTTTACATTTCGATGCAAAATTCTGTACATCTTGTGATATACCAGGCCAATAAAATATTTTCCTGGCTCTAGCTTTGGACTTTTCTATTCCAAAATGCCCTACATGTAATTTATTTAACATTCGCTGTCTTATTAATTTAGGAATGACCAATTTAAATTTATGAAAAATTAGATCATTGTTAATATGTATGTCCTCCTTAATATTGTAAAATGCTTTGATATCACGTTCTAAAATCGATTTTCTATTTGGCCATCTGTTTGACAAAACTTTTTTATCTGTGACAAAATCTGATCATTGTTGGTTGCAGCTCTGATTTCTTGAATTCTCTCCACAGACATGGGTAGATCAAACTCAACTGAGTGAACAATTTCTCTCATCTCTTTATCATCTTTAACTGGGGTCTTTATAAATGATCTTGATAGGAGATCTGCTATGTACATATGTGTTCCAGGCAAGTATTGTACTTCAAAATCATATTTAAGCATTTTTAATTTTAATCTTTGTAAACAAGAACTTATTTTACAAATGTCTTTTTTGTTAATTGCCACCAATGGTTTGTGATCAGATTTTATTATTACTTTTCTACCATGCACAAACTGATGGAACTTATTTAAACTATAGCAAATTGCCAGATACTCCTTTTCAATCTGAGCCCATCTAGTTTCTGTGTCAGTCAGGCCTCTAGAAGCAAATGCTACTAGCCTACCTTCCTGTAGCAAACAGCAGCCAATACCATGCTGGCTTTTTTTTAATATAGGTATTTTAGAGACTATATTTTTAATTTTTTGGAAGACTGCCAAGTGATCTTCTGTCCACTTATATTCTACATTATTTTTAATCAAATTTCTTAACGGTGACAACAATTCAGAGAGATTCGGTAAGTATTTAGACAAGTCATTAAACATACCTAATACTTAACAATTCTTTTTTATTTTTAGGTTCTTGAAGCATCAGAACAGCTTTTATATATTCAGTGTCAGGTTTAACACCTTCAGAGGAAAAAACCTGACCAAGATAACTAACTTCAGAGACTTTGTATTGAATTTTATTTTTATTAAATCTTATACCAGACCTCTCTGCTCTCTTAATTACATCTTTAATGATTTCATCATGTTCTTCTTCTGTTGAAGCACTTATGATGAAGTCATCAAAGTAGATCCCAATCGGCAAATCCCCAAATATTTTCTCATTCATGCGCTGAAATACCTCAGGACTAACATTTAAACCGAAAGTCAATCGATTAAAGCAAAATTTTCCAACATTGATGATCTTATACCTAAACTAACTTAAACTACTACAAACATAATCTGTTAAATGAACCGGTTTCTTCACAAGTCTTTTTGGCCTGCTAGGCTTTACGCACTCAAAGTCCGATACACTATCAGTGTCACTATCACTTTTATCCTGACCCGATAGAGGTAAAACATGATTTCCACTTTGTTCGATTTTGTCGAAGTGTCGAAGTGTCCATTAAAATGGGAACAAGAATCATAGGAGACTTCACCACAACAAAAGGGCTCCTGCAGGGTTGTTCCACATCTCCAACCCTATTCAAAATATACTTAGAAAAAGCCTTGACTACATGGAAAAGAAAATGCGAAGACATGGGAGTACCGGTACGGAACGAATACCTATATACGTTAAGCTTTGCAGACGATCAGGTAGTGATTGCACAAGACCAAGACGACCTCAGCTACATGATGAAGAAACTACAAGAAGAATATACCAAGGCTGGCCTAGATATTAACCTAGCGAAAACAGAGTACCTATCTACAAGTGAAGAAGACATAGAAGATCTACAGATTGATGACAACGTAACAATCAAAGGAAAGGATAAATTCAAATACCTGGGGTTTATAATCACGAAAAAGGCAACAACAGAGGAAGAAATTACACAAAGATTAGGACAAACAAGAACAGCAATCCGACAACTTAACTCAGTATGGTGGGATAGACACCTAAATATGAAGACAAAAACGCAGATTTATAAAACATTAGTGCGAAGTTTTATGACATATGGGGCTGAAAATTGGATCATAAACAAGAAAAACAGCAGTAAGATAGTAGCAACAGAGATGGAATGCCTGCGAAGATGCTGCAGAGTAACAAAAATGGATAGGAGAAGTAATGACGAAATAAAGCAAAGAACATCAATAGAAACAGACATACTAACATATATAGAACAAAAAAGATTAAAGTGGTATGGACATGTAAGAAGAACTAGCGACAGCAGATGAATAAAGAGAATAACCGAATGGAGCCCCATAGGAAGAAGGAAAAGAGGACGACCCCGAAAATCCTGGAGGAACGAAGTAGACGACGCCATGAGTAAGAGAGGACTAAACGATGGAGAATGGAACAACAGAGAGAGATGGAAACGGTTGAGCGAGGGAAGGCAGTGAATACTGTAGAATCCCTATATATATATATATATATATATATATATATATATATATATATATATATATATCGATTTTGTCCGGAAATACACTGGGTTCCCCCCTACTACTTTCCTCCATAATTTTACCCTGTATGTCACCATTGCTTTGATTAGAGCAAGGCATTAGCTTTGTGTTACTAGAAATTGGCGGAACATAATCATTTGAGGATTCTGGTTGGGTGCCCAATACAGGGAAACAGTGGGGTGCATGAATCAAATGCCATCTATTTCTTCTAAATTTCCCAGTTTCAGTTTCAATTATATAGGACCTGGGTTCCTGACAGATCGCAACAACTTGCCCATATTTCCTGATATCAACCACCCACACAGAATCACCAACCTTAAGAGGATCTAAATCCTTGGCATTGTGTCGCTTATTGTAGTTTTTCACTTGTTTATCCTTTATTTCGTTCTTTTTATTTTCAGTGTTTGGTTCTTTTGAAAAGTTTATTAAGCTTGGAAGCTGGGGCAAGTTAGATCTTAATTTTCTATTCATTAATAATTCAGAAGGTGAAACACCACATTCTAGGGGTGTACATCTGTATGCTAACAATGCCAAACTTAGGTCCTCTTTTTTATTTTTCTGAATTAATCTTTTTGCAATTTGTACAGTGCGTTCCACTCCACCGTTGTTCTCTAGCCAGTGTGGACTGCTCGTCTTATGAACAAAATTATATTCTTTTGAAAACTTTATAAATTTTGATGAAAATTGAGTACCACAGTCGGATCTAACTTCCTCTGGGATACCATAACGAGAGAAAATATCTTTAAGTTTAGGAATAATGGCATCTTCCGTCATATTGGTTAAAGTAAAAATTTCAAACCAATGGGAAAAGTAGTCAGTGGCAATCAAGTACCACTTATCATAACATTTAAACAAATCAACCCCCAGTTTTTGCCACGGCCTTTGTACAGTATTGTCTTTATGAAATGTTTCTCTATGATTTACTCTGTGTTCAACACATTGGGGACAATGTGTGACAAGGTTATTAATCTGTTTTTGACTTGAAAGGTACTCACTTCTGCTATTCTGCATTGATTTTCGGCTTCTGCAGCAGTTAGGTTTGGAATTCTTAAAAGTCTTTTTTGCAAAGCTTGGTCTCGAATCCCACTAACTAGTCTATTTCTTCAAGGAGTCTTCAAGAGAATCAAAATTGCAATTTTTTGCCAGCAATTTTACATCCTTCATAAAGTTATCAAACTCTTCGTCTTCTTCCTGTACCCTAGTGAAGAAGAGGAACCTATCGTAAGTTTCATTTTTCAGTGGTGAGCAGTATGTTTTAAACGCATTTATTACAACATTATACTGTTTCCTCTTCTCATCACTGAGCTTAAATGTTTTAAATATGTCTTGGGCTTCTTCCCCTGCTAGATTTAAAAATATTGCAATCTTTCTGCTCTCTTGTTTACTGCCCAAATCCGCTGCTTCCATGTATATTTTAAAGCTATCTAGAAACTTCTCAAAATTTTGACTTGCATTTTGATCAAAACGGATCCCGTTAGGCGGTTTAAAATTAGAATCCATTGTATTTAACTACGGGTTCAGACACCTGACACCATGTAATGTTTTATTGAGACAACTATTGTTAGTTTAATCTTTATTATTTAGACTTCTACATTCTACATCATCGAGTTAGAATCTATGGAGAAGCTATGAGCATATTAACGTATGTACTAAAAACGGCGTAGGTAGGCGTGGCTAACTGTGATATCAATATGGCGGTGGGATCATGGCCAGACTCAATAGTATTAAAACTACTATAAAAATATGACTAGTTATTCAGAAGATTTAATCATAATCTAAAAAAGTGCAATACATTTTTAATAAACTATGATTTATTTATCCCGCGGTAAATACTAAGAACACGATATATTATACATAAAGATAAATTAATACAGTCAAATACTATTCATTTATTCTCTGAAGTACGGGCCATTACTTTGTTTACATATTTGTATTATACTATCCTGTAGAACGTTATTCCTGAAGATTTTTTATTAACATTGCTTCTGCCACTTCAACTATGTTGAGAACAAGAAACCATTATTATGCACTATCACAATATATTATTACAGTTTCTATAAAAGTATTATAAAACTAAAAATATTCGAAAAACAACAAACGTAAATAAACATATACGATCTGTCAAAAGTGGCAAAACAATATGGCCGAAGTGAGATCGTTTTTAGTTACGTGATGCCCTCTCCATAGATTCTAACTCGATGTTCTACATATCTTTTACAATGTCTGTTCTCTAGTGACAAGTGACAGACGTAACACCGACAGGTGAACTAACTCATGTTAAGGTTGGTTCACACTAAGCTGTTTATGTTACAATGTTTTCATTATATTTTAATTTACCTATATGTGAAGTACTATTTTGTTAACAAATGCGATAGGTCAATACATCATTAACATAATATATTCAAGTAGTCAAATACATTATCGTGGCTGAATGGATCAAGTTATCCAAAGCCATTAATTAAATAAAAAAATAAATAAATAAATAAAAACTGTTTTAGGTGTGGGTCTGAGCAACACTTAGCAAATAAATGCCCTAAAAAAGAGTTACAATGCAATAGATGTAAGAGGAAGGGACATTTGAGCAAGGTATGCATGAGGAGGAACGATACTAGTCAGGTAAATGAGGTAGATAAAGGTCAATTTGATGAAATTTTATATATTTTAAGCGAACAGTCCCAATACAGAGAAAAATTTATCATAAAATTACAGCTAAATAATGTTAATTTAAATTTTGAAGTTGATTCAGGAACAGCAGTTACATTAAAAAATAATACAGATTACCAATATTATTTTCCAAATTTGCAGCTATACAATACAAATTTAAAATTATTTTCTTATGGAGGTCAGCCACTAAATATTTTAGGCATGGCGGGGGCACAGGTCAAGTACAGGAAAATAATTAAAAACTTAAACATTTATGTAGTAGAGTCAAATAAACATCCACTGCTAGGCAGGGAGTGGATTAGGCAATTACAGTTGAATTTACAAAATGAAATCTTTAGTGCAGATTTAAATGTGCAATTAAAATTACATAGTTTATTTAAAAAATACAGTAGAATTTTCAAAAAAGATATAGGAAAGTTTGTAGGCCTACAGGCAAAACTTCAGGTAAAATCCAATATTCAACATTTTTTTATTAAAGCAAAAAAGGTACCACATGCATTACTACCAGAAGTAGAAAAAGAGATACAACATTTACAAGATGAAGGTGTATTTAAAAAAGTAAATAGCTCTGAGTTTGCAACACCAATTGTACCAGTGATTAAAGCAAATGGGTCTGTTAGGATATGTGGAGATTTTAAGAGTACATTAAACCAATACATAGTAGTTGATGAGTACCCATTGCCCACAATTGAGGAGTTATTTTCTTCCATGGCGGGTGGTGAAAAATTCACAAACATTGATCTTAAACAGGCTTATTTAAGTGGAAGTAAGAGAAGAGGATCAAAAATATTTGACATTGAGTACTCCAAAAGACTTTTCCAAAGTACACGATTAATGTATGGATTAGCCAGTGCCCCAGCAATTTGGCAAAAGGAGATTAAAAACTTACTTAAAGATATACAGAAGGTATCGGTATTCCTGGATGATATCAAGATTAGGGGCCAGATAACATTACACACCTTCAGAGGTTGGAACTAGTCCTGAGCAGACTACACGAACATAATGTACGGGTAAATTTTGAAAAATGTCAATTTTTAACTAATTCAATTGAATACTGTGGCTATGATATCGATAAAACCGGTATACATAAAACGAAAGAGAAAGTGGATGCAATAGCCAATGCAAGAGCACCTACAAATAAAAAGGAAGTTAGAGCTTTTGTTGGTCTGTTAAACTATTATGGACGGTTTTTAAGAAATATAAGTCACATATTACATCCAATATATAATCTCCTTAAAGATGTTGTAACATTTAGATGGAGTAGGGACTACCAAAAAGCATTTGAGAGGGCAAAAGAAGAGATTCTCTCAGAAAGAGTTCTTGCTCATTTTGACCCAACTTTACCTCTAGTATTAGCTACAGATGCTAGTCCATATGCTGTGGGGGCAGTACTTTCTCACATCTACCCTGATGGGACCGAGCGCTCTATTCAATTTGCTTCCCAGATGCTGAGTGAGGTACAACAAAAATATGCGCAAATTGACAAAGAGGCTTATGGTATTGTTAAGATAATTATGGCGTATAAAACTGTAAATATATTATGACTAATTCTTTTTTTGTTCTAGTCCTTTCGCCGAAAGACCTGAATTATGATGAGTCACCCGCGACTCGAAATTTTCAGGCGGGCCGATAAAACCAGCATGGGTAACTTTCTCGGCGCATTGACTCATCGCCAGAACTTCGAAGAATAACGGCATTTTATATTTAATAAAGGAATCCTGTTGTAGGGGAATAGTTAGTTTCTGAAGATTCGCGCCGCGTTTTAAATTGTAACGCATGAATTATAATAAATTATATAAGTGTAAAATAAATTAGTTCAAATAAAGACTTTAATAAACTTTTAAGTGTTATAAGTGTAGAACCTTGAATAATAAATAAAAACAATAAAATAGACTTATAATAACATAATAAATGGTGTCAGAAGTAAAATAATAGGCAATAAAAGTGGAGGTCGGCAATCATCATAGCTATTCGGACTTTTGAGACGGCTGCTCTGAAAAGTTCATTTGATGTACATCCGTACCACTCTCTCAGGTTGCGCAGCCATGACATTCTACGCCTCCCTATGCTTCTCTTTCCTTGGATCTTTCCCTGCATAATAGGTTGGAGCAAGGTGTATTTCTCTCTACGTGTAATATGTCCGAGATATTCAAATTTTCTTGTTTTTATTGTATTTAACATTTCCATTTCTTTGTTCATCCTTCCCAGAACCTCTTTGTTCTGTCCATGATATTTTCAGAATTCTTCTGTACACCCACAGCTCAAATGATACCAGTTTTTTCATTGATGTCGCATTCAAGGTCCAAGATTCCATTCCATAAAATAAAGTCGAAAAAACATAGCACCTCGCCAACCTAACTCTTAGTTCCAGTTTTAAATCCCTGGTACATAGCACTCTTCTCATTTTGTTGAAATTTGCTCTAGACTTTTCTATTCTTATTTTGATCTCCTGATTGTAATCATTTGTGGAGTTAATCATTGTTCCCAGGTATGTATATTTGTCCACTTGTTCGATGTTGGTTCCGTTTATTACCCTAATAGCACACGTACGTCCATAGTACGTCCCTTACGGAGTTTAAGGACGTCCGCTTTGGTCCCAATTACGTCCATTTAACGTCCTATATTGGTCCGAATGTCGCTGCGCCGAACGTTCTATGGACGTCCATTTTACGTCCCGAGCGGACGTAAAATGGACGTACCGGGACGTTAATTGGACCTTAATCGAACGTCCATAATACGTCCGGAGGACTTACTGGATGGACTTTTGTGATGTTTTCGGACGTCTATTTTAGCGCTGAGGATGTAAATTAGACGTCAACTCCACTGTATAAAGTACTAAAAGTGGCGTCATCACGTGCATATTAGGAATGTATTTTGGGAAATAAAACGTAAATGTTTAATGGAACATACATTTATTATTACATTTATTTATATTTATTTATTATTAACAAACGGGACAAATCCACTGTCAAAATTATACAAAAATGCAATATTATAGGAGTATAAAATCATTTTGAGTAATAAAACATACACATGTTTAAAGGACCTTACATTTATTATTACATATATTTATATTTATTTATTAATAACAAATGGAATGAAATGGAACAAATTCACTGTCAAAATTATACAAAAATGCAACATTATAGAAATATACACAAAATTACAGATAAAAATAAAATATACATGAATAAAACAAATAAGTACACATTTATAAAAAGTATCATTTTGCATTTTAGTGCTTCAAATAGTACCTAAAGCTATTGATACAGAAGATTCAGACCATACCTATACTTGAACCGTAATTAGTTCTGCGGTAAGAAACATGGAAATGTGAATTCTAACGCAGTGAATGAGGAGGAATATGAAAACTAGATGAAGCAATTCAGGAGATTGATTATTTTATAAAAAACCTTAAAAATAAAGATTGAAAGGTAACTCTTCTGGTAAGAGAATCCAGATTCAAGAAATTGATTATACCAGAATAAGAATATGGTCTACATAATTTAGAGAAACAGTAGATGCGTGTAGACAAGTAGTATAAATCTAATCGACATAAAAAATGTTTTTTAATGCAATTATAACATAATCAGTGTAAATTAGTAGAAGTTGAACGACTAGACAGTAAACCATGCTGACCAATATGAAGCCGATTCTTCAATTTACTGTCAAAAAATCAATCAGTAAAGCCTCAAAAATTTTAGGAATAGCAGAAAGAATTATAATGGAACGATAATTAAGAATCAATGAGTTAAGGATAAAATCAATAAATAAATTGTGATGAAAAGTGACCCTTAGTCAGAGATATATTAAAAATAAGCCATAGAGGCCTACATAAAAAGAATGCACAACTCCTTAAAAATAAGTTAAGATATTCCGTCTAGACCAAGACCTTTATTGGTATCAAGACACTGTAAGCATGCTAGAATGTCACAAATTTTAATAGTTAAAGAGTGAATATGGCTGTGACTGATATGGGATCTTTGATTACACTTGTTTACACAGGAGAAAGAAGGATTGCAAGTACTGCTAAAGAAATTGGTAAAATCGTTGAAACTGTGGCTCACTAAAAACAGAACCATTCAACTTCCCTTATCCTTTCCCATTCTGATTTCCCTTACAATTGTGTAGTAGGCAATTAAAATCAGACAAGTCAGTCAATTGTTGAGTTTTAAAGTTGAAATCATAAGTATGAAAAAGATCAATACTTAATATGGAACTTTGTCTATTTTATTTCAGCAGTAGATAAATTTTTAGGTACCTATTTTTAATAAATAAAAATGTCTCAAAAACTGACTGTCCCTTTCTGTTCACCAACCACACAATTTAACCATTACAAAATTATCGTATTTGCTAATACAACATACAAATTAAATTTTATCTGCCCTCTCTTCAGATCTCCTCAAATATTTCATTATCAAGTTTCAATTGCCTTGCAACGCTGGTTTTGGAGTTTTTCCAAGCAGCATCTGAAAACAAAATTAATGTACATTCATAAATTGAACAAACTAATTTCAGATGTAGTTCATTATACTTTGCTTATTGTGAATAAATCATCATTCAAAGGCGTAAAATTAAACACATGAATTTCAAGTGCTGTGGTTTTAATGAATCTCACCTGAACTAGAAGAATACCAACCCAACCATTGGTATTTATTTCTAATGACCAAATGAGCAGTAATTACACTTTGATACTTAAAAAACAAAAATAACAGTGTATAAATAAAATATAAGGCCAACAAAAAACCTTCATCTCATATAGCTAGCTGTTGTTCTTAAAGCAATCTCATAGCCAGACCTGAACATTTGTGAGTTGGTAAATTTTGCCATCTAAATTACATATTGTCCAATATCAAATCTTCAGAATTCATATCCGAATTTGGACAGTATAATTTTATTACCCAGTAGACCGAATGAATTTATTTGTTATTAAATACACACACGTAGTTAATTAGGTTACATACACATTTGGTCAATTATCAATAATATAATTTGGACATCAGTCAAAAGTGCTGACAAAGTTAAACAATTTACATAAATTAGATACACATATCACGCGAGGTCCGCGAAAATATTGACCCAATTAAAAAAACTTATATAAAACTAAGATCTCTTGCCTAGAGAAGCATTCAATCAATATTCACTCAACAAACTTGATAGTCTTCAACGATCAACTTCATCAGTCTCTACTCAAAGTAATCCCGGGTCAACACCCATAGTGTACGTCTCATCAATAAACTCTGCTACTATTATTTGGTGTTTCCATTACAACTGAACGAACATCTTCACTGAGCCAACGAAGGGAATTTGTTCATGGTCCTTATCATTATAAGAGTGTGCTGATTACATCTCGACCTACCTCAGTACAAAGAATAGCACAGCAGGCAAGGTCAAACTCATATTTCGCTAAATTGCACATTCCGATAGAAAAGAAAGTGTAATAGTACAGGTATATTTAATAAATAACGTACATTTCGTATTGTCTAATATATTTACCGCTGAATGTAAAAATTTATAAAAATAATCATGGACAGTGTATACGTTAAGCAAGCGGAAATAGGAGCAGAAATAGCGAAACTCGTTTCAAATACAAAAAAGGATTCCCAATCTCAGAGAAATCAACAATACATCCGGGATAGACAGGAAAAATTAGAAGAATATTGGGCAAAATTTTTGAATAACCACGAAAAGCTGCTAGAAGGGGGTATAACGAAAGAAAAATATTTTGAAACAAAATATTATGATCAGGTATTTAAGACATACATTGAGGGGAAAACCCTTTTGGAAGAATATGGAAGGGTGCCGAAAAGAGGAAAAGCACCGAAAGTAAAGGAGATACAGATAAGAAAACAAAGAATCGAGGAATTATTACGGCCAGAAAATGAACAAGACTTGCAGGAGGATGAAGAATTGCAGTCAGAGTTAAGAGAATACATGGAAAAGGTGAATACACTAATGATTGAAGCAGCAGTAAATGGGGAACTAGACGCTACAGATAATGGAGAAGTAGAGAGAATAAATCATCTTAAGAGGAAAGTCAGGGAAGTTTTAAAGAAAATAAGGCCAGGAATGCAACGGCCAGAAAGCACACAGAGGAGGGACGGTGTGACATTACCGCAGGTAAAAATCCCTGTGTATGAAGGCAGATATGAAACGTGGAGAACTTTCCACGATCTGTTTACTAAAGTAATACATGAAAACGACCAGTTATCAAACGCAGAAAAAATGCAGTACCTAAAAACTCAAGTAAGAGGGGAAGCCAACAGAATGATACAACACTTAAACATATCCGAGGCCAACTACGAAGTGGCCTGGAACATGCTAAAAGATAGGTATAAGAACCCAAGGATGATATTGTTTAAATTAATAGACAGGATGCTACTAGCGCAGGAAGTAAAGGAATCTTCTGCTAGAGCATTGAAATCACTACATGACACCTTCCACGAAAGTCTGGAAGCCATAGGAGGGTTAGGAACAGACACGAAAGCGTGGAGCCCATTGATAGCCCGAATTATCATAACGAAATGGGACAATGAAACTAGGAGGCTGTACGAAAACCTCATTGGAGACAGTAGAGAGATACCGACGTACAAATCGACACAAACATTCTTACAGCGAAGATTTCAGACACTGGAACTGCTGGAGTCAGAAAAAAGACAAGAGAAGCAAGGAGGATCTCTTAGGAAACCAGGAACATGTTGCGTAATATGCAACGGAGATCACGGAGTACCGAACTGCGGAGAATTTCAGGAACTCAATGTAAGAGACCGGAATGACAGGACAGGATGATAAAAGAAAAAGGATTGTGTACAAACTGCCTAGCACATAAAAAAGAAAAACAATGTTATTCACAATATAGGTACAGACACTGTGGCGGAGACCACCACCATATGTTGCATTATGAAAAAGGAAACACAAGCAACAAAAGAAACTCCAATGAAACGAAAGGAGAACAAACACAAGAAAGAAATGGAAGAGATTCGAACAATAGAAGAAACGGGTACTAAGCTGATAGGTACAGAAGAGGAAATAATAATCCATACAACGCCAGAGAACAAAATAACGGAAGGCAAGAAAATACAGAAGATACCAATGGGCATAGGAATAGCAACGACCAACAAAGAGGGCAGAATTCAGTAAACTGTGCAAGCCATAAGGAAGGTGAAGCATTACTAGCGACAGCTGTGGTACGCATAAGAGATGCGAAAGGAGATTCACACATAATGAGAGCACTAATCGACCAAGGGTCACAATGCGCATTTATAACGGAACAAGCTGCGACGACGCTAGGAACAACAAGGAAACCCATACAGGCGACCATATCCGGGATAGGCTCGTCAGGAGAAAAAACAGCCAACTGGAGTATGAAACTTTTAATCGGAACTCATTACGAAAGTGACTTCGAGATGGAAATAGAAGCACTAGTACTACCGAAGATAACAAGGAATTTACCGGAACAGGATATAATTCTACGGGACTATAACGAGAAAAATGCAATACTGGCAGATCCAAGATATTACAAGGTAGGGAAGATAGACTTACTACTAGGAGTAAAAGAATACAGTTACATATTGACAGAAGGGATGCACAGAATAAGTAATGGACTCCTGAGTCAAAACACCAAACTAGGATGGATAGTTTCGGGAATAGCACGAGAAAGGGAGAATATAAAAGCAGAAGTATGCTGTATGATATCAAGACAAGAAATGGACGTACAAATAAAGAACTTCTGGGAATTAGAAGAAGTAAATCAGGACACAAGTTTCTCAGTGGAAGAACAAGAATGTGAAGAACTGTATCGACAGACTGTAAAAAGGAATGAAGAAGGGAGATACGAAGTAAAAATTCCATTTAGGGAAGACGTCGCAAAGTTAGGAGAATCTAAACAGCAAGCATTCGCCAGATTGATGCAACTAGAAAGGAAGTTTGCAAAAGACAAACAGAAGCGAATTACAGACAATTCATGGAAGATTATGAAAACCAAGGTCATATGGTAATAGCAGAAAACCAGGGAGATGGGTACTACTTACCTCATCATCCAGTGAGAAAAGAGGACAGTACTACAACGAAAATAAGAGCCGTGTTTGATGCATCAAGCAAAAGCTCATCGGCAGTAAGCCTGAATGATATTATGCACACAGGGCCGAAATTACAACAAGATTTGACAAATATACTATTACGATGGAGATCCAATAAGATAGCATACTCAGCGGATCTTGAAAAAATGTTTAGACAAATCAGAATGGCAGAAGAAGACCAAAAATATCAAAAAATTTTGTGGAGAAAGGACACAAAGGACCACATACAAGAGTATAACTTAACGACGGTGACATACGGCACGGCCGCAGCACCCTTTTTAGCGTTAAGAACAATACAACAATGACAAGAAGACGAAGGAGCGAGGTTCCCGTTGGCATCGAAAATTGTAAAAGAAAACATGTATGTAGACGATATACTAGGAGCAGCTGAGACAGTGCAGGAAGCAGAAACAGCCCAAAAGGAATTAATACAACTGTTCAGAAAAGGAGGTTTCATTCTTAGAAAATGGTTGAGCAACGAAGAAAAAATAATGGAGAACGTACCGGAGGATATGAGGAACGTAGACTCCAAGGCATTCAAACAAGAAGAAGTACGGAAAACGTTAGGAATACACTGGTCCCCTAAAGAGGATATAATCACATTCAAAATAGGGATAACGACGGCAAAGAAAATAACGAAAAGACACGTACTGTCAGAAGTAGCAAAACTATACGACCCACTGGGATGGATAGCACCTGTAGTAATTCAGGCGTAAATGTTCATACAGGAATTATGGGAGCAAAAGACCAGTTGGGATAAAGAATTAACTAGCAACCAACAAAGCAGGTGGAATACATACCAGGCGCAATTAGTAAATCTGGAGAAAATGACATTGCCCAGGTGGAACAACTTAAGCAAGATAAACAGAGTAGAACTACATGGATTTGCAGATGCGTCTATGAAAGGATATGGAGCGGTAATCTACTCAAGGGTATTAGGCCCAGAAATCAAAACGAATCTAATGATAGCAAAATCGAAAGTCGCACCATTGAAAGGGAAAACGACGTTACTGAGGCTCGAGCTGTGTGCCGCGGTACTACTAGCAAATTTAATGAAGAAAACCCTACAAGCATTGAACAGGGAAAACATTGAGGTATATGCATGGTCGGACTCAACGATAACCCTGGCTTGGATAAGGGGATCATCAAAAGGGTGGAAAATGTTCGTCGCCAACAGAGTAGAGGAAATAAGAAGCGTTATAGGACCGAAAAAATTGGCATACGGTAGATACAAAGGAAAATCCAGCGGACATCCTCTCACGTGGAAGTACCGCATCAGAATTATTAGAAGCAGAGTTATGGTGGAAGAGACCAACTTGGCTGACTAGTAACAACACTTTAACGCAGGAATCAGAAGAAATACCAGAGACAAATGAGGAGGAAGTCAAAACGAAAATAACGGTGCACACGACAACGATAAAGGAGGACATATGCGAGAGATTCTCAAATTTAGAAAAAATGAGAAGAGTACTTTCATACTGTAGGAGATTTGCAGACAAATGCAAAAAAAAGAAGGACAATGGACAAAGTCAGCTTACAGTCCAAGAATTAGAGGAAACACTAATAAAGGTGATAAAGCACACACAGCACGCCTACTTCAAACAAGAAATAAATAAGCTGGAGAAGAAACAGCAATTAGACAAGAAAAATAAATTAGCGTCATTGGTACCATTCCAGGATAGACAAGGAATTCTAAGAGTCATCGGAAGACTGAGACACACGAATCTAAAGTACGGAGAAAAACATCCGATATTTTGCCAAAGGATAGTGCATTAACAAAGTTACTTATAGCAGATAGTCACGCAAGAAATCTACATAGCGGATTACAACAAACACTACAGTACATAAAAAGGAAATACTGGATAATCAACGGCAGAAGAACCGTGAAAGATCATCTAGCAAAATGTTTAAGGTGCAGGAGGTATAAAAGCCAAGCAGCACAACAATTAATGGGAGATCTACCGAAAGACAGAGTGAACCCGAGTCATCCCTTTACTAACACAGGGATAGATTATGCCGGGCCAATAAAAATAAGTACCACGAGAGGCAGAGGACAGAGGAGCTATAAGGGCTACATCTCAGTATTTGTGTGTCTGTCAACGAAGGCAGTACACCTTGAGGTAGTAAGCGATATGTCTACGGATGCATTCATCGCAGCGTTCAAGAGATTTACGGCACGCAGAGGACAGTGAAACAACGTATACAGCGATAACGGAACCACATTCGTAGGAACAGCAAATTTGTAAAGAAAATCAAAAAATAGATGACGAGATAAAACAAGGATTACTGGCACTAGGTACCCAGTGGCATGTCATACCTGCATATGCACCACATTTCGGAGAATTATGGGAGAGCGCAGTGCTAATAATGAAATATCACTTGAAAAGAATGATCGGGGAAACAGTTCTAACATATGAAGAATTGAGTACGGTGCTGACACAAATAGAAGCATGTGTGAACTCGAGACCATTATGTGGGTCATCAGAAGACCCTGAAGGGAAAATAGCCCTGACACCAGCTCACTTCCTTATAGGGAGAGAAATTATATCACCAAATCGGGAAGAAGAGCTTACGACTTATTTGAAGATGCCGACGAGGTGGAGATTATTGGAGAAAATAAAAAGAGACTTCTGGAAAATTTGGAAACAGGAATAGCTGCGCCAACTACAACAGAGAAATAGATGGCATAAGGCGCACCCTAACATTAAAGAAGAAGAAATAGTTATAATTAAAGAAGAGGATACACCTAAAGGCAGATGGCCATTAGCGAGGGTAACAGAAACACAATCTGGAGCGGAGGGATTAACCAGAGTAGTAACAGTGAGAAAGGCAAACGGGAAACTGACTAAGAGACCCATACATAAGCTAATACGACTGGAAAAAGAGAAACAGGAAAAGCCGAAGAAGGCAGCAGCACTAAGATGGAAGAAAATACTAGTAGCTATAATGTTTTTAACGATGTTAAAACCCATAAAGGCAGAACAGTATAAAATATATAATCCGGTACCAGGATTTTTCACAGAAGACCTTGGAGAGGTCGTCATAGATCGGGGAACATTTCGAATAAAGGTGTTACTCGAAAAAGGAAGAATTCGAACAGAGCACCAACTAATAGGAAATATGATACAAGGCGTACGAGAACTGTGTCATGAGATAAAAATCGTGAATTGTAAGGATATAATAGGGAAGTTAGAGGAAGGACAAAGAAAGGCGGAGTCAGTAAGCGAGGGGTTGACAGTAGAAATAAAAGGAAGGAAAAGAAGAGGAATATTAGGAACAACATTAATCTCAGTATTTGGAGTCAATGACGAAGCCTACAGTAACATTGAAGCATTAGATAATAACCAAAAGAAGCTAATAAAGGGATCACAGCACCAGGCGAAGATAATGTTAGAAACAATAACATCAATCAATCACACAGAGAACAGGATAAACGAGCAAATGAACAAGTTTGACAAAGCACTAATCACAGGTCTACAAGAAATATCTAAAGGACTTAACGAAGTAGAAGACAGAGCACAAAGACTAGAAACCGAATATAGCACGTTACGAATACAAACGATAGCATTACAAGTTATGGACTTCATATACGAATATACTCAATTTTACGAGGGAATATTAAACCTTCACTATAACCACGGACACTTCATTGATATAGTGAAACCGGGTGAAATAAACAAATTAATAGGGAAAGCAGGGCAGATACTGCCTCAAGGGGTCGAAATACGATGAAAACCCATTATAGAAACAGAAGTCAGTCATGACGACAGATATATAACAGTCATCGGCTACTTCATAGTGACAGGGAAAAATAAGTACAGCATGCTCAAAGTCACGGCCATACCACTTAACGTTGAGGGGTCGGTGTTGCGCACTTTTGTCGCCCCAAGGAATCTACTGGTCGTAGATTATAACACACTGCACTATTTCTAAATGACCGCGAAAGATAGAGAAAGGTGCTTACTGTTGACAAAGGCGCAGATAGCGTGCTCACCAACGGCTATAAGAAACATGGATACCCAACCAAACTGCATACTTGAAGAAATTTATGAGCGATCTAAGAATAGCACATGTCCACTGGTAGCCAGGACAATACAGACAGCTCAATGGAGTAAGATGGGTACTCCCAACCTCTGGCTAGTTATCACGCCAGTCACGATACACATATCCATTATTTGCGATGGAAATCGGAGCGAAAGAGTACTGGAACGAGTCACATTCCTGAAGCTTTCACCCAAATGTATCGCCCAAACGAAAAATATTACATTACTCCCCACTAGCAGTGGGGTGGACAGAGCAGTGACGAGTTACCTGAAGTCGCCAATCACTCCCGTGGTCCAACTGGTGGCGAGGACACCCCGCAGGTTTAACACGCCTCTAAACACCCACCTTGACATACCAGGAGGAGAGCTACGTCATGTGTTACTTGAGGAGGAGAGTCTGGAACAAGAAATGACGCATACGCAGTGGAGATCGATCCACGAATCTAATTGGCATTATTTTGTGCCCACCGGGACCATTACTATAATGGTAATAATTGGGATACTCACGATATGGAAGTACCGTCCTGTTGCACGACTATGTCGTTCAGGGAATCCACAAACTCAGACCAACGAACAGGAAGTACCTGTATTAGTTAGCAATCGGCACAACAATGTACCGTCGACGTCCCAAGCTGACATCCCACTCTCCACTTTTCATCCAATTGCCCTAATTTTAATCTAGAGATAGAGTCGGACATTGATAGCTAGGGTACGGTTGGAAGATTATTGATTATTCTTAAACTATTTATAATTTATCATGTTTGAATTTTACTGTTATGTAATACTTATATGTAAACTTTGAGTATTGACACTTGGGCCAGATTGCCCGATTCCGCAGTATGTCCAATATCAAATCTTCAGAATTCATATCCGAAATTGGACAGTATAATTTTATCACCCAGTAGACCGAATGAATTTATTTGTTATTAAATACACACACGTAGTTAATTAGGTTACATACACATTTGGTCAATTATCAATAATATAATTTGGACATCAGTCAAAAGTGCTGACAAAGTTAAACAATTTACATAAATTAGATACACATATCACGCGAGGTCCGCGAAAATATTGACCCAATTAAAACTTATATAAAACTAAGATCTCTTGAGTAGAGAAGCATTCAATCAATATTCACTCAACAAACTTGATAGTCTTCAACGATCAACTTCATCAGTCTCTACTCAAAGTAATCCCGGGTCAACACCCATAGTGTACGTCTCATCAATAAACTCTGCTACTATTATTTGGTGTTTCCATTATAACTGAACGAACATATTCACTGAGCCAACGAAGGGGAATTTGTTCAGGACGGTACTTCCATATCGTGAGTATCCCAATTATTACCATTATAGTAATGATACCGGTGGCCACAAAATAATGCCAATTAGATTCGTGAATCGATCGCCACTGCGTATGCGTTATTTCTTGTTCCTGACTCTCCTCCTCAAGTAACACATAACGTAGCTCTCCTCCTGGTATGTCAAGGTAGGTGTTTAGAGGCGTGTTAAACCTGCGGGGTGTCCTCGCCACCAGTTGGGCCACGGGAGTGATTGGCGACTTCAGGTAACTCGTCACTGCTCTGTCCACCCCACTGCTAGTGGGGAGTAATGTAATATTTTTCGTTTGGGCGATACATTTGGGTGAAAGCTTCAGGAATGTGACTCGTTCCAGTACTCTTTCGCTCCGATTTCCATCGCAAATAATGGATATGTGTATCGTGACTGGCGTGATAACTAGCCAGAGGTTAGGAGTACCCATCTTACTCCATTGAGCTGTCTGTATTGTCCTGGCTACCAGTGGACATGTGCTATTCTTAGATCGCTCATAAATTTCTTCAAGTATGCAGTTTGGTTGGGTATCCATGTTTCTTATAGCCGTTGGTGAGCACGCTATCTGCGCCTTTGTCAACAGTAAGCACCTTCCTCTATCTTCCGCGATCAATTCGAAGTAGTGCAGTGTGTTATAATCTACGACCAGTAGATTCCTTGGGGCGACAAATGTGCGCAACACCGACCCCTCAACGTTAAGTGGTATGGCCGTGACTTTGAGCATGCTGTACTTATTTTTCCCTGTCACTATGAAGTAGCCGATGACTGTTATATATCTGTCGTCATGACTGACTTCTGTTTCTATAATGGGTTGTCGTCGTATTTCGACCCCTTGAGGCAGTATCTGCCCTGCTTGCCCTATTAATTTGGTTATTTCACCCGGTTTCACTATATCAATGAAGTGTCCGTGGTTATAGTGAAGGTTTAATATTCCCTCGTAAAATTGAGTATATTCGTTTATGAAGTCCATAACTTGTAATGCTATCGTTTGTATTCGTAACGTGCTATATTCGGTTTCTAGTCTTTGTGCTTTGTCTTCTACTTCGTTAAGTCCTTTAGATATTTCTTGTAGACCTGTGATTAGTGCTTTGTTAAACTTGTTCATTTGCTCGTTTATCCTGTTCTCTGTGTGATTGATTGATGTTATTGTTTCTAACATTATCTTCGCCTGGTGCTGTGATCCCTTTATTAACTCCTTTTGGTTATTATCTAATGCTTCAAGGTTACTGTAGGCTTCGTCATTGACTCCAAATACTGAGGTTAATATTGTTCCTAATCTTCCTCTTCTTTCCCTTCCTTTTATTTCTACTGTCAACCCCTCGCTTACTGACTCCGCCTTTCTTTGTCCTTCCTCTAACTTCCCTATTATATCCTTACAATCCACGATTTTTATCTCATGACACAGTTCTCGTACGCCTTGTATCATATTTCCTATTAGTTGGTGCTCTGTTCGAATTCTTCCTTTTTCGAGTAACACCTTTATTCGAAATGTTCCCCGATCTATGACGACCTCTTCAAGGTCTTCTGTGAAAAATCCTGGTACCGGATTATATATTTTATACGGTTCTGCCTTTATGGGTTTTAACATCGTTAAAAACATTATAGCTACTAGTATTTTCTTCCATCTTAGTGCTGCTGCCTTCTTCGCCTTTCCCTGTTTCTCTTGTTCCAGTCGTATTAGCTTATGTATGGGTCTTTTAGTCAGTTTCCCGTTTGCCTTTCTCACTGTTACTACTCTGGTTAATCCCTCCGCTCCAGGGTGTGTTTCTGTTACCCTCGCTAATGGCCATCTGCCTGGAGGTGTATCCTCTTCTTTAATTATAACTATTTCTTCTTCTTTTATGTTAGGGTGCGCCTTATGCCATCTATTTCTCTGTTGTAATTGGTGCAGCTATTCCTGTTTCCAAATTTTCCAGAAGTCTCTTTTTATTTTCTCCAATAATCTCCACCTCGTCGGCATCTTCAAATAAGTCGTAAGCTCTTCTTCCCGATTTGGTAATATAATTTCTCTCCCTATAAGGAAGTGAGCTGGTGTCAGGGCTATTTTCCCTTCAGGGTCTTCTGATGACCCACATAATGGTCTCGAGTTCACACATGCTTCTATTTGTGTCAGCACCGTACTCAATTCTTCATATGTTAGAACTGTTTCCCCGATGATTCTTTTCAAGTGATATTTCATTATTAGCACTGCGCTCTCCCATAATTCTCCAAAATGTGGTGCATATGCAGGTATGACATGCCACTGGGTACCTAGTGCCAGTAATCCTTGTTTTATCTCGTCATCTATTTTTTGATTTTCTTTACAAATTTGCTGTTCCTACGAATGTGGTTCTGTTATCGCTGTATACGTTGTTTCACTGTCCTCTGCGTGCCGTAAATCTCTTGAACGCTGCGATGAATGCATCCGTAGACATATCGCTTACTACCTCAAGGTGTACTGCCTTCGTTGACAGACACACAAATACTGAGATGTAGCCCTTATAGCTCCTCTGTCCTCTGCCTCTCGTGGAACTTATTTTTATTGGCCCGGCATAATCTATCCCTGTGTTAGTAAAGGGATGACTCGGGTTCACTCTGTCTTTCGGTAGATCTCCCATTAATTGTTGTACTGCTTGGCTTTTATACCTCCTGCACCTTAAACATTTTGCTAGATGATCTTTCACGGTTCTTCTGCCGTTGATTATCCAGTATTTCCTTTTTATGTACTGTAGTGTTTGTTGTAATCCGCTATGTAGATTTCTTGCGTGACTATCTGCTATAAGTAACTTTGTTAATGCACTATCCTTTGGCAAAATTATCGGATGTTTTTCTCCGTACTTTAGATTCGTGTGTCTCAGTCTTCCGGTGACTCTTAGAATTCCTTGTCTATCCAGGAATGGTACCAATGACGCTAATTTATTTTTCTTGTCTAATTGCTGTTTCTTCTCCAGCTTATTTATTTCTTGTTTGAAGTAGGCGTGCTGTGTGTGCTTTATCACCTTTAATAGCGTTTGCTCTAATTCTTGGACTGTAAGCTGACTTTGTCCATTGTCCTTCTTTTTTTTGCATTTGTCTGCAAATCTCCTACAGTATGAAAGTACTCTTCTCATTCTTTCTAAATTTGAGAATCTCTCGCATATGTCCTCCTTTATCGTTGTCGTGTGCACCGTTATTTTCGTTTTGACTTCCTCCTCATTTGTCTCTGGTATTTCTTCTGATTCCTGCGTTAAAGTTTTGTTACTAGTCAGCCAAGTTGGTCCCTTCCACCATAGCTGTGCTTCTAATAATTCTGATGCGGTACTTTCACGTGAGAGGATGTCCGCTGGATTTTCCTTTGTATTTACCTTATGCCAATTTTTTCGGTCCTATAACGCCTCTTATTTCCTCTACTCTGTTGGCGACGAACATTTTCCACCTTTTTGATGATCCCCTTATCCAAGCCAGGGTTATCGTTGAGTCCGACCATGCATATACCTCAATGTTTTCCCTGTTCAATGCTTGTAGGGTTTTCTTAATTAAATTTGCTAGTAGTACCGCGGCACACAGCTCGAGCCTCGGTAACGTCGTTAACCCTTTCAATGGTGCGACTTTCGATTTTGCTATCATTAGATTCGTTTTGATTTCTGGGCCTAATACCCTTGAGTAGATTACCGCTCCATATCCTTTCATAGACGCATCTGCAAATCCATGTAGTTCTACTCTGTTTATCTTGCTTAAGTTGTTCCACCTGGGCAATGTTATTTTCTCCAGATTTACTAATTGCGCCTGGTATGTATTCCACCTGCTTTGTTGGTTGCTAGTTAATTCTTTATCCCAACTGGTCTTTTGCTCCCATAATTCCTGTATGAACATTTTCGCCTGAATTACTACAGGTGCTATCCATCCCAGTGGGTCGTATAGTCTTGCTACTTCTGACAGTACGTGTCTTTTCGTTATTTTCTTTGCCGTCGTTATCCCTATTTTGAATGTGATTATATCCTCTTTAGGTGACCAGTGTATTCCTAACGTTTTCCGTACTTCTTCTTGTTTTAATGCCTTGGAGTCTACGTTCCTCATATCCTCCGGTACGTTCTCCATTATTTTTTCTTCGTTGCTCAACCATTTTCTAAGAATGAAACCTCCTTTTCTGAACAGTTGTATTAATTCCTTTTGGGCTGTTTCTGCTTCCTGCACTGTCTCAGCTCCTCCTAGTATATCGTCTACATTCATGTTTTCTTTTACAATTTTTGATGCCAACGGGAACCTCGCTCCTTCGTCTTCTTGTAATTGTTGTATTGTTCTTAACGCTAAAAAGGGTGCTGCGGCCGTGCCGTATGTCACCGTCGTTAAGTTATACTCTTGTATGTGATCCTTTGTGTCCTTTTTCCACAAAATTTTTTGATATTTTTGGTCTTCTTCTGCCATTCTGATTTGTCTAAACATTTTTTCCAGATCCGCTGAGTATGCTATCTTATTGGATCTCCATCGTAATAGTATATTTGTCAAATCTTGTTGTAATTTCGGCCCTGTGTGCATAATATCATTCAGGCTTACTGCCGATGAGCTTTTGCTTGATGCATCAAACACGGCTCTTAATTTCGTTGTAGTACTGTCCTCTTTTCTCACTGGATGATGAGGTAAGTAGTACCCATCTCCCTGGTTTTCTGCTATTACCATATGACCTTGGTTTTCATAATCTTCCATGAATTGTCTGTAATTCGCTTCTGTTTGTCTTTTGCAAACTTCCTTTCTAGTTGCATCAATCTGGCGAATGCTTGCTGTTTAGATTCTCCTAACTTTGCGACGTCTTCCCTAAACGGAATTTTTACTTCGTATCTCCCTTCTTCATTCCTTTTTACAGTCTGTCGATACAGTTCTTCACATTCTTGTTCTTCCACTGAGAAACTTGTGTCCTGATTTACTTCTTCTAATTCCCAGAAGTTCTTTATTTGTATGTCCATTTCTTGTCTTGATATCATACAGCATACTTATGCTTTTATATTCTTCCTTTCTTGTGCTATTCCCAAAACTATCCATCCTAGTTTGGTGTTTTGACTCAGGAGTCCATTACTTATTCTGTGCATCCCTTCTGTCAATATGTAACTGTATTCTTTTACTCCTAGTAGTAAGTCTATCTTCCCTACCTTGTAATATCTTGGATCTGCCAGTATTGCATTTTTCTCGTTATAGTCCCGTAGAATTATATCCTGTTCCGGTAAATTTCTTGTTATCTTCGGTAGTACTAGTGCTTCTATTTCCATCTCGAAGTCACTTTCGTAATGAGTTCCGATTAAAAGTTTCATACTCCAGTTGGCTGTTTTTTCTCCTGACGAGCCTATCCCGGATATGGTCGCCTGTATGGGCTTCCTTGTTGTTCCTAGCGTCGTCACAGCTTGTTCCGTTATAAATGCGCATTGTGACCCTTGGTCGATTAGTGCTCTCATTATGTGTGAATCTCCTTTCGCATCTCTTATGCGTAGCACAGCTGTCGCTAGTAATGCTTCACCTTCCTTATGGGTTGCACAGTTTACTGAATTCTGCCCTCTTTGTTGGTCGTTGCTATTCCTATGCCCATTGGTATCTTGTGTATTTTCTCGCCTTTTGTTATTTTGTTCTCTGGCGTTGTATGGATTATTATTTCCTCTTCTCTACCTATCAGCTTAGTACCCGTTTCTTCTATTGTTCGAATCTCTTCCATTTCTTTCTTGTGTTTGTTCTCCTTTCGTTTCATTGGAGTTTCTTTTGTTGCTTGTGTTTCCTTTTTCATAATGCAACATATGGTGGTGGTCTCCGCCACAGTGTCTGTACCTATATTGTGAATAACATTGTTTTTCTTTTTTATGTGCTAGGCAGTTTGTACACAATCCTATTTCTTTTATCATCCTGTTCCGGTCTCTTACATTGAGTTCCTGAAATTCTCTGCAGTTCGGTACTCCGTGATCTCCGTTGCATATCACGCAACGTGTTCTTGGTTTCCTAAGAGATCCTCCTTGCTTCTCTTGTCTTTTTTCTGACTCCAGTAGTTCCAGTGTCTGAAATCTTCGCTGTAAGAATGTTTGTGTCGATTTGTACGTCGGTATCTCTCTACTGTCTCCAATGAGGTTTTCGTACAGCCTCCTAGTTTCATTGTCCCATTTCGTTATGATAATTCGGGCTATCAATGGGCTCCACGCTTTCGTGTCTGTTCCTAACCCTCCTATGGCTTCCAGACTTTCGTGGAAGGTGTCATGTAGTGATTTCTGCTCTAGCAGAAGATTCCTTTACTTCCTGCGCTAGTAGCATCCTGTCTATTAATTTAAACAATATCATCCTTGGGTTCTCATACCTATCTTTTAGCATGTTCCAGGCCACTTCGTAGTTGGCCTCGGATATGTTTAAGTGTTGTATCATTCTGTTGGCTTCCCCTCTTACTTGAGTTTTTAGGTACTGCATTTTTTCTGCGTTTGATAACTGGTCGTTTTCATGTATTACTTTAGTAAACAGATCGTGGAAAGTTCTCCACGTTTCATATCTGCCTTCATACACAGGGATTTTTACCTGCGGTAATGTCACACCGTCCCTCCTCTGTGTGCTTTCTGGCCGTTGCATTCCTGGCCTTATTTTCTTTAAAACTTCCCTGACTTTCCTCTTTAGATGATTTATTCTCTCTACTTCTCCATTATCTGTAGCGTCTAGTTCCTCATTTACTGCTACTTCAATCATTAGTGTATTCATCTTTTCCATGTATTCTCTTAACTCTGACTGCAATTCTTCATCCTCCTGCAAGTCTTGTTCATTTTCTGGCCGGAATAATTCCTCGATTCTTTGTTTTCTTATCTGTATCTCCTTTACTTTCGGTGCTTTTCCTCTTTTCGGCACCCTTCCATATTCTTCCAACAGGGTTTTCCCCTCAATGTATGTCTTAAATACCTGATCATAATATTTTGTTTCAAAATATTTTTCTTTCGTTATACCCCCTTCTAGCAGCTTTTCGTGGTTATTCAAAAATTTTCCCCAATATTCTTCTAATTTTTCCTGTCTATCCCGGATGTATTGTTGATTTCTCCGAGATTGGGAATCCTTTTTTGTATTTGAAACGAGTTTCGCTATTTCTGCTCCTATTTCCGCTTGCTTAACGTATACACTTTCCATGATTATTTTTATAAATTTTTACATTCAGCGGTAAATATATTAGACAATACGAAATGTACATTATTTATTAAATAAGTATACCTGTACTATTACACTTTCTTTTCTATCGGAATGTGCAATTTAGCGAAATATGAGTTTGACCTTGCCTGCTGTGCTATTCTTTGTACTGAGGTAGGTCGAGATGTAATCAACACACTCTTATAATGATATATATATATATATATATATATATATATATATATATATATATATATATATATATATATATATATATATATATATATATATATATATATATATATATAGAAAAGGATAATGCGAGTGAATAATAAAAGTAAAAAGTAATGGCATGTCTCGCAAAACAGAAAACCAAAAATGGTATATCGATGGAAGGCAACCGTATATACGTATTTCTGACTATTGGTCGTCTTCAGTACGGTGCAGCCAAGTTAGAAAAGGAGCATATTAACTTGGGAAAGGATCAATACAGGAACAATGCAACCAATTTGTGGCATTAGAGTTAGAAGACCCTGATGGTTTCCAGGGCAACAACTAACACCAACCACGGAGGAAGCTACAGCTACCTGAGGAAAGGAATGCCAAACGTTGAAACGTTTAAAACAAATGGAAAAGGATAATGCGAGTGAATAATAAAAGTAAAAAGTAATGGCATGTCTCGCAAAAAAGAAAACCAAAAATGGTATATCGATGGAAGGCAACCGTATATACGTATTTCTGACTATTGGTCGTCTTCAGTACGATGCATCCAAGTTAGAAAAGGAGCATATTAACTTGGGAAAGGATCAATACAGCAACAATGCAACCAATTTGTGGCATTAGAGTTAGAAGTCCCTGATGGTTTCCAGGGCAACAACTAACACCAACCACGGAGGAAGCTACAGCTACCTGAGGAAAGAGATGCCAAACGTTGAAACGTTTAAAACAAATGGAAAAGGATAATGCGAGTGAATAATAAAAGTAAAAAGTAATGGCATGTCTCGCAAAACAGAAAACCAAAAATGGTATATCGATGGAAGGCAACCGTATATACGTATTTCTGACTATTGGTCGTCTTCAGTACGGTGCAGCCAAGTTAGAAAAGGAGCATATTAACTTGGGAAAGGATCAATACAGGAACAATGCAACCAATTTGTGGCATTAGAGTTAGAAGACCCTGATGGTTTCCAGGGCAACAACTAACACCAACCACGGAGGAAGCTACAGCTACCTGAGGAAAGGAATGCCAAACGTTGAAACGATTAAAACAAATGGAAAAGGATAATGCGAGTGAATAATAAAAGTAAAAAGTATTGGCATGTCTCGCAAAACAGAAAACCAAAAATGGTATATCGATGGAAGGCAACCGTATATACGTATTTCTGACTATTGGTCGTCTTCAGTACGGTGCGTGCAGCCAAGTTAAAAAAGGAGCATATTAACTTGGGAAAGGATCAATACAGGAACAATGCAACCAATTTGTGGCATTAGAGTTAAAAGACCCTGATGGTTTCCAGGGCAACAACTAACACCAACCACGGAGGAAGCTACAGCTACCTGAGGAAAGGAATGCCAAACGTTGAAACGTTTAAAACAAATGGAAAAGGATAATGCGAGTGAATAATAAAAGTAAAAAAGTAATGGCATGTCTCGCAAAACAGAAAACCAAAAATGGTATATCGATGGAAGGCAACCGTATATACGTATTTCTGACTATTGGTCGTCTTCAGTACGGTGCAGCCAAGTTAGAAAAGGAGCATATTAACTTGGGAAAGGATCAATACAGGAACAATGCAACCAATTTGTGGCATTAGAGTTAGAAGACTCTGATGGTTTCCAGGGCAACAACTAACACCAACCACGGAGGAAGCTACAGCTACCTGAGGAAAGGAATGCCAAATGTTGAAACGTTTAAAACAAATGGAAAAGGATAATGCGAGTGAATAATAAAAGTAAAAAGTAATGGCATGTCTCGCAAAACAGAAAACCACAAATGGTATAGCGATGGAAGGCAAACGTATATAAGTATTTCTGACTATTGGTCGTCTTCAGTACGGTGCAGCCAAGTTAGAAAAGGAGCATATTAACTTGGGAAAGGATCAATACAGGAACAATGCAACCAATTTGTGGCATTAGAGTTAGAAGACCCTCATGGTTTCCAGGGCAACAACTAACACCAACCACGCAGGAAGATACAGCTACCTGAGGAAAGGAATGAAAAACGTTGAAACGTTTAAAACAAATGGAAAAGGATAATGCGAGTGAATAAAAGTAAAAAGTAATTGCATGTCTCGCAAAACAGAAAACCAAAAATGGTATATCGATGGAAGGCAACCGTATATACGTATTTCTGACTATTGGTCATCTTCAGTACGGTGCAGCCAAGTTAGAAAAGTAGCATATTAACTTGGGAAAGGGTCAATACAGGAACAATGCAACCAATTTGTGGCATTAGAGTTAGAAGACCCTGATGGTTTCCAGGGCAACAACTAACACCAACCACGGAGGAAGCTACAGCTACCTGAGGAAAGGAATGCCAAACGTTGAAACGTTTAAAACAAATGGAAAAGGATTTCCATCAGGTTCTTCTAACTCTAATGCCACAAATTGGTTGCATTGTTCCTGTATTGATCCTTTCCCAAGTTAATATGCTCCTTTTCTAACTTGGCTGCACCGTACTGAAGACGACCAATAGTCAGAAATACGTATATACGGTTGCCTTCCATCGATATACCATTTTTGGTTTTCTGTTTTGCGAGACATGCCATTACTTTTTACTTTTATTATTCACTCGCATTATCCTTTTCCATTTGTTTTAAACGTTTCAACGGTTGGCATCTCTTTCCTCAGGTAGCTGTAGCTTCCTCCGTGGTTGGTGTTAGTTGTTGCCCTGGAAACCATCAGGGACTTCTAACTCTAATGCCACAAATTGGTTGCATTGTTCCTGTATTGATCCTTTTCCAAGTTAATATGCTCCTTTTCTAACTTGGCTGCACCGTACTGAAGACGACCAATAGTCAGAAATACGTATATACGGTTGCCTTCCATCGATATACCATTTTTGGTTTTCTGTTTTGCGAGACATGCCAATACTTTTTACTTTTATTATTCACTCGCATTATCCTTTTCCATTTGCTTTAAACGTTTCAACGTTTGGCATTCCTTTCCTCAGGTAGCTGCAGCTTCCTCCGTGGTTGGTGTTAGTTACACGAAATATTTAGGTGGTAGATGTGTTCTTTTTTAGAATCACTTTGCCGAGTACACTGGCATTACAGCCACTATACATATTTTATTATATACGTATTTTATTATATATTTTATTATATAAATATTATTTAAAGATTTTTGTTAATGTTAACTTAAAGAAATACACAATAATATGTTTCATTTAATTTGTATAAATGCATTATAAAGCGTTTTTATGAAAAACATTTGTTCGGAACACACTGTAACTGTAATCGAACGAAGGTGATATTTTGGCATAAATTGGTAACACTTATTTGACAGTTGCAGTGTTGACACTTTAGTTTTGTTTTTATTATTTACTATTTATTAAACTATGTTGTTTTTTAAACAAGCGGCTCAAATTGATTTTAACAAGATTATTTTTTAACTCTTATTTTGTTTCTATTTATATTCATTAAATATTAATTTATTTTGTTGTATAATCCACTGTTGCAATAATTATGTGACCTATTTGATTTAAAATAGATTCAGGAATTTTTTATACTTTGGCAACTATGTCAACTTCAATCTCTGACGTAGATAATGACGTGCAACGGTATGTAAATTAGATGGACTGTATAAGACACAGTTAACAATATGCTTCATCGGCTATATGTGGCCACTTAAATGTACCTTAAATTGATTTATGTTTACAAGTTACAAACCTTTTAAAATCAGAGCTATATGTGTGTCTTCAAAAGCTTTATATTGATTTTTCCCTAGCCAACTAGATTTTCGTTGAATTTTATTGATCAGCTTCTTATGGCTTCTCCTAACAAATTCGTCTCATCAATTTTGGAAAGCTCATTATCCTAAAATATAAATCAACATGTAATAGTAATCTAACTACTCCACAAACTTGATCATCCATGCTTAATTATTTTAGCTTAAACTATCTAATAAAAAAACAGCCTCTGTTACAAAATCAATAAAACATTCATTTGCAAATTTTGGTTTCTCATAACCATGGTAAATGCCTATTAAACCTATAATTTTAGGATATATAAAAAATTGCACAAACTAGGATAAAAATGACTACTAAAACTCTTTTTAAGTGGGATTGCATCAAAATTTACATAAATATAACATTGTTTTTTGCCAAGATAAAAATACCTTTGAAATTTGAATCATGTGGATCAGAGTATTTGTTCTCTGGGTGAAGCAAGAAGGGTTCTAGCATCTGAAGGCAAATGAGAAAGATCAGGAACTTCTTTATGAATTTTTAATAAATCACCTAGTATTAAAATCAAAGTCCAGTTGCACAACTTATTGGAAAAATTGAAAACATCTCGATAAGGTTCTCCAGAATTCTCGTTACAACCATATTTAGACCCTTCTTCTCGATAAGGTTCTCCAGAATTCTCGTTACAATCATATTTAGACCCTTCTTCAGTTTCATTGAAAGAAAAGCTTTGTAAATGATCACCAGAATGGTCGTCCACGTGGTAATTTGGATTATTTTAGGTACTTAAAATGTTAATAAAAAGTTTAAATCGAAAGTATTGTAACCTGAACTATTTGAACTGAAACTCTCATCAAAATGATCAGTTAAGGATTCCGAAGAAAGGTTTGAAGGAGATGGAATATCGGGGCTACTAATAATTTCAACAATATTATCTACGTTTTTCGTACCCATTCTCTGTTGATGACGCTTAGAAACAAATCGTTTTCTTTTAAACATAACTAATTTTAGAAAAAATTACACTTACCTTTTTGTAATGAAATAAAAACCAAACTCGGAAGTAACCTAACTAATGGTACCAAACCTTTAACGATATACCAATGCTATAACCAAAACAAGCATCAAAGAAGGTTGCTAATTCACACCATTTGCACTTTATACTGCTTTAATAGAATTCTTTTAAGCATTAATAATATTATAATTAAACTGCGCCATTTGTTTAAATACTTCATCGAGTTAGAATCTATGGAGAGGGCATCACGTGACTAAAAACGACCTCACTTCGGCCATATTGTTTTGAAACTTTTGACAGATCGTATATGTTTGTTTACGTTTCTTATTTTTCGAATATTTTTAGTTTTATAATACTTTTATAGAAACTGTAATATTATATTGTGATAGTGCATAATAATGGTTTCTTGTTCTCAACGTAGTTGCAGTGGCAGAAGCAAAAATCTTCAGGAATAACGTTCTACAGGCTAGTATAAAAATATGTAAACAAAGTAATGGCCCGTACTTCAGAGAATAAATGAATAGTATTTGACTGTATTAATTTATCTTTATGTATAATATATCGTGTTCTTAGTATTTACCGCGGGATAAATAAATCATAGTTTATTAAAAATGTATTGCACTTTTTTAGATTATGATTAAATCTTCTGAATAACTAGTCATATTTTTATAGTAGTTTTAATACTATTGAGTCTGGCCATGATCCTACCACCATATTGGTATCACCGTTAGCCACGCCTACCTACGCCGTTTTTAATGCACACGTTAATATGCTCATAGCTTCTCCATAGATTTCTAACTCGATGAAATACTTAAATAGGTATGACATGACAATGACAATTAATAGAAAATATAATCACCATTCATTACTTTGCCCAGCCAGAGTATATACAACCACTTGTTCATCTTTTCAAAGATGATTTCAAGATTCATTTTGTTGATAAAAATCATATTTTTACTCATTAGAATTAGCAAACATATATCATCGTGATAACTAGAATAATAAAACAATTGTAACGAATTATCTAGAAATAAAAGGTTTTTACAATTTACCTAAAAACAAAAACATGTTTTGAATATATTAAACTATACAATTTTTAATTAATCATGATATAACCTTTTCGCTTTTAATTATTTTATTAACGTAAATAATTTATTATTCTATTGAAATATTTGTCATTTAATCTCATAATTGGTAAATGTCGGATGTCCAGAAAACGTCCGAGTTCGGACGTCCAGGGAACGTCCGAGTACGGATGTCCAGGGAACATCCATATTTAGTCCACCCAAAGTACGTCCCACTTCGCACGTCCAAAGTACGTCCATTTTACGTCCAGGGACGTCCGGACCAAAACTGGACATATATTGGACGTCCATAGGACGTCGTGTGTTACTAGGGTAGAAGATTCTCGATATTTCTTTGACTTTTCGATATTCTCATAAATTTCGTCTTCTTGACATTCATTGTTAGACCATACTCTTTTCCATACTCTGCTGTTCTGGTCACCAGTTTCTGAAGATATTCAATGTTTTCGGCTAAGATCACAGTGTCGTCCGCATATTTAATGTTGTTAATGGGAACTCCATTTACCTTTATCCCAGCTGTTTCACCCTCAAGAGTTTTTTTAGGACCTCTTCGGAGTAGGCATTAAAAAGAATTGGCGACAATACGCATCCCTGTCTTACTCCATATCTAATTTAAATTTCTTCTGACAGCTGTTCGTTAACACGTACTTTTGCTCGCTGTTTATAGTATAAATTTGATATGATCCTGAGGTCGTTCTAGTCAATCTTCACGTGTTCCTAGGCCTTTGCGAAAACCAAATTGTGTATTATTAACGTCTATGTCCAGTTTGTGATATATTCGGTTATGGATGACTTTAAGTAGTAACTTTAGCATATGAGACATGAAGCTAATGGTGCGGTAATCGCTCTTGCTTTTTTCTTTTTAGGGGACAAATAAAAATAGATGTTAACCACTCTTTGGGTAATACGCCTGAACTATAAATTTGGTTCAAGAGTGTCACTAAAACATCAATGTAGACAACAACAACAACAACATCTAGAATTTTTAGGATTTCTATAGGAAGCATATCAGGTCCAGGGCTTTTCCCACTCTTCATTGTTTTTAATGCGTGTAATATTTCTTCTTTTGTAATATATGGACCTATTTCTTCTGACGTAAGTTCTATGTGCTCCAGATCTCCTCTTTCATCATCGAACAATTCGTCGATATATTCTGCCCATCTTTGTATTTTCTCGTCCGTATGTGTTATAGCAGTACCGTGTCTATCCAGAATTGCACAAGTGGGATTTTGTTTTCTTAGTCCTGCCAGTTCTTTGACTTTCTTATGTAGGTTAAACAGATCATATTTATTTTGAAGGTCTTCGATCTCTTTGCATTGCACTTCAAAGTATTTTTCTTTTGCCTGCTTTATCGTCTTCCTAATCTCGTGGTTTATCTCTCTGTATTTATTGTTATCCCTGTTTTTAAATTATCTCCGTTGTTCCATCATATTGAGTATCTCGTCATTCATCCATTCCTCTTTTCTCCTTGCCGAAGTCTTTAGTATTTCTTTACAGGGTTCCAGTAGACAATCTTTTAGTCGATTCCAGTACTCGTCAATATCATTGGTGTTTGTGTTCAATTTGTTGCAGTTCACATGCAGTTCATGTTGGAGGCATTCTTTTACTTTAGGTTCTTTAAGTTTTCTTGTGTCTATTCTAGGGATTCTTTGATGTCTTTTAATATTTTTAAGGGTGAGTGTAATTTTGGCTATAAGTGGATTGTGATCTGAGGCCACGTCTGATCCAGGATATGCTTTCACGGCTTTAACAGCATTACGGTATCTTTCATTGATCATAATGTAGTCTATCTGGTTCCTGACTACTTTCTCCGATGTATCTGCGGGCGATCGCCATGTATATAGTCGTCTGTTTGGTAACATGAAAAATGTGTTTGTAATAATAAAGTTCTGCTCTTGACAGAATTGTAACAGACGGTCTCCTCTCTCGTTTCGATTTCCCAGACCATAGTTTCCTATACACTTTCCGCTTTGTCCCTTTCCAATCTTTGCATTGAGATCACCTAGGACTATCGTGATTTCTCTTGTTTTCGTTATTCTAAGTGCCTCTTCGATATCCCGGTAAAATAATTCTACTACTTCTTCTTCATCGGCATTCGCCGTAGGAGCATAAACCTGTATCAAATTCAGTTTGGCATGAGATGTCACTAACTTCAGTAGGTACCATTACTCTTTCTGAGATAGGGAAATAGCATTCCACCGCTCTATTATATTTTTTATTAACTATTACTGCCACGCCGTGTCTGTGTTGGTTATTCTCGCTACCGGAATAATATATTGTGGCTTCGTCTGTTGAAAAACAACCTGAGTTGGGCCACCTAACTTCACTGATACCCAGTACATCGATATTCAACCTGTTCATTTCTTGAATAACATTGTGCATTTTACCAGGCTGAAACATGCTCTGAACATTCCAGGTTCCTATTCTAGTGTTGGACAGTCTTATTTTTTCATCTGCGTTCTTTTGACAAGGAATTCGCTGATTAACGACCTGAAAGTCCTTGTCTTCTTCTCCCCTGCCGAATCTTGGCTTCCGAGGGCCATGATCAGTAACGCCGTTATTAATTTCTAAAACCATGATGATTTTACTAGGGATATCCATGGGGATCTTTAATGTAGTGGTTTCCCCTTGCCTTCTACATCCTTATGCTGTTGACCAGTACATCGCATCATTAGAGAACAAAGTTTCTGGTGACATCGCATCATTGGAGAACAAAGTATCCGGCGACATCGCTTCATTAGAAAACAAAGTTTCTAACGAGATGTCTGCCCTCGACGATAGAATGTCTTCGTTAAAAGACCAAGTTGCTGCCGATATGTTGGCCTTCAAAGAAAAGATATGGAAAGAGATGGAAGGAAGATGGAGGAAACAGGGACAGCAGAGAGAGGAAACAATCCAATTACGGTAGAGACAAAAGAAGAAGAGACGAAATGTAAGTTGGAAACACGGCCGAAATTTGAAGGAAGTGGAGGTTCTGTTCATGTGAAAGTCCCAACTTTCGATGGAAAATCGTCATGGAACAACTACATAAAACAGTTCGAATCAGCTGCAAGAGCAAATGGATGGTCTGAAAAAGAAAAGGCTGTAAACCTGACTATCGCTCTTCGGGGAGATGCCTTAGATGTGCTTGAGACCATAGTCGTAGAGGAGACGGATGATTTCGAACAACTAAAGAAGAGGTTAAATATGCGATATGGTCACGTACATTTGGAGCATGTATATCAGTTGCAGCTTAAAAATCGAAGACAGAAGAAAAATGAGGCTCTTCAAGAATATGAGGTAGATATTACCAGATTAGTACGATATGCTTATCCAACAGCTCCCTAAGACATAATGGAAAAATTGGCCGTTCAAACGTTTATTGATGGTCTTCGTGATCATGAAATGCAGAGAACACTGCGATTAGCTCGTCACAAGACGCTGATTGATGTCTTATCAGCCGCCCTCAAATACCAGTCAGCTACACAGGCCTCTGGCGGTTAGAGTAAAGTTCTGTAAAAGGACTGTAAAAGAGGAAGGAGATGAAGATAAACTTGACCAGCTCGTTAATATGATGAAAAGTATTACATGCAAGAAAACGAAGACCATAAAATCAAGAAACTTACCATCAGGAAAACCAGAACGAGTCGGCCTTAGGGGCGCAGCTTCGACCCGGAACTTTTCCAAAGCCCCTTTTATACTAATAGCTTCTTTGAAATGTCGTGAAGATAGTGTATATGTAGATGGAGAAATAAATGGTAGAAGGCATACATTGTTGGTAGATACCGGAGCGACCAGAACCATTATACGCCCGACAGTTATAAACATAAAAATGTTGGTGAAATGCAATTCGGATTCCGCAATTCCATGGGTACACGTGAAGCACTTTTCACCTTACAAGTCCTACTTCAGAGATGCCGCGATGTCAGTTGTAATGTCTATATTTGTTTTATTGACTACGCCAAGGCATTTGACCGTTGTCAGCACCAGAAGATGGTCACCGCACTACAAAGAGTAGGATTGGATAAGAAGGACATTCGGATCATCATGAATTTATACTGGAACCAGCGTGCTCAAGTCAAGGTCGAAGACCAGCTGACCGACCAAGTGAAGATCATGCGAGGAGTAAGGCAAGGATGTGTGCTATCGCAGACTCTTTTCAATATATACTCTGAGGAGATTTTTAATGAAGCCCTCACAAACCTAGACATGAGAATCCGAGTAAACTGTACCTCAATATTAAGAAAACTAAATTCATGGTTGTCAGCCGTACAAATTTAGATCCCGGGGCACTAATGGCAGGTAGCGAAGAGATCCAGAGAGTCGACAGATTCACTTATCTCGGAACTACCCTCAACGTACAATGGGACTACGCTCAAGAGATTAGATCCAGAATTGAAATGGCACGGTCTACATTTATTAAGTTAAGATCCTTGCTGTGCTGCAGTGATCTCAGTTTGGGAACCAAGATGCGGATAGTGAGGTGCTACGTTCTTTCAGTGTTACTATATGGAGTTGAAGCCTGGAGTGTTACTATATGGAGTTGACACTGACGCAAGCCACTGAAAAACGAATTGAAGCCTTCGAGATGTGGATATACAGAAGGATACTAAAAATATCTTATGTGGACCATGTCACCAACGTTGAGGCCCTACAGCGCATGACAAAAGAAAAAGAAGTGCTTAATTTAATTAAATAACGTAAGCTTGAGTACCTCGGCCACATGATGCGGAACGAAGAAAAATATCGAATTCTTCAACTTGTTATGCAGGGTAAAGTATTTGACAGAAGAGGACCGAGACCTCTCAAGGTCCGGATTGGATTCGACGTATATCCGAGCGATATATAAATTGTACGAAAATGCAGTTAGTTGTGTAAAAATTGGAACCAGAACCTCAAATGAATTTAAAGTCACTAAAGGCCTAAAGCAAGGATGCTGTTTGTCACCGACACTCTTTAAAATATACGTCCAAGAAGCATTGAGGAATTGGAGAAATAAATGTAGATTTATGGGCATCGAAGTGGGACAAGAAACTCTGTATACATTGTTGTTTGCAGATGATCAGGTGGTGGTTGCAACCGATGAGGAAGATATAAATTATATGAATCGAAAATTATTTGAGGAATATGCCAAATGGGGGCTTACTGTAAATATAAGCAAAACAGAATATTTAAAAATTGGAGGAAATACCACAGATCTGAGGCTTGAAAACGCAGTCATAAAAGGCTGCAACCAGTATAAATATCTAGGAAGCATCATATCAGCAGATGGCAGAGTTAAGATAGATGTACAAAACCGAATAACCCAAGGGAAAAAATGCATCCGAATACTGAATTCATTACTGTGGTCTAATAAAATAAAGATGCATACCAAACTTCGCGTATACAGAGCAATTGTAGAACCAATTACCACATATGGTGCCGAATGTTGGACGATGACAAAGAATGAACGAGATAAAGTAGACGTTGTGGAAATGGATTATCTTAGAAGGTCATGTCAAGTATCGAGAATGGAAAGAATCAGGAATGAGGAAATACGAAACCGTACAGGAATTAGAGATACTCTTTCAGGTAGAATACAAAGAAGGCAATTACAATGGTATGGTCACGTGATGAGAATGGAGGAGGAGCGGTGGCCAAAGAAAGCCTTAATGTATGTTCCGCCAGAAAGAAGGAAAAGGGGAAGACCACCAAATTCCTGGAGAAGAGAAATTACAAAAACAATGCAATCTAGAGGCTTAGAAGAGGGAGATTGGAGAGATAGGAAAAGATGGAGGCTGAAATGCGGGAAGCGGCAATCGCCGTAGGACCCCCGTTATATGATGATGATGATGAGGACCGAGACGCCGTCGTATCTCGTGGTTGAAAAATCTCCGACAATGGTTTGGGATGACCTCAGCGGAGCTGTTTCGCAGAGCAGTCAACAAAACCATGATAGCCTTGATGATCGCCAACATCCGGACCGGATAAGGCACTGAAGAAGAAGTTATAAACAGCCGTAAAAAACTGTTACCAACGAGGTTGCGACTTCGGACCACTACAGGTGAAAATGCCAACATTCATGGAGAAATCCAGGTACAATTGGGAATTGGAGCAGAAAAGTTCGTCCATACTGTTATAGTTGCTGACATCGAAGAGGATGTTATATTAGGAATGGACGTAATTAATATGCATGGATTCCAATTGGATTTTAAGAATAAAGTAATCAAAGTTGGCAACGAGGAGGTATTTCTTTATCCACATAATGACAACACTATGCAAGCAGCCATTAAAGAAGATACAGTCGTGCCTGCGAGGAGCGAAACGATCATAATAGCGCGGCTACAGGGAATTGTAGACGAAGGGACACCTGTTATAATGGAGCCTTGGAACCATGACGACGAGGTTGGCAGTGGAATCATAATTGGAAAGGAATTGGTGACTTCGGCTAAAGAAATTCCTGTAAGACTTATCAATGTCAATGACTACCCAGTGACCATCAAGAAAAAGACAAAAGTAGGAACTTGTGTACCTGTGACATCCATAATCCGTCGGGCGACAACATCTGATAATTCCAACGACAAATTCGACCAAATGGTTGTAGTTGCAGAACAGTCTCTAAATCAGATGGAAAAAAGGAAATTAAGAGAATTTCTTCGGCAGTAGGAAGAACTACCACTGTTAAGCATAAAATTGATACTGGTAATGCTAAGCCAATTCGTCAAACAGCTCGACGATTACCACAGGCGAAAAGAGAGGAAGCCGAAACGATTGTTCAGGAAATGAAGAAAGACGGGGTGATAGAACCTTCTAAGAGCCCATGGGTCTCTCCGGTGGTCCTGGTTAAGAGGAAAGACGGAACGACGAGGTTCTGTGTGGATTACCGTTTGCTGAACAACGTTACCAAGAAAGATAGTTATCCTCTGCCTCGGATCGACGATACATTGGACACACTGAAATCTAGATACTGGCAGGTAGAAATGGACCCAGTAGATAAAGAGAAGACAGTCTTCACCACAGGATCTGGATTGTGGCAATTCAACGTTATGCCATTTGGACTCTGTAATGCTCCTGCGACATTTGAGATGCTTATGGAAAATGTGTTGAGAGGGTTATCTTGAAAAACATGTCTGGTTTACCTAGATGACATAATCGTCTTGGGGGAGACATTTGAAGATCATCTGAAGAATTTAGAAAACGTTTTTAATCGACTTAAAGCTGTCCGATTGATGTTAAACCCCAAGAAGTGCCAGCTATTTCAAGATAAAGTCAATTATTTGGGTCATATAGTCAGTAAAGAAGGAGTGGCCGTGGATAAGGGAAAAATCGATTCCATTAAGGAATGGCCAGTACCAACGGACAAACATCAAGTGAAAAGTTTTCTTGGACTATGTACTTACTACCGAAGGTTTATTAAGAAGTTTGTAGATAACGCTAAGCCATTCACGCGACTTACAGATGAAGCAAGAGACTACCGCTGGGATACAAACTGCCAAAATGCTTTTGAGACCTTAAAAAAAACATTTAATCACAGCACCAATTTTAGGGTATCCACTGCCAGAAGGATAGTTCATCTTAGATACAGATGCAAGTAATGTGGGAATTGGAGGAATGCTGTCTCAGATTCGAGGAGGACAGGAACAAGTCCTCGGATATTTTAGTAAAGTTCTCTCAAAACCTGAGCGGAATTATTGCGTCACGAGAAGAGAACTTCTAGCAGTAGTGAAATCAGTAGAGCACTTTTATCAATACCTCTATGGAAGGAAGTTTTTAATCCCAACCGACCATGCCGCCCTTAAGTGGTTGATGCAGTTTAAGAATCCAGAGTTTCAGATAGCCACATGGATCGAACTACTCCAAGAATACGATTTCAAGATTAAGCACCGGGCCGGAGTTAGCCACAGAAACGCTGATTCTCTTTCCAGAAGGCCATGCCCAGCAGAGTGTTCCCACTGCAACAAAACGGAATCCAAGAAAGCAGCAGTGCTAAGAACAACGATGGTCAACGACGACTGGACGCCTACTAAGATCAGAGAAGAACAAGAAGGAGATCCAGTTATACAGAAAATTCGAAAATGGAAAGAGGTTAACCGTCGACCACCTTGGCAAGAAATATCAAACCTATGCTCAGTAGTTAGGACGTATTGGGCCCAGTGGGACTCATTTATCATTAAAGATGGCTTACTCAAACGAGTACTGGAAAATGATGACGGTTCAGAGAAGAGAAGACAGTTGGTGATCCCAAAGAGCAGAATAGCCGAAGTACTTCGTCAGTTACACGACAGTCCATCAGGAGGGCATTTTGGTGTAAAGAAAACCCTTCAGCGAATTCAAGAATGGTTTTATTGGATGAACAGTTCCGACGACGTAAAAGACTGGTGTATGAAATGTACTATTTGTGCTACGAGTAACGGGTCTTACCGAAAGAGGAGAGCTCCTATGAGACAATATAATGTTGGAAGCCCGTTTGAAAGAATAGCTTTGGACATCACTGGGCCATTTCCAGAAAGTGAAAATGGAGGCAAGTACATGTTGGTAGTAATGGATTACTTTCCCAAGTGGGTCGAGATTTACGCACTTCCAGACCAGAAGGCCGCCACCATTGCAGATAAGTTGATCCAAGAATATATCAGCCGATTTGGAGTGCCTTTGGAGATCCATAGTGACCAAGGCAGGAACTTCGAAAGCGATCTATTCCAAGGAATATGTGATTCACTAGGCATGAAGAAAACAAGAACTACAGCATATCATCCGCAATCGGATGGTATGAGAGAACGGATGAATCGGACAGTTGGCAAGTATTTGACAAAGATGGTGTCCGATCATCAGCGAGACTGGGACCAATATCTTCCGTTCTTCACAATGGCCTACAGATCTGCTGTTAACGAATCAACAGGCCAGACACAAGCCAGAGTCCTATTCGGACGCGAAATGCGACTACCTTGTGATCTAGAGTTTGATTGTCGACCTGGATAAGATGTAGCAGGCGAAGATTATGTGATCGAATTACGAAGAAGAATGGACGATGGACACGAGTTAGTCCGTTTCCACCATCAAAAGGGTTGCTTTAAAAAGAACGACAAAGTCTGGCTCTATAATCCCAAGAAGCGAAAAGGTTGTTCTCCCAAATTGCAGCAGTTTTGGGAAGGTCCATACCTCATTATGGAGAAGATCAACGATGTCATCTACCGAATAAGCAAGATTCCGAGGGGAAAGCCGATGATAGTACACCATAACCGGCCGGCGTCTTTCGAATGTGACCACGACGTAGATGAAGAAGTGGAAGTAAACCAAGTCCAAGATGTGTCTGACCTCACGTTTGAGGAATTCATGGGTGCCTATGGAGGTACCGGTAAAGCAAGACATGGTGTTACCACTGAAGAAAAGCAAGATCTACTTGCGCTTCCCGATAACTACTCGCTGGCCCTTACCATCCCGGCCAGTATCAAAGACGCACCAGGGTTGGCATCCGTATTTCGTAGGAAGTTTGGTCGAGTTGCAGAACTTCAATGCCAAGTGCCAGCTCCCGGGAAAACTTTGAAACTCCAAGAAGCGTCACGTTACCTTTTCTACCTGGTAACAAAAGACACTGCCCGTGACCAACCTACCTACCGAGATGTATGGGAAGCCTTACTTCAATTGAGAGAGCACGTACCAGAGTCCGACGTGCAAAAGTTAGCCATGCCAAAGTTAAAGTGCCGCCAATTAGATTGGAGGGTTATCCGAAGTATGGTGCGCATAGTTACTGGTTCTGAGAGAAAACCGTCCCTTGTCATTTTTATAGAACTGGAAGTTGTAAAAGAGGGTCCAGTTGCCGATATCAGCATACCGTTCCAGTTCCGGTAACCAGCATGGGTAACTTTCTCGGCGCATCGACTCATCGCCAGAACTTTGAAGAATAACGGCATTTTATATTTAATGAAGGAATCCTGTTATAGGGGAACAGTTAGTTTCTGAAGATTCGCGCCGCGTTTTAAATTGTAACGCACGAATTATAATAAATTATATAAGTGTAAAATAAATTAGTACAAATAAAAACTTTAATAAACTTTTAAGTGTTGTAAGTGTAGAACCTTGAATAATAAATAAAAACAATAAATTAGACTTATAATAAGATAACAGTATAACTTATGGAGTAAAAAAATTCTACTATTATCTATTTGGCAGACCTTTTACATTTCTGGTTGATAATCAACCACTAATACAAATCTTGTCACTTTCAAAAAGTTTGCCTACACGACAAGAATGCAACATTATGCATTATTTTTGCAAAGTTTTCAATACAAGATAAAATACAAAAATACTAAAGCACATGGACAGTGTAGTTAAGCCGACTCTGTATGCGGCATCTACGCGCCGACCGACTCGTAGCAAGATGTCAAGAGAGACAGAACCAAGATGGAAACAAGAACTGACAGTTTTTACGTTTTTTAGTTTTACATATAAGTTTTAAGTTGTAATATGTATTTTTAAAATAATAAAAACCAAATATACAGTCCACTTAAGTCGTACGGATTTATCATACCCAACTACGGCTATCCACACAAAACATGGTCTTCGAGACGAATTAATGGATTTTTACACACAATTGGAGCCATTTTCGTCCAAAAAAACATTTTAGAAGTTATAAAGGAAATATACTATCACACATTGGGAATCGAAGAAAGTCGATATTCACACATACACAATTATAGAAGTAAAAGCAAAATTCATGATTTAGGGCAAAGGTAACCAGAAACCAACATACATACATAAAAACACCACGTGAGTACACAGTATCCTTTTTTAAACAAATCATTTCCATACCTATTATTGAAACAAATTTACATGATCAGTCCGTGTCAGTTTCTTGTTTCTTTATTATTAAGTTATTAAAACATCTCTGGGTCATATACTACTTGTAATAGATAGTATAAAAAGGTAATAAATTCAATAACAACTATGGCAGAACTCGCAAATTTAAAAAAAAAGAGGAGCACAATTAAGGCTCAAATGACACAATTTCAAACATTCTTAAATAATTATTCAGATGCTAGTGCATCACAGCTACCAAGTAGAATTGAAAAATGTAGAGAGTGGTGGAGGGATTTTAATATTGTACAAGAAAACATTGAAAAATTTGCATCTGGCGAGGGCATTGATATTGACTAAGATTTTGATTCACAGATAAATGAAAGATTAGATTTTCAGGATTTATATTTCGAATTAATTGGCATAGCAGAAGGATTTTTGAATAAAACTGACTCTGTTTCAAACCAATCAGATACACAATCTGATACAATGAAAGCCTCATCAAAAAATGTAAAACTACCTCCTTTAGAGGTACCAACATTTAACGGATCATTTCATAGCTGGTTAGAGTTTAGGGATGGGTTTACAAGTTTAATAATCAATAATTCAGAATTAACTGATGTAGACAAACTACACTATTTGAAAAAATCATTAGTTGATAGGGCAGTTGGGGCATTGGATGAGTTACCAACTACAAACACAAATTTTAATTTTGCATGGCATTTATTAGGTGAAACATATGAACGCAAAAAGTTAATAGCACCCAGTCACATTGATAAGTTAAATGAATATCCACATATAAATAATGAAACCTCATTCGAATTAAAAAAATTCTCTACTTCAATTAAAAAAGACTTGAAGGCATTAAAGACATTGGGTTATTCAGTAGAACAATGGGATGTTATTTTAATTTGTATATTAGAAAAAAAAATTGGATAAAAACACAAAAAGGGAATAGCAAAAAATAGGGCCACTTAATGAGTTTCTGACAATCACAGAGTTTTTATCATTCTTAGATCAAAAAATACACAGCCTAGAAAACTCAGAAGATGATAAAGATAAACCCAAGTCATCCTCTGAGACAAAACGTAAGTATGAAAAGGCTCCTTTTTCAAAAACATTTTTAGCATCACACAGTGTCATCTTTGTGGACAGTCACATTATCTTTATGGGTGCAAATCATTTCACAAATTGTCTATCTCATTAAGACGAGCGAAAGTTGACAAAGTCAAGGGTTGTTGGAATTGTTTACGGGAAGGTCATACAGCTCAAAATTGTACAATGCGGGGTTGCAAAATTTGTGGTAGGAAACATAGTACACCTCTACATTTAGATTCACATTCATCAGGGCACAATGAACACAACTGGGAACGAAATACACAAGGCAAAGATAGAATACATCCACAGGTTCAAAATTCATCACATTCATCAGGGCACAATGAACACAATTGGGAACGAAATACACAAGGCAAAGATATAACACATCCACACGGTCAAAAGTCACTTCAACTTCAAGGTTCACAACCACCAATACCACGGACACATAATCAAACTCAGGGTATACATTCACAGGGACAATTTACACATTCTCGAACACTAGAGCCAAATAAGCAAGGGCAAGTTACACATATTCAGGCACATGAGGTACACTTACAGGGACAAATCACAAATTTTAAGGGGCAACATGATTTAGGTGATGGGGTACCTCACTCATTGTATTCGGGACAGGTTAAGACTAAGGACTATAGCACTATAGAAGATAGGGTACAAGTTAGCAAATGCAATCATACCAATTCAATTCATACAAAAACGGAGATTTTGCTTTCAAGAGCATTAGTTTACATGCAAGACAATTTTGGAAACTTTCATGAATGCAGAGCCTTGTTAGATTGTGGGTCTCAATCAAACTTTATTTGCAAATCATTGTTAGAAAAACTCAATATCCCAACGGAAAAGGTAGACATTCCAGTGGCAGGTATCAATCAAGGTATTACAAAAATTACACGGGCCATGAAAGGTATAATACAATCTAAAACATGTAGTTATAAAGTAAGTGCATTTATGTTAGTTATAGATAAGATATCTGACAATTTACCAGCTTTTAATCTTAATTTAGAAACGATTGACATACCAAAAACATTATGTTAGCTGATAGCTCTTTTGGAGTTTCAAAACCTGTTGAATTATTGTTAGGTTCATCTATATTTTGGCAATTACTATGTGTAGGGTAAATAAGACTGGGAAAAGACAAACCTATACTTCAGAAAACCAAATTGGGATGGGTGGTATCAGGGCCTGTGAGAACAATTGACAAAGGGGTACATTTTTCGGGTATGGTTTCATGTGACTTTTCTGCACTCAGCTTGAATGAACAGATGGACAATTTTGGAGAATTGAAGAATTGGATATACATAAAAAACCCTTATCAGTAGAGGATAAACATTGCCAGGAACTGTTCAACTCAACCACAACTAAGGATTTACATGGACGTTATATAGTACAATTACCACTTAGAGAAGATATTACAAAACTGGGGGATTCTTACAGCACAGCAATGAAGAGATTTCAAAACTTGGAGAAGAAACTGAACAACAATTCATAGAAATTAGAAAACATAAAGTTGTAAACATTTATTTAGAAAACATAAAGTTGTTATTGCTTTTGATATTGAAAAGATGTATCGGCAAGTTCTTATTTCTTCAAAACAAAGGGATTTACAAAGAATTTTTTGGAGATTTTCATTGGACCAACCTATAAGCACATACAAATTAAACACAATAACTTATGGTTTAGCACCATCAGCCTTTCTCGCAATAAGATGTATACAACAAGCAGCATATGAACAAATGTCAAATTTACAAGAAGCGTGTCAAACTATTTTGAAGGATTTTTATGCAGATGATCTATTATCAGGAGGGGACACAATTGAAGAGGTTAGGAAGTTAAAACAGGACATCAGTTTCATTTTGAGCTCAGCAGGATTTCAGCTCAGAAAATGGGTCTCAAATAAACCAGAAGTATTTGAAGGGGACTTACAAAATAATCAAAAAGTTGAGCATTATTTGTATGAAGACATCACTAGTAAAACTTTGGGGTTGTACTGGAATACTCAATTGGACATCTTGCAGTACAATATTAATTTTAATATACAATCTTAGACAACCAAAAGATCAGTATTATCAATGATTTCTCAAATATTTGACCCTCTGGGTCTTGTGGGACCAGTCATAATCACGGCTAAGGTTCAATCATTATGGATACTCAAATTGGATTGGAATGAGTCATTACCTCAGGATCTTCACACAGCTTGGAACAAATTTAAGGAAACAATTTCAGATTTACACCAAACACAAATTCCAAGACATGTGTTATTCTTACAACCAAAGGACATTGAACTTCACTGCTTCAGCGATGCATCGGAAATTGCATATGGGGTAGCAATTTATGTACGGTCAATAAGTCACGATGGGTTATATCATGTGCATCTACTATGTGCTAAATCAAGAGTAGCTCCGTTAAAGACAATCTCATTACCAAGGTTAGAGTTGTGTGGGGCGTTACTCAGCGCAAAACTTGCCAGGGAAGTTATACATACAATGGACATAAGATTTAATAAAGTGCATTTTTGGACAGATTCGACAATTACATTACATTGGATAAAGGGCGAGGCTTCAAAATGGAAAACATTTGTGTCACATCGGGTTTCAGAGATTCAAAATTTGACTAAAACATATGAGTGGCATCACATCCACTCCAAAGAAAATCCAGCCGACATCATATCCTGGGGGATGGAACCAAAATTACTTAACGATTCCTCACTTTGGTGGAATGGTCCAAAATGGCTAATGGAAGATAAGGAGAAATGGCCTTATTTTAATATAAATGACTTAAGTACTTTGGAAGTGCCAGATAAAAGGCCAGTTAAATTTTCATTAATTGTTACAACATTGCATACAATTTGGGATAGATTTTCAAGTCTTAACAAGTTACAAAAAACCACAGCTTATATTCTGCGATTTATAAACAATTGTAGATTGCCAATAGGTGAACGTAAATGGGGTATACTTACTGTTGATGAAAGGAAGGGCGCACTAATAATTCTAATCAAAATGGCTCAATTGGAAACATTTGGTTCAGACATTTTGTCAATAAAAAGATTAAGCTCATTATGTAAGACAAGCAGTCTCATCTCATTAAACCCTTTTTTAGATTCAGAAGGTATTTTAAGAGTTGGTGGACGTTTACAAAATTCAGATTTACCATTTTCACAAAAACATCCAATTATCTTACCAAAAAATCATGTGCTCACACGGCTTATCGTTACTTCATATCATCTTAAACATTTACATATGGGACAACAACTTTATTATCTATTTTACGGCTAAAATTTTGGGTTCTTTCAGGGCGTAATACAATCAGACATATTCTGCACAAGTGCATAACATGTTTTAGGGCAAGGCCAGTTACGATAAATAATCTAATGGGTCAATTACCTAGATCACGAGTAGTAGCATCCAGACCTTTCCTTAATTGCGGTATTGATTATAGTAGTCCCGTTCAGTTAAAAACAAGCAACCTAAGAAATTGTAAAATTGTTAAGAGTTACATTTGTATATTCACTTGCTTTACTACTAGGGCAACTCATATTGAATTGGTTTATGAGTTAACTACAGAGTCATTCTTAAACTGTTTCAAACGTTTTGTTGCTAGAAGGGGTCTCTGTCAAAACTTGTACTCTGACAATGCTACAAATTTTGTGGGGACAAACAATCATTTGAAAGAACTGTACTCATTTATAAGTGATACAAATATCAAGTCAAAGTTTCTCCAGCATTTTGTTGATCACCAAATCAATTGGAAATTCATACCTCCCCACTCTCCTCATTTTGGCGGGGTATGGGAGTCAACTATTAAGTCTGTAAAATATCATTTAAAAAGGGTATTGGGGGAAAACAAATACACATATGATGAGATGTATACTCTCCTGACACAGGTTGAATCATGTTTAAACTCACGATTCCTCTTACCATTGTCCAATGATCTACTTGACCTTGGTGTACTCACGCCAGGACATTTTTTAATTGGAGATTCCTTAATGGCTGTACCACAAGAGGATCTCACAGATGTCCATACAAACAAACTCAAGCGATATCATCACCTCACGCAAGTTATTCAACATTTTTGGGCTAGATGGTCGCGAGAATATTTGTCATCTCTTCAGCAACGTACAAAATGGAAAGCAGCAAGTCCTATTATCCAAAGGGGCTCGATGGTTATTCTCAAAGATGACAAACTTCCTCCAATGAAATGGGAACTAGGAAGAGTAGTCGATGTGTATCCGGGCAGCGATGGGATAAAGCGCGTTGTGTGTGTTCGTACTGCTCATGGTACATTCAAAAGAGCATGCGCGAAACTATGTGTTTTACCGATTAGTGACAATTAGCTCGTCCGGTTATATAGTTGTTGACACTATTTCGGTCTGTTGAAAGGCATGTGTTACTTCAGCCTTTCAAGGGGGGCGGCATGAACAGTGTAGTTAAGCCGACTCTGTACGCGGCATCTACGCGCCGACTCGTAGCAAGATGTCAAGAGAGACAGAACCAAGATGACGAACAAGAACTGACAGTTTTTACGTTTTTTAGTTTTACATATAAGTTTTAAGTTGTAATATGTATTTTTAAAATAATAAAAACCAAATATACAGTCCACTTAAGTCGTACGGATTTATCATACCCAACTACGGATATCCACACAAAACAGCACATTTAAATGCAGATTCTTTATCTAGACTACCAGCAGCCAATATTTCAAATGTAATTTATGATGTTGCGGATAAATTCGAAATTATGCAAATTGAAACCCTACCCGTTACAGTAGAAGGAATGGCAAAAGCAACACAAACTGATACACATTTACGTAACTTACTACAAGGACGAGGCATAAATATTGAACCTTCACAACGATTTTATATACCCCAAATAGAATTTACGGTACAGAGCGGTTGTATCTTACGGAACGACTGTGTTATAATACCAGGGAGCCTTCGAAAAATAATATTACAGGAACTACATACTGCTCATTTTGGGGTAGTGAAGATGAAATCTCTTGCACGAAGCCATTGTTGGTGGCCAGGTATTACTAAAGACATTGAAATATTGTGCAAAAACTGTTCTGTTTGCAATGAACACAAAAATAACCCTAGTAAAGCACCAGTCCACCCATGGCAGACATCTACAGCACCATGTGAACGTGTCCATATAGATTTTGCAGGACCTTTTATGAATAAATATTTTTTAATACTTGTGGATGCATATACTAGGTGGCCTGAAGTACATATAGTAAATGATATGACAAGTAAAACTGCAATAAATGTGCTAAGGAAGATCTTCACAACTTTCGGGATTCCATTTTACTTAATATCAGATAACGCCCAAACTTTTGTTTCATATGAATTCAAAAGATTTTTGAATGAAAATGGTGTTTTACATCAATTAAGTTCACCATATCATCCTGCTACAAACGGTTTAGCAGAGAGATATGTACAAACTGTCAAGCAATCTCTGCGTAACCGGAATTTTAGTACAGGTGATAAAGAGCTAGAGTTAAATATATTTCTATTTCAATATAGAATTACACCTAATACTACTACAGGTTTAAGTCCTTCAACCCTTATGTTTGGTAGAGTGATACGGTCAAGGTTAGATACTTTTAAACCAAAAGTTGTTTGTGACAAAGCTCAAGATGATAGTTACAGAGTTTTAAATTAGGGGGAAAGAGTGGAAGCTAGAGATTACATACATACAAACAAATGGAGATTTGGACGGGTAGTAGAAAAACTGGGAAAGCTGCACTATATAATCTTCACTTGCAGGATTGCAGGAGAACTTCACTTCAAGTTCTCCTGCAATCCCACGAATAGCAAATCAATCTCAGTCTAATGATGTCTACCGAGCATCACCTCTCTCTACACTCTCAGGCAAAAAGGAGGTTCTACTCCAAACAGCATGTGTTACAATTTATGATTCTCATAATAATCCCGTTAAGGTTCGCTGCCTTACAGACTCAGCTAGTCAGCTTTCGTTTATCACTGAGGAATTAGTAAGTCGCTTGAAATGTATTCCTTACACAAAAAGTCTTCAAATTTCTGGGATATCGGAAATCTGTTCGACGTCGAATAAAATGGTGGATTTAAATATTTTCTCAAATGTCAATCCCACAAAACATTTTACACTCTCTTGTGCGATTCTCCCAACCATCACTTGTATGAACCCTCAAATTACATTGGATTTTAATGCTCTCAAAATTCCACCAAACATTCACCTAGCTGATCCAGAATTTTGTACTCCTGCCGAAGTTCAAATGCTGCTTGGAGCAGATGTTTATTTCGACTTACTTACGGGTTAATAAAATTAGGCCCTAATCTTTCTACCTTAACAAATACTCATCTCGGATATCTTGTAGGTGAAAATGTACCTTAATCCTCTGGGTCAATTGACTCATATTCCACACTTAACATTCAAGAAAGTACTCAACCTCGAAATGAAGTATCCTTGTTCGTTCAAGTTCAAAATTATTATGTTATGGGAAATAGAAGAAATCTCGTCTTCTGCTTTTCCTCGAAAAATCCTAACTCATTCGGAGCAACAGGCCGAAGACATTTTTAAATCGTCACTTAAAATATTATCATCTGGTAGATTCCAAGTAGATCTCCCTTTCAAATCTCCCAACGAATATAAAAAATTGGGCGAATCGTTTTTCCTCGCAAAGAAGCGATTCCTAAACCTCGAACAGAAACTGATCAAGTCAGATCAATTATACGCACAGTATAAACAATTTATTCATGAATATATTGCACTTGGACATTGCAGATATGTGCCTCTCTCTACTCGAAATATTCACTCTGATTTAAAATACTTTATTCCTCACCATTCCGTTTTAAAGGATAGCGTAACAAATAAATTGCGTGTTGTCTTTGATGGCAGTATGAAAACTACCTCAAATCTAAGTCTTAATGTTAAATCCCGAACAGGTCTTTCTATTGAACATCTTATGGCGTGATTCACCTCAAGAGGATTTGAAATGTCTTCAACTCGAAACTGTTACTTATGGATTAAATAACTCCAGTTTTCTCAGCACTAGATGTCTTAAGGAGTTAGCTCAAAAATATTCCGAGAAATTTCCCTTGGCTAGTGATGCTCTTTTAAATTGCTATTATATCGATGATGTGCTGTATGGCTGTAACGATTTCGAAACACTCTTAGAAATTCATCGTCAATTAACCGAATGTTTAAACCTCGCTTGTTTCTCGCTTCATAAATGGTGTGCAAACTCACCTGAATTTCTCGCAGGTATTTCTCATATCTCGAATGAAGCTAGTTATGTAATCAATCCTGAAAATCACACGAACAAAATTCTCGGCCTATGTTGGAATTCTCATTCCGATCATTTTTCAGTTCTTGTGCCAAAGGTTACCGTTAAGGATACCTATACAAAAAGAGAAGTCCTCTCTTTAATTGCTTCCATTTATGACCCTATCGGATTGATTGACCCTGTAGTGGTATCTGCCAAATTAATTATGAGAAAGATTTGGTTAGAAAGGTTGAATTGGGATGACCACCTCAGTCCAAATTTGCTTACAGAATGGAATCTATTTTTACAAACACTTCCTCACCTCTCCAATCTCAAGATTCCTGGGTTGCTGCAAAATTCTAGCAATGTAACAAGTTCTCAAATACATGGATTTTCGGATGCAAGTCTTAGCGCGTATGGTGCTTGCGTTTATTTAAGAACTTCACATGAAAATGGCTTTATCTCTTGCAATCTAATCTCTTCAAAGAGTCGTGTTAGTCCTGTAAAAGTTGTGACTCTTCATCGATTAGAACTTCTAGGAGTATTATTACTCTCTAATCTTGTTACGAAGATTCTTTCTGTCTTGATTCCATCCTAATCTCAGATAAATTCTGCCAATTTATGGACAGATTCCGAAATCGTCCTCGCATGGATTAATTCACACCCTTCTCGTTGGTCTACCTTTGTAGCCAATAGACTAACTCAAATTCAAGAACTCACCTCCAACCATACATGGAGACATGTACGATCGAAAGACAATTCTGCAGATATATTATATCTCGTGGTGCTACACCCTTGCAGTTGCTTATTTGTGATTTTTGGTTTAATGGTCCTCAATTTTTGTCAGATCCACACTTTGATTTCAACCTCTTTGCATCTAATGGTCCTTCGAGTATTAATGTTGATGAACTGCCTGAACTCAAAAGGGTTACTCATCTGATTAGAAAACCATATTCACAAGTGTATGATGCCCTCTGCAAATTTTCATGTTTCACTCGACTTCAGAGAGCTTTTGCATACTGCCTTCGTTTTATTCACAATGTAAGAGCTAAGTCTCATAGACGTACAGGTCCTCTCACTCCACATGAACTCTCTAGTTCTAAGTTAATGATTATTAAATTGACCCAGTCTCATTTCTTGAGTTCGGAAATCCAATTTTTAATGGATAATCATCTGCTTAACGATAAGTCTATTCGTAAATTAAATCCCTTTCTAGATTTGTCTCAAATGATACGAGTAGGCGGTCGTCTTCTCCTTTCAGATGTTTCTTATGATCAGAAATTTCCTCTACTGTTACCCTCAAAATCACATATTGTCAATTTATTACTTACCCGAGAACATCGAAGACTTCTACATTCTGGCCCTCAAAATACACTGTCCAATGTTAGATTGAAATTCTGGCCTCTTGATGGTCTTCGACAAATCAAACGTATAATACAAAATTGTCTCACTTGTTACTGTTTTAACGCACAAGTCGCTTCCCAAATCATTGCTAATCTCCCGAGGGAAAGAGTTCAAATTGCATGTCCATTTATAAACGTTGGAGTTGATTTTGGTGGTCCATTTCCAATCAAGACCTCTAAACTCAAGAGAGCTCCCCTTACTAAGGCCTATATGGCAGTGTTTGTATGTTTAGCTACTCGCGCTGTTCATGTGGAATTAATTTCCAGTCTTTCTACTGAAGCGTTCTTATTGACTCTGAAAAGGTTTATCGCCCGAAGGGGTAATCCGAGTATCATTTTCAGCGATAATGGCACCAACTTTCTAGGTGCGAAAAATCAATTGAAAGAACTTTATGAGTTGCTTCTCAAAGGTGATACCTCTGAAGCTATTCGCTCTTTCGCTACTTCATGTCAAATTCAATGGAAGTTTATCCCTCAACGCTCACCACACTACGGTGGTATTTGGGAAGCTGTCATAAAGAGCTTCAAATATCATCTCGTAAGAATAATGGGTAACTCCAATTTTACTTTCGAAGAACTATCCACTGTACTTTCGCAGATTGAAGCTGTGCTCAATTCACGCCCTATCTGCGCGCTCTCAGATAACCTGTCCGATTTTTCCTTTCTTACTCCCGGACACTTCCTTATTGGGTCTAACTTAATGTCTTATCCCGAATCAGATCTCTCTGATATTTAAGAAAATAAATTGTCTTTGTGGAATAAATGCACAAGAATTCAGCAGCATATGTGGAAGGTTTGGACCCGCGATTATCTTAATAGGCTTCAAAATAGACCTAAATGGTTCACTCCTCAGGTAGGCATAAAGTCTGATAATCTCGTCTTGTTTAAGAACGAAAACTCGCCTCCTCTCAAATGGCCTATAGCACGGGTAGTTGAGACATATCCGGGAAAGGACAATAAGGTAAGAGTTGTTAAGGTCAGAACTCCTGAAGGGTTATACGTTCGCTCTATTGCTAAACTGTGACCTCTTCCTATGACTCACCTTCAAGAATTTTAATAGTTTGTTAGTTTAGTTATATCTTTCTTCAAATTGTACATAAATATTTTTTTTTGATGCGTTCACATCAAGGAGGGAACTATGTTGCGCAGCGCAACCTAAAATTATGGTCCAAATGACGAGCACCCTTCTTTCAGAACAAACAACTACTTTTGGTTTTAAGTCGAGTTGTACCCGAGAATGCACGATAGATGTTGCTTATATTCTTTGCACAGAATTGCGAGATTATCACGTACTCCCTTTTCAATTGTATTAGAAAAAACATCAGTCATTGTCACTGTCATATTTGTTATTAAAAATTATTCGCTCATTTTTCACCTGAGAATGTTTGTATCATAGTGCAAAATAAAGTTTTTCAATTCCTAAGTGTTTTTAAGTGTAATCCGAGAATTGTGATCGCCAACGTAAGGTAACGCATTTTAATTATTTATTATCACTCGAACCAGATCGAAGGTAGGTACATGTTGGTAGTAATGGATTACTTCACTAAGTGGGTCGAGATTTACGCACTTCCAGACCAGAAGGCCGCCACCGTTGCAGATAAGTTGATCCTAGAATATATCAGCCGATTTGGAGTGCCTTTGGAGATCCATAGTGACCAAGGCAGGAACTTCTAAAGCGATTTATTCCAAGGAATATGTGATAGACTAGGCATGAAGAAAACAAGAACTACGGCTTATCATCCGCAATCGGATGGTATGGTAGAACGGATGAATAGGACAGTTGGCAAGTATTTGACAAAGATGGTGTACGATCATCAGCGAAACTGGGACCAATATCTTCCGTTCTTCACAATGGCCTGTAGATCTGCTGTTAACGAATCAACAGGCCAGACACCAGCCAGGGTCCTATTCGGACGCGAGATGCGACTACCTTGTGATCTAGAGTTAGGGTGTCGATCTGGAGAATATGTAGCAGGTGAAGATTATGTGATCGAATTACGAAGAAGAATGGACAATGTACACGAGTTGGTCCGTTCCCACCTCCAGATCGCTAGTGACCGAATAAAGAAACGATACGATACGCAAGCCGAAAAGGGATGTTTTAAGAAGAACGACAATGTCTGGCTCTACAATCCCAAAAAGCGAAAAGGTTGTTCTCCCAAGTTGCAGCAGTTTTGGGAAGGTCCATACCTCATTATGGAGAAGATCAACCATGTCATCTACCGAATAAGCAAGATTCCGAGGGGAAAGCCGATGATAGTACACCATAACCGGCTGGCGTCTTTCGAAGGTGACCAAGATCTACAGAACTTCAATGCCAAGTGCCAGCTCCCGGTAAAACCTTGAAACTCCAAGATGCATCACGTTACCTTTTCTACCTGGTAACAAAAGACACTGCCCGTGACCAACCTACCTACCGAGATGTATGGGAAGCCTTACTTCAATTGAGAGAGCACGTACTAGAGTCCGACGTGCAAAAGTTAGCCATGACAAAGTAGGAGTGCCGCCAATTAGATTGGAGGGTTATCCGAAATATGGTGGAGGAGATCTTTAAAGACACCGAAGTCCAGGTGTTAGTCTGTTGCAATCCGCATAGATACTGGTGCGGAGAGAGAACCGTCCCTTGTCATTTTTATACAACTGGAAGTTGTAAAAGAGGGTCTAGTTGCCGATACCAGCATACCGTTCCAGTTCCAGTCCCGACAAGGTTCCAGGAGGAACCATCTTTTAAGAGGGGGGCAATGTTACGTAAAAATATGAGTCATATTAAAAACCTGTAAACATGTTTATTCACTAATATGTTGTAGATTCTACGAGACCCTTCGATCAGCTGGCAGAAATCTACCTGAAACGGAAGCTTCCAGAAACCGGTCGAAACGATGACCCGGATTTACTTCTAGTATAATCAGAGGGATTCACCTGAATTCTCGACCGGTTGTATTTTTATATATAATAACGGAGCTTTCATTGAGGGAAACAGTTAATTTTGAAGATTCGCGCTCGCGATTTAATTGTCACGTTCGTATAGATAAATTATGTAATTAATAGTCAAATAAATTGTACAGTGGTTTAATAAATTGATATAAATTATCGTGCTTTTTAATAAATTAAAATAAGAACAATATAATAAATTAATAAATAATAAAGTAACAGTATTATGAAAAATTTTACAGTATGCAATATAATATATACATATAATATAATATATACATATAATATTACAGTATGCAATATAATATAATGACAAGAATACTTTTATATCTTTGCTTATGGCATATTTTTGAAGCGCGGCTTCTATACTGGCATTGTATTACTTTTTTCTCTCTACAGTAAAATGCTGCGGTGAGCGTCACGGAACTAGCGCCACAAGATGGCGTCGTGAAGGGTAGCTTCATAGAATAGCGGCTCTTGGCATCGATTCACTACTCTTGATCAATTCTTTTTTAGTCATCATATATTTACTCTAAAAATAACTAACAAAATATAGACATTAAATGAGAATTAAAAATTAAAAGAATAATATGTCACTAAAATACTTGATTTGTAACGATTATCAAAATTTAATAAAAGTCATAAATATCATCCGATTAATAACAACATTAAATCGTCTGTCAATAAAAAATGTGAAAAAAAATTGAACACATAGTTTGAATTTAGAGGTGGATTGGAAACAAAAGAGGAATTGTGCGCAATGGTGGTACTATTACAAAAATGCAGAGATTATAATGAAAACGTATTCATATCTAATATAGATTTTCAAAAGTATTTGACATAGTTCAACCTGGTAAGCTCATACATGCATTAAAACACATACACCTAGATACCAAGGATATTAATTTAATAAAAAATCCACTAAAATCAAACAGCGGTCATGCGGGTGAAAGATAGTGAGACAAGTCAAGTAGAAATTCAAAAAGGAGTCAGACAGAGATGTGTGTTGTCACCACAATTATTTAATGTGTACTCCCAACTAATATTTTAGAAGACACTATGGGAAAGAACTGAAGATGTAAGGAATGGAGTGAGCATCATTAATAACATAAAATTTGCAGACGAAACTCCAATTATGACAGAAAATATAGACGATTTACAAATTCTTATAGAAATCATTAACAGATAAAGCAAAAAGATAGGACTAGCAACGAATATAGATAAAACCAAATACATGATGACCTGGAAAACCCCTGTTGACAACATACATCTGACATTGGAGATTAAACCGTTAGAGAGGGTCGACCAGTATAAATACCTCGGAACAATTATAAACTAAAAGAGGAGATAAAGGTCAAAATTAAAATACCTTAAAATATCGTCGAATGTTATGTATGGTCGCAACTGCTATATGGGGTAGAAGCTTGGACCCTGAAAGCCCAATCTGTAAAAAAATTAAAGGCATTCCAAATGTGGCTGTATTCTTAAAATTCCTTGGAGTGTAAAAGTCTCAAACGAAGAAGCGTTAAGACGAATTGTCTATCTGGACATCGTATCTGGGCCACATAGTTCGAAACGATAAATACTCTCTTCTACGCGTCATCATGCAAGGAAGAGTAGAGGAAAGAAAAGTCTTGATAAGAAAGACAAAATCTGGCAGAGAAATATCAGAGATTGGACTAACCTCAATGTTGAAGAAATATTAAGTATATCTAAAAAATCTAAAAGAATAACTAAAGTCAAATTTAACACGCTTCCGTACCTTGTAGTGAAATTTTGTTTCTTATTACGATACCGGATCCTGTAAAATTTTAAATACATTAAATTAAATCTCTCGTAAATTATAAAGCTTATTCTTAGATTAAAATAACAAACTTCTTAGTATTATGATATGTAATATTGTGATAATGTGTAGGTGTCAGTATTCTTTTAAAAGAGATTTATAGATTGGTATATAAATTAATAGTCATGTTTCATACAGTTTCATCTTTCATATAAACATTAAAAACCTTAAAAAGTTTCATTTTACATACAATTAGGTACCTCTCATTTTTAATCACTACTTTTTTTACCTTTTTCCATAGTTTTCCTCATTTTCTTTATTCATATCGTTTTCACTCATAACAAATATTGGGTAGTTTATTGTTTCATTAAACTTTCTCCTTATATGTCCGTCTCATAAAAGTTGTCTAGTTATTATAGCGTATTATAATGTCGTATGTTAATTACAATTATTAATCCATTTATTTAACAACAAAATAGTAAAAACATTGTTTTCAAAACTTACACAAAATTAATTGTATCTTATCACTACAGCTGTTTCGGCAGAGTGCCTTTTTCAATTCTCAAGTTTCTCTAATCCATCAATCATCTATTGTATTTCTTATCAAGATTTTGAAGCAGCTGTGCTCCATTAGTCCATTTTTGTTGTTTTTTGTCACTGTTTCTCTTTTTTCTTTATCGTCATCATTACGTAGCGCTACAACACTTGGTGGGTCTTCGCTAACTACATCTTTTTTCCAAGTTGATCGATTTTCCACGAATCTGCAATCAAATGAAATTTTAATTTTTTAAGATATGAATGGATGTTTTCTCTGCATTGTATACTGAGACTCCCAAGTGGCATTCTTCTGTGCTAAGTTTCTTCCATACCAGTTTTACAAGTTTGACATCTTGACGTCTATGCATGTGTCCGATCTACCTTAAGCAATTTATTTTCCTGAACAATATCGTTATAAGAGCTTTCTTTATTCAGTATATGTTATTATTCTATACGGATTTGTAAGGATATAATAATAAGGTTAAAAAATTTTAGAAGAATTATGCTCTGTATTTCTTTAGTGACATTATTGTTAACCGTGATTATTGATCTAAGATATTTAAAGTGTTTCATACTTTCGAAATTGTAGTTGTTGACTTTAATATTTTATCTAGATGTATTGAATTGCTCTCTTCTCTTGATTCGCTTGTATTTGGTTTTCATTTTGTTGATTTTAAGTGAAACATTTTTCGTGCTCTCTTCACTTTGTTAAAGATGTCGTTTGCGGACGGGAGAGAGTTTCTTATGAGAACAATATCATTAGCATATGCTAGGGGTACTTTGTACCTTGGTCCATTAATGGATTGCATCTTAAATAGGCGTTATTTCTATTTTAGTAAGCTGTTCATTAATTTTTTGAATATTTAAATCAAGAATCTGTATTTTATTCGACCGTTTTATAACACAGTTTCTTGGCGCCTATTTTAATCTCTGTTTTTTTTTTTGGTTCGGTTATCATTATTACAAAGATTTTGCTGGATATCGACATAGGGAACTCTGTGGTATGTACATAACGTTTCCATAACCAACGTTCGAAAATTTGTCTTACTGTAAAGTCATGACGATTTTACTAGGAAATATAGTGCTATTTAATAATAATAAAGTTCAAGCAACAATTAATATATGCATTAACTTGGTACTGATATCTCTGCTCCCCGATACCAGGTAGCAGTCAGGAAAACATTAAAACTGCTACACTCATGCTTCTTATTATCCAATGATTAGCCAGTCCAGGACTATACGCCTTATTATAGTACTGATATTGCTTCTGTCCCTCATAAGTGAATATAATATTTTTAGGGAAGGTTTTGGAAATTTAATAGGATTTTGTATGTTGGAATATTATTTCTCTAAAAAAATGAAGAATATCTATTTGCTATCCGGTTTAATCCATAGATTAAATATTAGAATGCTATAGAATAATGCTACAAGCAGCAAAAAAACGGTCTAAAAGTCAGTAATCAGAAAACCAAATAAATGTTCTTTAACATACAAAAGAAAGGATGTAGAGTAGGGCATAACGTAACAATAAACCCATATACTTTTGAAAGATTGCAGCATTTTGGGTATCGTAGATAACGTTGTCACATAAGAAATAAAATGGAATATTCAGGTAACTAACTGATATATATATATATATATATATATATATATATATATATATATATATATATATATATATATATATATATATATATATATATATATATATATATATATATAATAACCCTCATAACACTTTTAAATCCAGAAGTCTAATACCAATCCCTAAAATCAGGATATATAAAATTGTGATTAAACCAATGCTATTGACTGGATATATGACGAGAACGCTGACAAAACAATGTAAGTAAAACTCAGGTATTAATTAGATCAGTATTACTAGAAAAGCCATCAGAAGTATTGCCAAGAAATGTAGAGCATTATAGTGAAATCTAAATATCGTAAAATAAGATATTCAGACAGTATCGAGCGAGAACATTATTGATGAGTAAAGGGAGACCGATCGCTGAGAAAGTGAGAAACTAATTGCCAAAAGCAAAGGGTACTTTGTAATAAAGTATCCGTACTCTAAAGCATAAGCATGTCTTTTCCTACTCTTTAAGTAAGTGATGGATTCGACCATTAGTTGAATGGAAATTTATTTTATCTGACAATAAAACAGGTATGCGTTTACATGTTATAGCCAGTAACTGAATAAGTTGAAGAGGGGACAACTGTTTGTCTCAAGTTGGCCAATCAAAATTATGGCTGTATTTTTTAATTTTCTGATTTCCATAAATTCTAATTTCCATATAATCTAAAGATACCTTAAGGCTTTTATTTTAAATATACTTTTTTAGTAATGAAAATACGTAAACAGAACCTCTAATATACATGTAACCTTTGATCTCTGGGATAAACCCATCTGCTGAACAATAGCGCCCATATATTTATTTAAAATTTTGTACACTTATTTTACCCGTTTATGTCCTTATTATCCATATATGAGTTGTGACCGATATTATAAACTCACTTATTTTTCACAAAGGGACTCTATATTAAGTACGGTGATTACTATACATATCTGATTCGAAATATCGTCGAAAAGTAACAGTATGTAAAATTTAAATTTTTAATGAAAAGTTAAAGATTAGCCATTTCTTATGGGGTTCAAAAGAGAAGCCTTTACGAAAATTTAAGTACTAATAAGACCACCGCAATCGGACGTACCCTGGGTAATGAATAATTAATTAATCGGCTAATCACCCGTTCAATATGATTTTTGTCAAATCGGTCCTTTTTAGGACCAACTATTCTAATTATGTCTATAAATATTAAGGGCATATCTAGAGATAAAGACACTTTACTTTACTTAACCTTATCAGACATATGCGCTTAGCACAAATGTGACGTATTTCTAGTGCAGGAAACATATAGAGGGCCAAACCTAGGGTATTTGGTATTAAGCTGATCGCTGAAAATCACATAATAAATGTAAAAGTGCTATCTCTGCCGGTAAAGAAGTAAAGAAAAACTTAAATGAGAGAGGACAAAACCAGTCAGCTGAGGGAACCTTTCAACTATGTTGAGCTTGGATCCACTATATAGGTATGTAATGAACAATCTTACGGTTCCTGACTGAGGATCTGAGCACAAAGCTTATTATAAAATTTGTACCAAAAACACAACAATTACTGATATCCAAAGTCTGCAGACAAGCAAAGCAAAGACAAAGACCTTGCTTAAACCTGGCAAAAACTCCAACGACCACAAAAGTTATCGGTCAATATATTTATTTTGTCAGCTATATAAACTACTTCTGCACATAATCCTTAATATAATTTTACCGATAATAGAACATTTACACACCCATACCAGTAAATACTAGGACTTTTATTACGTAGACGATACATCTCTTGTTGCACAACCAAAAACTTTTGTTGCTGAAGCGGAAAAAAATCTAAATCATATCTTAAACACAATAAAAAAAATAGATACAAGGTTGAATGCTCGAATATATGAACTTTGATAAAAATAAAGACAGATATCGAGCACAGTTTTATTAATTAAATCTTGCCCAAGTACTTTCGCTCCCTAGAGCATCTTCAGGGGCACCTGAAATAAGCCAAGAAACGTTTTTTTAAATGAAGAAATTGATTAACCTCGATAAAGACTCGAAGTTAATGGATAATAAAAGTTTTTTGTGATTAACGTTTTAGACTTACTTCGTCAATTTTGGGCTATCCAGCAATAATTGCAGAATGTCATAAACATAAAATTAAACATAAAGTTGAACATAACACTACACTAGACAAGGACAAACAGTTTAAAATTATTTAAAAAAGTCGAAGATACATTCTGGTCGGCAACAGGAGAGAGAATGGCTCCCGGTATTAACAGAAATGTTAAGGTGACATGTGACATGTGACACCTTGTATGGGCAGTCACAATCATGTAAATGTAATCTGCACATTTTAAAATTCTATGTAACTAAGCATTGACCAAAAGTCCAACTGACACTACTATAGGAAATTAACTAGATTAATCTAGTTAAAATATTCTATATGGACCTTTGGTCAATGCGTAGTTACATAGAATTTTGATATGCCTAGATCAGATCTACATGATTGTGACTGCCCATCCAAGCTGTCATATGTCACATGTCACCTTAACATTTCCGTTAATACCGGAAGCCATTCTCTCTCCTGTTGCCGACCAGAATAGCTCCGACTTTTTTAAATAATTTTAAACTGTTTGTCCTTGTCTAGTGTAGTGTTATGTTCAACTTTATGTTTAATTTTGTGTTTATGACATTCTGCAATTATTGTTGGATAGCCCAAAATTGACGAAGTAAGTCTAAAACGTTAATCACAAAAAACTTTTATCATCCATTAACTTCGAGTTTTTATCGAGGTTAATCAATTTCTTCATTTAAAAAAACGTTTCTTGGCTTATTTTAGATGCCCCTGAAGATGCTCTAGGGAGCGAAAGTACTTGGGCAAGATTTAATTAATAAAACTGTGCTCGATATCTGCCTTTATTTTATCAAAGTGCAATAAAAATAGACTATGAATCAATTTTAAGCCAAACCCCGGAAAGAGTCAGGTGTGCTTTTTCAATGTCCCTAACAGAGACGCTTTTACAAATTTGAACATCCAATAGTGTCATGAAATTCCTAAACTCTGAACTTGCTATAAATACCTTGAAGATAATTTGTATCGCACCTTGTCATTCACAGAACTTTGTTTAAAACTAAATGGCAAACTACAACCAGAAAAATAATATTCTTCGCAAACTTTTCAGCTAAAAATGGGAAGCACATCCTTCAACCCTTAAAGCGTAGACGTAGACGCTTGCACTCTACGCTTTTGCTGCCGAATATACCTTGCCAGTATGGATGACACCAACACATGCTTAACAAGTAGATTTTGCTATAAATTAGTCAGCCAAATTCAGCGGATATTAAGACTCATATCCATACATAAACTCTAGAATATCGTAGCTATCAATCCACCTAATATCCAAAGATACGTAGTTAGTGAACGAAAGAAACCAAGTCTAGATTCGCAACATCCGCAAAAGAATAAGCTGTTCCTCGCCATCTGAACCCTCAAGAGGAATTTCCTTATGGTAGTGATCTTCCTAAAATCTTCCAGGACGGCTCTTGCCTGCAAACACCGGTTAACCTGTGTGAATGTGGGGTGGTACAAGATTTATCCCACCTTCTTAGATGAATTTGCCCTTCAAATCGCTCTTTTCTGAAGTGACAAGGTTTAATTATTTGAACTGAACATATAAAGTACAGTCAGTAAGCTATTGCTCATAAAAATCAGTGCTGTTGGCGAAATAAATTCTCAACACAATATATGGACGGCCTCAGTGCAAAAGGTAACAAGCCATTTTTCGGATTTTTTTTATCATGTGATATTCATTGGTTTACCAATGTCTAACTCTGTGCAAAAAGAGACAAGTCTACTACCACTGAAAGGCTACATTTTTTTTACGTGTAGAACGTAATAAGTTAAATATATGAAAAACTTCATTTGTGCAAAAGGAAATAAGTGGACTTGTTACATTATGGACAGTATTGAATTCACCATAATCACTGGCTGGTTGACTTGTTTCCAGTTAGTAAAATTACATTTTGGTTTGGTTTGGTATCGTTTGTCCGTCCTTGTTTAAGACAATACTACTCTGGCAACCCTGTTTTTAATGACATGTGCATAGATTAATTTAACCTTCGTAGGAGTGTGCTGTGGACATGTGCTTGGCGCCACGTAAAGGTTACGTATTAGAGAGTTATTGCAAAGTTAACAGTGCCTGCGTTGCACTATTTACACCGCGCTATTTCGACAGTTTTGATATACGGCTGACACGTCACAAATAGAGATATTGCTTGAGCTTATGCATACTTTGTTGCGTTATTTACGTTGTTTATGTTTTCTTTTCATTTTTTTCGCAAAATATTGAAAATGGATCATAATTTAGAAGCACTTATTTTAGCAAATTCTCATGATGATGATGTAGAGTTCATCATTTTAAATAACATTGTGGGAGAACATGTATTACATCCACAAAATCAAGAATTTAATTTAGAAAACATGTTGCAAGCAGATGTAAAAATAAATTTTAGGTTTAGCAGACAAGATATTCCTACATTTGCAAGAGCTTTACGCCTACCAGATTTTATTCGTACGAATACTAGAAACTCTGTTAGTGGTAAATGCATTTGCATTCTACATTACTTGAGTGATGAGAAGGCTCGCATATCCCAGCAGGCGCAAAGATCTTCAGCTTTTATTCAATTTGTCACCTCAATCATTATCTCAAATTATTAATTATATTGTTGCATTATGCTACTGTCTGATGTACTCATTTTAGAAAATTATTACTAATAAACTTGGTTTAGATGAAAGACAAATAACATACATAACCTAAGAAAGAAAATAGCGCAACGAATTCCGCACAGCGTAACGGCTCCCCTAACAACGGCAGGCCGTATTTTATATAGAGCAGCGTAAACCAAATATCACATCTGCGCATGCTCTACTGTCAAAATAACGCGTACTGTAATACAGCAAGTGCAAAATTGACTCTGCAATATCTCTCTATTGTTGGAGGTTACTTTTGTGCTTTATATTTGAGTTTGCTTTAACGTTTGGTGTTATGTTTATTTTAAATAAATAGGAATAATAAATAAAAGAAGCACTGTAATATTAGATACTTACTTAATAATTTGTACTCATTTTAAGAAAAATGTTTGTGTCAAGATCACAAAAAATTATGCAATTAGTGCAACCAATGGCAGAAGATGTTAAAAAGCTGGGTAAGTCTGACTTTTTATTGATATACTTTTAATTTTAAAACTATATAACTAATTATAAGGTAGCTACTCGCTATTTTTGAAGTTAACACTATTAATTTATTTATAACTATTTATAAATAAATACCGACCTAAATAGTTAGGTTAGGTTATTGTCTGTTATCACACTCTGATAAAATAAAAATTCTTTTCACTTATATCTGTATATGCATGATTTTGTTTTTGTTCGACTCAATAAAATCAGCCGATTGTGCTGAACGTTTTGGTTTTGAATATGTGATTAGTGATAATAATGTCAGAAACATGTTACACAGAACATCACTATTTTTAAGAATTAGAAAAGTCTATCCATATTAAATTTCAAATGTGACTACTCGGAAGATTCAGCGATTCATATGATTATAAGTTACTTCAAAAGTACATATTAGTAGTTTATTTTGAAAAATATTTTTTATTTTTATTTCAAAAAATTTTTAATTAGTTTTAGTTTTTGTTTTAATTTTGGTTTTATTTTTAAATTTAAACTAGTCGCCGTTCCAACAAATCTGTTGCAGTCTTTAATAAATGATATTGACTTTAACTTTTAATTTCTGCTAAATCATAACTTTTTTGTTTTAAAAAATTATTTATCGGGTGACACAGTCTGCTAAAAACTAATAATCATATTTTATTTGGTTTTCAGATCTAGAAGCCTCTACGAGTACAACCGGAGTATGCCAGCTAGAACGAAAGAAGATAGCTAGAGTTGTCAGAAGGATCAACTTCGAAAGTGATAATAATGAAGATCCTACCTCCCTACCATGAATCTTTAATAATGGCGTAAAAGATTGGGTAGAAAATGAGGATCACAACTTCGAAAGTGATAATAATGAAGATCCTACCTTCCTACCAGGAATCTTTAATGATGGTGTAACATATTTGGTAGAAAATGAGGCTGACAGTGATGACAGTGATAAAGACCCCACCTTTCTTCCGGATACCAGCGATGAAGAAGTCATTGGCAATGTACAGAAAAACGAGAATATTGGCGCTAAAGATCCAGTCTTACTTCCTCAGATCGTCAATGATGTAATAAATGAAGAGGAAAATCTATCCCAAGAAAAAGTTAAAAAGCGAGGCTCAAAAGGTGATACTAGAGAAGAAAGAAAAAAAAAAAAAGTTATCACGAAATCAAGGATTAGCATATGTTACGGGGCAAGGTATAAAAGTTGCTGAGCAAATTTGGCTACCACTGCCTTCTTGCAGAAAAAAATGCAATGAGAAAATTTCACTTGCAGATCAAAAAAATATGTTTGTATTGGAATTTAAAAACACGTGACCGAAGGGCAGCCTATCTGTGCGGTCTCTTAAATACAGGTGATAACCTGAACCAGGGTAAAAGGACGCGACGAAATACGCATGAAAAACAGAAGAAAAGGATAACTTTAGTTCATTACAATTGGCAGACAAGCAGAAGAGTCAGAATGACCCAAACTTTACTTCAATTGCATTTGATTTACAGGCATGCTTGCCAACTCCACTTCTGCAAACCAGTGGCGCACCCAGAATTTGTCTTAGGGGGGGGTTTTGAAATTTTTTTATGCTACCTTCATTTTGAGTCCCTAAAATTTGGGTTTTAGTTTAATTTAAAGTACTAAAGATAGCGGTGCCAAAGATTCAGGTATCTATTATCCTGCCTAGCAACTAAAACCACCCTCTCTTACTTGTGGGCAGTTGATTGTCGCACGTACCGTACTCCGAAAGTGGGGTGGCCACTGTAAGGCTGCCGACATTTTTGGAACACTCCCTTTTCGTATCTAGATCTTATCTATTGTTCTGAAGCTATTTTCTTGTGGCATTTTAAAGTAATAACTATTTTAATGGGAATAAGCCACAATTGAAGGTTAAAATAAGGTTATTGACGTTTGACATTAATCCAACTTGTAAATACAATACATTTTGGAGACGGCTATCGCCGTATTCCCGTTTTCCTCCGCCAATTCTCCCGGTCCAAGGCATGCTTCTCCTCCAAACCTCTCGATTCCATCGCTCTTTTAATTCTTTTATTCCATGATCGTCGAGGTCTACCTCTTTTGTTCTTCCAAGGGCTTCCATTTGTGAAGTTTTTGGGGCCAACGTTCGTCAGGCATTCTCAATAGATGTCCAAACCATTTTGAACCTCTTCTTTCTATTCTGTCAATGACCGTTTCTGTAGCATTCATGTTATTTCTTATAGATTCTTTGGTCTTCCTTTCCTGCCTTGATGCTCTAGCACTTCTTCTCAAATAATCCATTTCAACTGCCAATAATCTTCTTTTCAGGTCTGCATTAATTGTCCATACTTCAGAGCCATAACAAAGAACTGATTCAACCATGGTTTGCTCTATTCTTTTTTTGTTCCTTTTGGAAATGTTGTGATCCCACCATAAGGAGTTCAGATATCCTACAATTTTACGTCCCTGATTAATTCGTGTTTAATTTCGGTTTCTTCCAAGCCGTTCTTAGGAATAAGTGGACCTAAATATTTAAAATTTTCCACTTGTTTGATTTCCACGTCCTCATCTATCAGCACTTCAAACCTTGCATCTGAATTGATAACTAAGTAAATATTCTGTTTTCTTCATGCTGACTTGTAACCCCCATTTTATATATTCTCTCTATAGACGCTTTATCATAAATTCTAGATCATAAGCTTGAGCTAGGATGACTTGGTCATACGCAAAGTTCAGGGAGAACAGTACGTCATTTTCTATGGGGATTCCCATTCCCTGGCAGGGGTTTTTCCAATTTTGGAGGGCTACCTCAATATATAAATTAAACAGAGTAACATACTGCATCCTTGTTTTAGTCCTATAGTTACTTTTATTGGCTCTGATAGTCTATATCCGATTTTTAGGTAAGTAGTGTTATCCCTGTATACTTCTGTGATTATTCCTAAAAGGTATGTACTAATGTCGAGTTGTTGTTAAGCTTGCCACAATTTAAGTCTTGGAACTATATCATATGCCTTTTCTAGGTCGATAAAGGCTAGATGTACTTCGGTACCAACCGCTATTCTTTTTTCTATTAATTGTTGGAGTATAAACAAATTATCAGTGCAAGATCAAAGATCAAAAAGTCAAACGTCAATAAACTTATTTTAAAGTACTAAAGATAGCGGTGCCAAAGATTCAGGTATCTATTATCCTGCCTAGCAACTAAAACCACCCTCTCTTACTTGTGCGCAGTTGATTGTCGCACGTACCGTACTCCGAAAGTGGGGTGGCCACTGTAAGGCTGACGACATTTTTGGAACACTCCCTTTTCGTATCTAGATCTTATCTATTGTTCTGAAGCTATTTTCTTGTGGCATTTTAAAGTAATCACTATTTTAATGGGAATAAGCCACAATTGAAGGTTAAAATAAGGTTATTGACGTTTGACATTAATCCAACTTGTAAATACAATACATTTTGGAGACGGCTATCGCCGTATTCCCGTTTTCCTCCGCCAATTCTCCCGGTCCAAGGCATGCTTCTCCTCCAAACCTCTCGATTCCATCGCTCTTTTAATTCTTTTATTCCATGATCGTCGAGGTCTACCTCTTTTGTTCTTCCAAGGGGCTTCCATTTGTGAAGTTTTTGGGGCCAACGTTCGTCAGGCATTCTCAATAGATGTCCAAACCATTTTGAACCTCTTCTTTCTATTCTGTCAATGACCGTTTCTGTAGCATTCATGTTATTTCTTATAGATTCTTTGGTCTTCCTTTCCTGCCTTGATGCTCTAGCACTTCTCAAATAATCCATTTCAACTGCCAATAATCTTCTTTTCAGGTCTGCATTAATTGTCCATACTTCAGAGCCATAACAAAGAACTGATTCAACCATGGTTTGCTCTATTCTTTTTTTGTTCCTTTTGGAAATGTTGTGATCCCACCATAAGGAGTTCAGATATCCTACAATTTTACGTCCCTGATTAATTCATGTTTAATTTCGGTTTCTTCCAAGCCATTCTTAGGAATGAGTGGACCTAAATATTTAAAATTTTCCACTTGTTTGATTTCCACGTCCTCGTCTATCAGCACTTCAAACCTTGCATCTGAATTGATAACTAAGTAAATATTCTGTTTTCTTCATGCTGACTTGTAACCCCCATTTTAAATATTCTCTCTATAGACGCTTTATCATAAATTCTAGATCATAAGCTTGAGCTAGGATGACTTGGTCATACGCAAAGTTCAGGGAGAACAGTACGTCATTTTCTATGGGGATTCCCATTCCCTGGCAGGGGTTTTTTTAATTTTGGAGGGCTACCTCAATATATAAATTAAACAGTTAGAGTAACATACTGCATCCTTGTTTTAGTCCTATAGTTACTTTTATTGGCTCTGATAGTCTATATCCGATTTTTAGGTAAGTAGTGTTATCCCTGTATACTTCTGTGATTATTCCTAAAAGGTATGTACTAATGTCGAGTTGTTGTTAAGCTTGCCACAATTTAAGTCTTGGAACTATATCATATGCCTTTTCTAGGTCGATAAAGGCTAGATGTACTTCGGTACCAACCGCTATTCTTTTTTCTATTAATTGTTGGAGTATAAACAAATTATCAGTGCAAGATCAAAAAGTCAAACGTCAATAAACTTATTTTAACCTTCAATTGCTACTTATTCCCATTAAAATAGTAATTAGATCTTATCTCTGTCGTTAACTCGGTTGGTGTTTCTCTTCTTCTTCTTTCTTTTTATTGACTGCTCGGATGTAATTGTGAACACTATTCCATCCCTCCGTATTTCCCGTCATCTTCACGATCATCTCTCTTACAGTCACAGGGTTCATACCTATTTCTTTATACATTCTGTTTCTCTCCACTGTACATCTATTACACTCCAACATTGTGTGAGTAACAATTTGGAATATTCGCAGTATATGCATTTATCTGTATCTGTCTTTCTAAATCTATGAAGATACGCCCTAAAACAGACAATCTACCCAGTCCCTTAGGCTCGGGATCAGCATCTTTGTCCACTGAGCAACATCTTCCTTGTTGTTCCACTCTTCTTGCCATCTTTCCATTGATCTTTCCCTTTCTTCTTTTTTTATAGCTGTTGTCAAATCCTTCCTTCTCGTATAGAGATGTCCCTTTTCTACTGCTAATACAGGCAGAGGAACACAACCCGTGATAGTCCACAAGGCCGCCGCAGATACAGTCTATGGTTTGTGGTACTGTAGGCGCATGCTACTCGCAACAGACTCGTTCTGTCTACTTTTTCATAAGCCTAATATTAGGTATCGATATCTAAATATAATGAAAAATATTATTAATTATTGTGTATTAATTATTGTGTATTTATACAATAATACGAGCGAATACCATTTAAACAACGTTACAGTTAACATTTTTAGGAATAATTAAAATAAAATAACTAAATAATAAGTTTAAATCTTGGCTTTCTTTTTTTGATTTTTGTTATTGTCTTTGGTGATTAAGTCTTCGTGAGGCAGCGTATCATAGAAGTAGTGCACATCTGCAGGTAATACAGACTTTAGATCCTGAAGGTACTTCTATTTCTTTGTGGTTATTTTTAATCTATTCGAATAAAGTTGATCGTAAACCAAATCGTGATTGACGATGTTCTTTCTCTGAGGAAGGAGTTCATATTTTTGATCATGGGCCACTTTGTATAATATATTCCCATTTGGTAGGTATTTTAATCTGTTACCTTCAAATCTCCAAAGGTGCAGGATTCTTTCTGGCTTCTGATATTACCGAAATATAGTCTGAGGGTAGGAATATTTGCCGATTTTTTAGTCTTCGTTCAATTAGACTGTGAGTAGAGTCACACTCCATCTGAGTGTGGCCTCTTTCTAGAAATTTTTGCTCAATCTCGACTTGGAAGCTAAAACCGATAAACCATTCGCAAGGACGACATTTCTATTCTGATAACCACAGCCGTCCGAGAATATTATAACATTTTTCTTTTCAAAGGTCAAATATTGTTCTAGATGTTTTATTAAACACGTAGTGAATACAGATGAATCAAGGTCTGCCTCAGTCTCATTCCAAACGAAATTCATGCTGCGATGGTTTTTCAAGTTATATACTGTAAAGTTATGTACTTGTAGCTTTGTTTTATAGTACAAAGAACTAGCCTGTAACACTGGACACAATTTGACTGCCTGCACATCAACGACAAAACAGTAAATTTCTTTATGGATGGCTCTGGTTTTATCAGTTTCTTTTTCGATGCGTGCTAGGTCTTTTGCTCTAATGTGGGATGCGTATTGTTCATCTGTAACCTGTTTCATCTTGTAAGATGAACATATATCACATTGGTCCTTGCGTGGTTTAAACAATGCTAAATTTATTTCGTCAAATTCTGTAGAGAATTTACAATTTGATAATGGTACCTCCCTGTCTTTACATTGTTCTTTATAAAGATTATATACTTCAGTTTTCGATTTGAAATTATGTTCCAGGTATAACTTTCCAGTAGACTTGCGGCAATAATGGCTCTCTATTTTAGGCAGCCTGTTCAGAAACTCTCGTAAATTCTGTACTCGCAAAATCTCCTGTTTTGCTTTTGGTGTAGACTCTTTTTTTCTTTGATCCTTGTTTGCATTATGTCACAACTTTCTAGAAATCCATCTTTTCGTGTCGCACTTACCCAGTTCTGTACCATCTTTTCTCCTACTCCTAGTGTGTTAAGAAACATCAATTTGAAGACTTGTAATTTATCGCCTTTTACTGCCAGAAAGTATTCGTAGGTACCACTTCGCCTGGAAGGTCTATCTACATAACATCTTTTTTTATCCTTGTATGTAACCATATGAGCGAAGAACATCCTTTTTTGTTCCCAGGACATTTCCCAAAATTTCAAAATATTTCTTTTCTTAAGTGTTCTGATATTGTTTGGCAAAATCGAGTCGGCGCGGTAGCGCAAAACTTCGAGACACAGGCTGGCTTCATTTTATGTTCAGGGCGTAGAATATCATGTTTCACAATGTTTTGTAGCCTTCTATAACCAGTATATTCCCTTCCTAACATTCTTGACTGTTTTGTCTTGTTTTTATCCCAGTTCTCCGGATTTGCAATTTTGCGCCTTTTCATTAATCGGACTTCTTGATCTTCTGAATCTTCGATGTTTTCTTTGAGCCTCTCACTTTCTAAGTCAATATCTTCGGGTTCTTGTACATTTCTTTGACCGCCCAGCTCTGCGTCATTAGCTTCTTCTGATCCTTTATCTTGTAAGTGTTCATTGTTGATTTCTATCTCGTGTTGTTCGTTGTCTAAATTTTCATTGTCAGTTTTTCTTTTGGATCCTTGATCTTCATTTTTATAATGGGGTTTTTCTTCAAAAACTTCGCCAAGATTTTGGTCGGCTCTTTTGTTCTGAGGTACTTTATCTTCCAAATAGTCAGCAAGGAGTTGTTCTTTTAATCTTTGATCGTCTGGTTCAGTTGTGATATTATCGAGTTTGTCTACCGTTATATGAAAGTTCGTGTTATTGGATGTGCTATTCACGAGATTCAAGCTACACTGTGGGATAAGATGAGTTGGAAGTAAACAAACAACGCGAGCGGGTTAGGACTTGTTAGAAATCGCGGGAATGGCTACCTTACTATTTTATTTAGGTTACAAGAATTTAACAGCATATAGGGATGCACGGTTGGTTGCCTTTGACACAAAAATATGAATTTTCAATTTTTTGTGGGTTACGATCTGTCAGCATTAGGCTATCGATGTGTGAAAGACAAGTTACGTTTTCCTACTATTCTTTATATATTGTTTACTTTATATGCCCTGGGGGGGAGGGTTTAACCCCCAAACCCCCCCCCTGGGTGCGCCACAGCTGCAAACATCAGTGGCTTTCTATAAACGACAATTATGGACATTTAATCTGACCATGCACAACATGAAAACAGGAGTCGCTTCATGTTTTCTGTGGTATGAGACAATGGCAAAAAGAGGAGGAAACGAGATTGCTTCTTGTGTGTTCCACGGACTCCGCCAAATAGACAAAAATATTTCACATGCCGTCTTGTACAGCGACTCATGCACAGGTCAAAACAAAAATACACACGAATGAAAATTCCATATCAACCCCTTTTTTTTTTTTTTTTTTTTGGGAGGTGGAATCTTCTAAAGACCCTCTGGGATCGGGTGTTAGCCCTTTACCCAGGTGTGTCGGATTCAATCTCTTACGCTTCACCGCGTGACGAGACCGCCTACCGACTAAACCACCCCCTCTTTCTCCGACCGACGGGCCCGGAACCGCTCTTAGCGAGCATATCTGGCCCATCAGCCTTACTCTTAACTTCCCTCTGGCACTTTTCGCGTGCATTACATGGATTTGACGGCCTCCCGGCCTCCCTCACCAGCACAAGGCTCGGGCGAGACTGGTCGGTGAAGCTAACGTCCTGCTCAATCCTCATTCTGGCGAGACAGCCTGGTTGCCACCCCTTCCACATTGAAACTAACGAGTAGAACCAGTTGGCAATTAACAGTAACACCATTCATTCATACTTTCATCAATTCAGTTCCGCATTCATACCCTCATTCACTAATTTTCGGGGTATCGGGACATCCGACGGGATTGGATGTAAAAAGTCTTTTCCCGTCCCATGTCCCGCGGCCCCGACAATGAAATAAAATAAATAAATAAATAAATAAAAATAGATAAAAAATAAGTTAAAAGTAATGTAGATAAAATAAAAATAAAAACAACAGCTAAAATTGGTATAGATAAGATATAGTAAAAACGAAAGTAACTTGAATAAATAAAATGCAATAAAATAAGTAAATAAATAACACATTTTTTAAAACAGTAAATAAATATAGCGGTCACTCCATCTGCAGCCGCCTCTCTTTCTCTTCCTTGTGCTTTATGGTTTTTGTAACAAAGGCAATGATCAGTTCGAAATCGTGCTTGCTGTCGATGGCTTTATCGATCAGCTCGTAAGGCTCGCCTAGTGGAGATCCCAGGCTCAGCTGCAGTTCGTTTCGCCCCGTGTGGTATGCAGGGCAGTCGAAAACAACATGCTGCGCATCGTCCACCACTCCACACTCAGGACATAGATCGTCTCCGGACCTACCGATTCTGTGGGTGTATTTCCGAAACGATCCGTGCCCCGTCAGAAACTGCGTGAAGTAGTAGTTGACGCGCCGATGCCGACACCCGTACCATCTCACTACATCCGGGACCAGGGACCTCGTCCAGGCCGCCTTTTCGACTTTGGCTGCCCATTCCCTCTGCCACATCTCCAAGCTTCTGGCTCTTTCTTGTGGCCCTGAACCAACCGCCCCGTTGCCCCTCTGATACATTCGAGCTCTTTCCCTGGCCAGGATGTGCACGGGTACAGAACCAGCCACTACCTGTAAGGCAATGGTAGATACAGTTCTGTACGCGCTGCACACCCTGATCAGAGGTTTCCTTTGAGCCCTAAGGAGCATGTCCTTATATTTCTTCATCTGGAGGACCTCGTGCCACACGGGGGCCCCGTATAAGATGATCGATAATATTGATTGTAACATAACTGATCTCTTCTGAGATCCGGGCCCCCCTATGTTTGGCAATAATTTGTTCAATGCTGAGGTCCTCCCTTCCGCCTTTCGACATGCTTCTTGTATGTGCTGCCCAAAGGTAAGTCGGTCGTCGAAAGTAATACCGAGATACTTGACTGTCCTTTGGGGTCTTATTTCGGAGCCTTGATATTTGAAAACCAAGTCATCCCTTTTCCTTGGTCCTCTCAGAATTATTATCTCTGTTTTGTCTACTGCTAATTTTAAGTCGTTCTTCTCGATCCACGCTGCGGTCGTGTTTATTGCTTTATTTACCTTTTCTGTTATGCCCCAATTCTTATCATCCTCAACCAATAAGGCTAGATCGTCTGCGTATGCTATCGCTTTGACTCCTTGTCTCTGCTTGTGAATTTCTAGTACCCCATTGTATAACATGTTCCAGAGTAAGGGTCCCAGGACTGACCCCTGGGGTACTCCCGCGGTCATTTGTTTCTTTTTCTTCTTGGATATGCATACGGATCGTTCCGAAAGGTAGTCCTTTATTATATTGGACATATATTCCGGAGCCCCGCTTTCGACTATTCGGTCTACTATGAGGCCCCAGTTTGCTGAATTAAAAGCATTTTTTATGTCCAACAGAACAAGAACTACCCATCTTTTCTTGCTTGATTTGGCCGCGTTCCTTATCCAGGTCGCGGCGTCGATTGTCGATCTGCCTTTCCTAAATCCGTACTGTTGGTTGGATAAGACTCTCTCATCTTCCAACATGCCTTCCAGCCTCTTCTTGATAAGTCTCTCGTAAAACTTACCAAGGCAGTCCAGAAGGCATATTGGACGATAAGAGGTCGGTGAATCAGGGGGTTTCCCGGGCTTTAGGAGTAGAACCAAGTTTGCCTCCTTCAAGTCCTTGGGAAACTCTTGTTTCTGCAGTAGATCATTAAATATTCTTCTGATCAAACCTGGTTTCTCAGTTGCTATTATCTTTATTGCCTCTGGTGGCAGCCCGTCAGGGCCGGGAGCTTTCCCTGTCTTCGTATCCTGACCAGCGGTTTTCACCTCTTCTTCTGTGAACTCCTCTATCATGGTTGGGAAAACCTTGGTGAAATCTGGCATGTCCTTGGTGGGAAAGAGGAGTTCAGCTGATCTCATCCGCTGGTCTTCGTCGAGTCTATATGGGGCCATTATCTTTAAGGTCTTCATTGTGATATTGTATGCATCACCCCATATATCCTCGTCGAGTGCTTTTATCAGGGTCTGCCACTTTTCTTTTTTCTCTTTTTTTATTGTATTATTTAATCTTTTCTTCAAATCCTTGTATGTATCTTTAAGCTCGAGGTTGCCCTGGCTTCTCGTATAATTCCTTCGAGCTCTGAGGCATCTCTCCCGTAGATCTTCTATCTCATCTGTCCACCAATAGGGGGATTTTTTTCCATGTTTCTTCCTCTCGGTAGCCAATTTTGCCGCATTTTGTAGAGCTGTTCGAAGTTGGCCGAGGTCAGAAATCTCATCTTCATTTATTTTTCTGACCTCCGATAGGTACTTGTTTTTGTTGAAATATGATTTTGCTGTACCTATCGACCGCTTTATCCCCCCTTTAACCTTTACCTCAAATTGTATATATCGGTGGTAGGTGAAGAGCTGATCGTCGAATACATCCCACCCGTACACATTCCTGGATAGCCCTTCGCTCGCGAATGTGATGTCAATGTGTGATTGGCTGGCCAAATCCTTTTTTGTTCCCAGGACATTTCCCAAAATTTCAAAATATTTCTTTTCTTAAGTGTTCTGATATTGTTTGGCAAAATCGAGTCGGCGCGGTAGCGCAAAACTTCGAGACACAGGCTGGCTTCATTTTATGTTCAGGGCGTAGAATATCATGTTTCACAATGTTTTGTAGCCTTCTATAACCAGTATATTCCCTTCCTAACATTCTTGACTGTTTTGTCTTGTTTTTATCCCAGTTCTCCGGATTTGCAATTTTGCGCCTTTTCATTAATCGGACTTCTTGATCTTCTGAATCTTCGATGTTTTCTTTGAGCCTCTCACTTTCTAAGTCAATATCTTCGGGTTCTTGTACATTTCTTTGACCGCCCAGCTCTGCGTCATTAGCTTCTTCTGATCCTTTATCTTGTAAGTGTTCATTGTTGATTTCTATCTCGTGTTGTTCGTTGTCTAAATTTTCATTGTCAGTTTTTCTTTTGGATCCTTGATCTTCATTTTTATAATGGGGTTTTTCTTCAAAAACTTCGCCAAGATTTTGGTCGGCTCTTTTGTTCTGAGGTACTTTATCTTCCAAATAGTCAGCAAGGAGTTGTTCTTTTAATCTTTGATCGTCTGGTTCAGTTGTGATATTATCGAGTTTGTCTACCGTTATATGAAAGTTCGTGTTATTGGATGTGTTATTCACGAGATTCAAGCTACACTGTGGGATAAGATGAGTTGGAAGTAAACAAACAACGCGAGCGGGTTAGGACTTGTTAGAAATCGCGGGAATGGCCACCTTACTATTTTATTTAGGTTACAAGAATTTAACAGCATATAGGGATGCACGGTTGGTTGCCTTTGACACAAAAATATGAATTTTCAATTTTTTGTGGGTTACGATCTGTCAGCATTAGGCTATCGATGTGTGAAAGACAAGTTACGTTTTCCTACTATTCTTTATATATTGTTTACTTTATATGCCCTGGGGGGGAGGGTTTAACCCCCAAACCCCCCCCCTGGGTGCGCCACAGCTGCAAACATCAGTGGCTTTCTATAAACGACAATTATGGACATTTAATCGGACCATGCACAACATGAAAACAGGAGTCGCTTCATGTTTTCTGTGGTATGAGACAATGGCAAAAAGAGGAGGAAACGAGATTGCTTCTTGTGTGTTCCACGGACTCCGCCAAATAGACAAAAATATTTCACATGCCGTCTTGTACAGCGACTCATGCACAGGTCAAAACAAAAATACACACTTTTTGACAATGTGCTTGTCGCTAATGAAAAGTAATGAAAATTCCATATCAACCCTGGACCACAAATTTATGGTGCCTGGTCATTCCAGGATGGAATGCGACAGCGATCATGGCAAAATTGAAAGATTAAAAAAAAAATTAATGGTCCAATTTGCCATCCACATGATTGGGCTACCTTAATTCGAACGGCTAAGAAGAAAAATCCATTTATTGTGAAAGAAATGGTAAGAGAAGATTTTTTTGATTATGCTGACCTGTTGAAAACAGAATTATCATTTACAAAAAAAACTACCGCTGGTTTTGTCTGGAAGGACGTTAAGTGGCTGCGGTTTGTTAAGGGCTAACCACTAAAAGTTTTCTATAAAAATAATATGAAAGTAGAAGAGCCTTTTATGGTCATAGACTTAAAAAAGAGGTGTAAAGCAGAATCTGCTTTAATACCAAAATAGGCTTACCAACAACCACTGCCACTATCATTGGAAAAAAAAAGAGACATTTTGTCACTATTTCCGTACCTTTCTCCGGTGTATCATAAATTTTTTCAAGATCTACCAGTCCAAGGTGATTTGGTCGATCCATTAATAAGTGACGAAGAGGACTAGAATTTTTTTATTTACCATTTTTTATAATAATACATATACATTAGGTATACCTTTTTTATTAATAAAGTTGTTGTAATAAATTTAATGTATTTTTGTGCCTTGCAGCTGCTGAAAAAAAGAAATACTACCTGAGTAAGTCTGTGTAAATGGTAACAAGTAAGGAAAATATTGTGTATTTAGTAACAAGTCAAGAAATTTAACTAAATTGAAAGTTCAACTATAAAATTTTTTCAAGTTCAATAATAACCACTATTTTGTATCATTTTCTGAAAAAATTTATTCGAAAAAAAACCCAAGAACCGTTTTTTTCGTTTCCTCAAAACCAGGCAATTTGACATGTTACCTTTTGCACTGAGGCCGTCCATATTTTAACATATTTTATGTTTTGTGTGACACAATGTTTTCTATGAAATTGAAATTCAAACGCCTCCGCGTTGTTAGAATAAACAAAAAGTTTTGTTATAAAATGTCGGGCGAAAAGGTTGACTTCTGGTCAGTCCAATAAAAAATTGTACTTTATAGTAGAAAAATATAAATTAAGTTACATAAAAATATAAGTGGCTCTTTCTTTTGGGAATCCAATCAGTTTAGTGTAAGTTGTGTTTGTGGAAATAAAGGTTTTATCGTGAAAAGTTGCTTAATTAATCCTAGCGTTATCACCAGCGAAACTTCTTTAATGTTGTAAAATTCCAACATTAAATTTGGACCAATCGAGTCGAATATAAAAAAGCTAGGAATTAATTCAAAAAGGTAAGCGAGAAAACCTGAAGAAAAAAGAAATTATCCAATAATAAGCACATTGAACGAAAGAATTATCTCCAGCATCTTGTCCTTGTCATTTATATAAATGGCAGCGGCGATCTTAGAACCAAATCCATACCGAAGAAATCAAGTATCAAGTCGTTTTGTGGTGAAATCGATCAGATAGAAGTGACAGAAAACTGACAGTGACATAGTGACAAATTTATTTTTGGTGGTGTAAACAATAACAATCTATAGTGCAAATTTTTCTTTTAAAGTTTATATTAATTGTATGTCCTTTAAATTGTTTTAGATAGTTTTGTATAAAGAATTTTCTTCTAAAAAGATGTTGACAAGACAAAGTCAAAAAAGACCCAGGCCATTGAGTATATTAAAAGAATTTCAAGGTTTGTTTCAGCACATCTTGATGATGAAATGTCAGGTACTAGTGTAATAAGCCAGAACCATGTCTACGGAGATGAAATTTATATGAATGAATTTTGCTTCACTTACTATTGATTGTGCAATGATTTTTATTCGGTGCAAAACGTTCTTTTTTATGTAATTTCCATTTAAAATATGCCCGATTTTTAAAAGTCACCGCCATTATTTACCATGAAACAACAAATGACAGGAATGACAACTGTTTCTTATGGTCAAGAAGGGTAATTTTAACCAGTGTTACCATAGTTATTCAAAATTATGTTTTCTAATGAAAAATAAAAATTTACCTAAGACGTAGTTTTTAAATTATTACCTACTTTTAACTAAAAATTATAGCTTTTTTTACAAGGGTCAGGTTAGATTTGGTTACGTTACTTTACGTTTATTATCACGTTTTCTTATGAAAAATAAAAATTTTGATTTTTAATTATACAAAATTTTATTCTTATTACTGCTTTTTTACCAGCGTTAGGTTAGATTTGGTTACGTTGGTTTAGTTTTAATTTCATGTTTTCTTATGAAATATAAAAATGTTGATTTTTAATTATATTATAACATTTTATTTATTTATATTACTGCTTTTTTTACCAGTGTTAGGTTAGATTTGGTTACGTTGGTTTAGTTTTAATTTCATGTTTTCTTATGAAATATAAAAATATTTATTTTTAATTATATTATAGCGTTTTATTCTTATTACTGCTTTTTTACCAGTGTTAGGTTAGATTTGGTTTATTGGTTTACATTTTTAATAATAAAATAAGACGATGGTTAATGGGTACTCGTTTTGCACGTGGTTATTAAGATTGCGTCTACCTATTTTAATTAAGGTAATTTTTATGAAATTTTTAGATCTTTTAAAGGTTAATTTAACTTCTTGCGCATGGCCGCCATATTGTTTTGATATATTAAAAATCTTGATTATTTTAAGCAATTTTACCTATTTTTTCATAATTTAACAGTAAAAAACAGTGATATTTATATGTCTTAGTTACGTTTTTTTTATTAAGACATGTATAGGGAGGGTGTTCCACAGCGAAACATGTTCCACACTGAAACAAAGAGATTTTAAAATTCAAATACCGCGCCAAATCAACGCAACCTTCGCTTCAGAGAAGTTCCCGCCGTCCTCTACTTGTTATCTTAACCAAGTAAATTTTAAGTGATATATTTTCAACCCGGTAAGTCTCCAATTATTTAATTTAATATTTGCTAAGAACGTTGCGGGGTAAGGTACATAATTGATTGATGATTTCTGAAACTTGCGGCATTTTGAATGTTTTAGGTTAGGTTGTTAAGTTAATTGTTGGGAAAAGTGCTTAAGCTCCAGATTGAAACAAGTCCATGTGGGGCACAGTGAAACATGTTTCACTGTACCCCATGACACATGCAACAATGTTTTAATTATTTATTTTTTAGTTGTCATCCAAGTTTAAGATGGCTCGTAACCGTAAGCGCAAAACAAACATTGGCACTTTCAGTCAAGAGCAGATGAAAGCAGCTGTGCGTCTCGTTGTTCAAGAAAATCTGCCTATAAGACGAGCAGCTGAATTACAAGGTGTTGCCTATGTTACTTTGTTTAGGTAAGAAATCAGATGCATTTAAATAACTTTTTCTGTTGTATGATGCACTATTTTTCATTTCTAAAAATAGTTTTTCTTTTATTTTAGGTATGTACGCAAAGTTAAAGCGAACCCCGATTCAGACACTGTTTTTCGTCCCAAATATGATGTGAGGTTAATTTTTACACATGATGAAGAGAAAACCTTAGTTGACTATATTTTGACCTCTGCAAAGATGTGCTATGGACTTACTCCACTGGAATGCCGCAAGCTTGCGTTTGAGTCAGCAATAAAAAACAATAAGGAAATCCCTAATAATTGGAAAGAACAAAAAATGGCAGGTAGAGAGTGGTATTTTGGCTTCAGGAAAAGGCATCCAGAATTAAGTTGTCGAAAACCAGAAGCTTGTAGTTTATCCCGTTCTATTGCGTTTAACAGGCACAATGTTTCAACTTTTTTCAAAAATCTTGAAACAGTTCTTAAGCGTGAGTCTCGTTTTAGTGATGGCAGTAGAATCTTTAATTTAGACGAAACTGGAACCACGACAGTTCATGCTCCTCCTAAAATTTTACCAAAAAAGGTATGAAACAGGTCTCTCAATGTACTAGTGGAGATAGAGGGGTTCTTGTAACGACCTGCAGTATCATTTGTGCTGGTGGTTATGCCTTACCTCCGGCCATGGTATTTCCCAGAGTTCATTTCAAGGAAATGATGATACAAGATGCTCCAGCTGGTACGTTGGGATTGGCTGCTTCTTCTGGATGGATGAACAGGGAATTATTTCCGCAAGTAATGGAACATTTTATAAAATATTCTTCTAGTTCTTGTAACAACCCCAGCCTTCTCATCATGGATAATCACGAGAGCCATTTGTCAATGGAAACCTTGGATCTTGCAAAGTCGAATGGGGTCACAATATTGACACTACCTCCACACTGCTCAAACAAAATACAGCCCTTAGATGTAGCAGTATTTTCATCGTTCAAGGCGCATTATAACAATGCCATGCAAGGTTGGCTTCTTAATCACCCTGGTATTCCAGTAAATATTTTTAATGTCAGAAGTTTTGTTAAAGTTGCGCATGAAAGATCAATGACACCTACGAATATAAGAAAACTGGCATCTTCCCTTATGATCCAGAAATATTTTCAGATGACGATTTCCTCATGTCGGCTGTAACAGACAGACCAGAAAATCATTCTGAACCAACAGTTATTCAACAGCCTGAGCAAGAAACAGAAAAACAGCAAGGCATCGAGGGAACTGATGAAACGCCAGCAGAAAATAAAACCAATAATAAATCTTCTTTTGTTTCTCCACAAATCTTTCGAGGATTTCCAAAGGCACAAAAAAAAAAGATTCAGAAATCTAGAAGGCAAGGAAAAACAATTATTGCGACTGACACTCCTGAAAAGGTCGAACTAGCTAAAAGGGAATTGAGTAGAAAAAAAGTAAACCAAACAGCTGTTAAAAAGGTGACAAGAAAAATTACAGATGATAATGATTTCGAAGAACAAGAATGGCAGAAATCATCAAGTGAAAGCGATTGGACACCGGAAGATCCAATTCCAGATCTTACTGAGGAATTAACCAGACCTCCAACTAAAAATAACTTCGTTTTGGTACAGTTTACAACCAAGAATTTGATTTACTTTGTTAGGAAAATATTGAACGTTTTGGAAAAAGATAAATTTGAAATTTCCTTTATGAGGAAAAGCGCAAAAGTAACTGGCAAATTCTTCTTTCCTACAAATCCAGATATTTCAGTTGTTTGGTTAGAAGATATTAAAATGCTTTTACCTCAACCGATTCTTTCTGGCTCAACGTCAAGACAAAATGCCTACATGAGTTTTGAAATAAATTTTAACAATCATGACGTTCGGTAAAATATATCTATTAATAAGTTCATTTAGGTCCTAGTGAGTAAAACTTGTATGACACTACATATTTTACATTAAACATATTTTTGTTTAGAAAGTGTTTCATTGTACCCCACCGATAGTTTCAGTGTGCCCCATATTTGGGGCACACTGAAACAAATGACATGGTAATAAAAAAATAGTAAAAGATAGGTAATATTATTAGGTAATTCAAACCAATCGCTGCTATAATGACAAGTAATGTCTAATATTTGCGATATTACAAACAAATTATACAAAAATCTAATTTTTCTAAAAAAAAATGTCATTTGAAAAAAAAATGATCCACTGTGGAACACTCTCCCCCACTATATACTTTTCTTTGCTTTTTATGTAAATTTTTTTTGATTCATAGTACTTTTTTTGTTATTTTTTCTGTATTTTAGATTATTTGGGCACTTTTACTAGTGTAAAGCAAAGAAAACATTAAAATTTGAGGTTTTTTTCACTTTTTCGGATAATTCCATAAAAAATTTGGCATTTTTGAGGCGTTCCGGCTTACTAAATAATTACCAATTAGTCAATTGCAAACGAGAAAAGAACTAATACTAGAAAATTTTAATAAGGTTCAAGACCTTCATTGCGATATTTTATGTTTTGACAATTAATATGATGATTCCATGGAAGAAATTGAAGAAGAGTATTTAAATACACTTACTAAAATTAACAATCAACTTTCAAAAACAGAAACAGTAGTACAGAGCGTAAGTAATCCCCAAAATAGTGTACACAATTCCTTTTCAGCTTCAAAAATTCCACCAATTGACATTCCTACATTTGATTGTAAGAATTTAACAGGTTATAGACCTTTTATAGATTTATTTATAGCTGTTTTTGATAAAAATAAGTCACTTTAAAATGTTGAAAAACTTTTTCATTTAAAGAATCATTTGGAAAGAGAGGCAAGAAGCCTAATTAATAATTTACCTCTAACAAATGACTCTTATGATCATGCATTGAAAATTTTAGATAACCGTTATCACAATGAAACAATATTAATAAATTCTCACATTTATTCATTACTTGATATTCCCTCCATTCAAAAAGGAACTTCCACTGCCTTATTATCCGACAAGCGAAAGCTGGCGGGATGCGCGTAGAACAAATTGAAAAGTGGAAGGGATTCATTTCTATTGCTGTCGGCTACGAGTTCACATCGTGGGATTAGTGCTAGATTTCTGACAGTGTTGTCAAGTATTTACATTTTTATTTTGAGTGGCTATATTATAAACTATTATTTATATTTATTAAAATGGCAAGTGTATTAAAAGGCAAACCTTTGGTATCTCAAGCACGAGAAATAATTTTAAATGTTTTTAAGTTTACAACCGAAGAAGCTAATGCAGATAAAGTCTTAGTTGATTTAAAAAAGATACAAGAACGTGTAGCTCATTTAACTGGTAATTATAATACTCATTTTCAAAATAAATTGAGCTTTAAATAATTTAATTTAAGTTAAGTTACAATCAATAAATAAATAAAAAATTACAGTGCATTAGATTACCAGTAAATAATGTGAAACACATGTGAAATAAAAATGACATAAAAATTGAAATGTATTTCTCCAATATGTTTATTTACTATAGATCTGCTGGATACTTTAATATTTTGATACGTTGCATTTTTCATAAATGGGAAACAAAATATGATATTGTAAGCAATGATATCACAAGATAAAAGGCCGATAATACTTGAGTTTATCGTCTGGCTTAGAAAAACAAACAAAGAACGCGTGTTCTGTGTTGTGTTTAGTTTAGTAATCATTAAGACATAATTTGTATCTGTCCGCGATATATACAAAAATAACTTCCCTTTGAGAATTAATTATGTTTTACGAAAATAAATATTATTAACAGTTTTTTCTACGTTTTATTCAATATTATTATTATTTTTATTTTGTTTTCGTGGTAAATAAGTTTATCACACACGCATCCACACAACCACGGAACATATCTACAAACGTAATTTTCAGATCCCAACTAAATTTTTGATACGGCAACTACGCATTTGTGACACCCGCGATTAAGTACCTCTCCTATCTCTCTTAGAATAAGTCCTTTTCTATTTTCGCGCAGCTCACCCGCCAGCTCTCGCTTGTCGCATTGTACGTGAATTTATTAGTAAAGTAAGACAGCAGTTAAAACAACCTGTAGAAAGTTGGGATATGATCCTTATATGCATTTTGTCCAAAAAACTAGATCAATATACTAATAGATCATTTCAAATTGATAGGGACAACTCAAAATTGCCAAATTTAAAAGATTTCTTATGTTATCTTGAAAATAGGGCCACAGCCTTAGAAACTGTAACCGTTCCAGATCAAAAACATGTCACTACCAAAGAAAGGTATCAGAAAACTCACTTGGTTACAAGTAAAGTAAAATTAGAAGCCAGGTGTAGCTTTTGTTTATCCTCAGGTCATAAAATTTATAATTGTTCAAATTTCAAATCTGTTTCAGTGAGGGAAAGAGTGTCTTTTATAGACAGGCATAAAGCTTGTAGAATTTGTTTAAATAATCATCCTGGTAGATGTAAAATGAGTTTCAGGTGTGCAATTTGTCAAAAGGAACATAATTCTCTGCTGAATTTGGACAGACATTCTCCATCAGATAGTACTGAACAGGGTAGCAGTAGTAACACAGAAGATAAGGTGATTACATTTGGTTCAATAAATGAAAAAACTGATAATGTTCTGTTGCCAACAGTGAAAGTAAAAATTAAAACAAAATGGGGTGATTATGTCACTGCCAGAGGCCTCCTGGATGCAGGATCTCAAATATCGTTAGTAACAAGTAGATTGGTAAGTGAATTAAACTTACAAACATTTAATAATAATTTCAATATCTTAGGTATTTCTGAGAGTATTACTAACGTAAAAAAGGCTGTAAATTTAAAAATTGAATCATGTGTGTTTGATTATAGCACAAATATAAAATGTTCTGTGGTTGACAAAATTACCAGTCATATACCACAAGCAAATTTCAATGTTTCAAACTTAAATATTCCTAAAGATATTAAATTGTCTGATAATGACTTCAATAGATCTTGCAGGATTGATATATTGTTTGGGGCAGATATTTTCTTTCAGATTTTGCTGGCAGATAAAATACAATTAGACCAGATCATATTACAAAATACTCTATTTGGATTTGTAGTTAGTGGTTCTTCTCCTTCACTACAAATTTGTAACTTTTCTGCTTTTCATTTAAGCGTAAAAAATAAGTTAGAAAATATTGTTTCTCAATTTTGGGAAACCGAGAAGGTTCCAGAAATTTTTCCGGAGTATTCTACTGAACAGGAAGCTTGTGAGATAAATTTTAAAAATTCTTTGCAAGTAATAAATAATAAATACCAAATTAAATTGCCATTAAAACAAAATTTACTAGATTTGGATTTAGGAGATTCATTTTCTGTAGCATTAAAACGCTTTGAGAACTTAGAAAAAAGATTTAACTCCAATTCTGAACTCTACTGTCAAAACAAAAGTTTTATTGATGAATATTTAGCTCTAAAGCATGCCAAAATGGTAAGTCTCAGTATGTATGACCTAAATAGTGGTTCTGTATACTTCATGGCTCACCATCCAGTGATACGTGAAGACAAGAAAACCACAAAATTAAGAGTTATCTTCGATGGTAGCATGAAATCAAAGAAGAAAAAATGCATAAATCATTATCTCTATAATGGTGCTGTAGTCCAAAAGGAGCTCTTTGATATTCTCGTCCTTTTTAGAAAACATAAGTATGTCCTTTTGACAGATATTAAACAAATGTACAGAATGGTTTTGGTACATCCAGATCATTGCCAATTACAAAATATTTTGTGGCGAGAGAAAAATGGCAGTGCAATGTGCAATGTATACAACTTCAAACTGTAATATATGATTTAAGAAGTTCTTCTTTTTTGGCTACCAGGTGTTTGGTAGAATTAGCCCGAACTGAAGGTAAAAGCTATCCTTTGGCTGCCCAGGCTCTTCTTAATAACACCTATATTGACGACATTTTGTGCTATTGTATATTGATACTATTGAAGAAACAATAAAATTAAAAAACGAGCTTATATCGTTACTCAAATTAAGGTCCTTCGAGTTGCACTAATGGTGCTCAAACAATTTACATATTTTAAATGATATTCCTAAGAATAAACAAAATTTTGATGAAATTAATTTCAGCAAAAACGATTTGACAGTAAAGACGTTGGGATTAACTTATGACACAAAAACAGATAATTTTAAATTTAATTGTCCAAAAGTGGATGTAAATGAATGTGTAACTAAAAGACAAGTTCTGAGTTTTATTTCTAAATTTTATGACCCTTTGGGATTAGTAGGCCCAGTTTTAGTAGCTGCAAAAGTAATTATGCAAAAACTTTGGTTAAATAAGGTTAAATGGGATGCTGTAATGCCCAGTGGTTTACTTGATAATTGGAAGAATTTTGTTAGAAGTTTAATGAGCATTCCCACAGTAACTGTCCAAAGAAATTTATACTTTACTGGTGCCTTTCATATTGAAATAGTTGGGTTTTGTGACTCTTCCTTGATTGCATATGGAGCTGTGATTTATGCCAGAACTATATTTGAAAATAAAGTACATTCAAATTTGATTTTTTCCAAATCTAGGATTGTGTAGAACAGTGCTTTGTTGCTTTCAAAATTGTTTCACAAGGTTTTTGAACTGTTAAAAGATAAAGTCAGCAAGGTATTTCTATATTCAGATTCAAACATTGTCTTAGCTTGGATAAAGTCTGAACCTTTAAAATTAAATCCCTATGTTGCTAATAGAATTCTTAAAGTTCAAGAAATGACATCTGAATTTAAATGGTTGTACATAAACACTAAGGAAAATCCAACAGATTGTCTTTCTCGGGGTCTTAAACCTCATTAACTTAACTCTAACAGTCTTTGGTTTAATGGTCCTAAATTTCTTCCAAATATTGAATTTTTGCATGCTGAAATTCCATTTTATATTCCAGATCATTTGCCTGAATGTAAGGTTGTCAGGGTCAAACCAGAATCTTTTTCATAAAATTTTCTAGCTTAACAAAGCTTCAAAAAATAGTAGCTTATTGCCTTCGATTTGTAAATAATACAAAAAATAAAAATAAAAAGCTTACTGGAAGTTTGACAGTTAGTTGCAGAACTGGATAATAGCCTTAAAACCATTATTAAGCAAGAACAAAGTTTTCATTTTTTTGAGGAAATAAAATGTCTTACCAACAACACAGCAGTTAAGTCTAATTTAAATTCTTTATGTCCATTCTTGGACTCTGAGGGACTGTTGAGAGTTGGTGGTAGACTCCAGAACTCAAATATTTCGTTTAATAAAAAACATCCTTTAATAGTTCCCAAAAACAATCATATCACTGATCTTCTAATTCACAGAGAGCACTTTTACATGCAGGTCAAAAACAAGTTTTAAGTTCATTAAATCAAAATTTTTGGATTGTTAGTGCTACTAAAGAGATTAAAAAGATTTTGCACAAATGTGTAACCTGCTTTAATTTAAGGCCAAGTGTAGTGAACAGCTAATGGGATCTCTCCCAGAGCAGAGGGTGCGTTCAGCGAGAGTTTTTCAGAATGTTGGTATAGAATTCTGTGGTCCATTCCAAATTAAACAGTCGCGTATTAGAAAGTCTGTAACGACAAAAGCATATATAGCATTGATTGTTTGCTTTTCTGTGAAGGCAATTCATATGGAGTTACTCTCTGATCTAACAACAGATACTTTTTTAGCTTCTTTAAAAAGGTTCATTTCTAGACGGGGTAAACCATCCAAAATATTTTGTGACAATAGTGCCACCTTCAAGGGAGCAAATAATCAAATACAAAAACTTCTAAAAGACAATGTCCAGTTAAAAAATTTTTGCCTTGATGATAAAATTGAATTTTGCTTCATCCCGAGTTATTCTCCAGTATTTGGAGGTCTATGGGAGGCTGGGGTAAAGAGTGCAAAACATCATATCAAAAGGGTGATGGGAAATAATATTTTAACATATGAGGAGTTTAATACTTTGAATATTCAAGTTGAAGGAATATTAAATTCAAGACCTCTCATGCCAATTAATAGTGATTCAACTGACCTAGACTATCTGACTCCAGGTCACTTCCTAATAGGTGCTCCTTTGACAAGTTTCCCTGAAACTAATTTAACAGAGATTCCTCAAAATAGATTGAAATTTTGGAGGTTGTGTGTTCAAATGCAGCAGCATTTTTGGCAAAAGTGGTACCAAGATTATTTAACGCAACTTCAAAACAGACCTAAATGGAAAACGTCGTTGCCAAATTTACAAGAAGGTATGCTTGTACTTGTAAAGGAGGATAACGTTGCTTCTTTTAGGTGACCTATAGCAAGAATTATAAAAACTATCCCTGGTAAAGACGGAAAGGTAAGAGTGGTGGAAGTAAAAACTAAAAATGGAACATACTTACGCTCTGTCACTAAAATTGCTGTTTTACCCATTAACAATAAATCAATTTAATTTTTTTAAAGGGGAAAGGGGTGGAGTATCTAGTTTTGGTATCAAAACCAAGGCCCCCCAGCATGTAAGCGAAATAAATTCTCAACACAATATATTTTAACATAATTTATGTTTTGTGTGACACAATGTGTTCTATGAAATTGAAATTCAAACGCCTCCGCGTTGTTAGAAAAAACAAAAAGTTTTGTTATAAAATGTCGGGCGAAAAGGTTGACTTCTGGTCAGTCCAATAAAAAATTGTACTTTATAGTAGAAAAATATAAATTAAGTTACATAAAAATATAAGTGGCTGTTCCTTTTGGGAATCCAATCAGTTTAGTGTAAGTTGTGTTTGTGGAAATAAAGGTTTTATCGTGAAAAGTTGCCTAAATTATTCCTAGCGTTATCACCAGCGAAACTTCTTTAATGTTGTAAAATTCCAACAATTGCAAATTTGACACTAACTCCACTTATATGGATTACATATTACCCCTAAATAGAAGATAAAACATTCAGAAGTATGTAATATTGGTGAAGTGGTATATTCTTGTTAGATAAATTAAGCATTCTTTCCTTTTTTGCGCATTACTACCAATTTTTACACAAAAATATCTATTTTAGCACTTAAATATTTATTTTAAGATAAACTATTTAGAATTATATATAGTACACAGATAAAACCAGAAATACAATAATAAAGAAGCTGTATACAAGATATCGTAAAACAATGGATGAAATAAAAGAAGTTCTTATTAACCGGATTCTTAAATGAAACGTATAAAGACATACTGACGTCAACAAAATACATTAGGAAATTTCCGCATATGAAAAAATACATCCAATTTGGTAATAAAATCCTTTTGTATCCATAAAGCTATTTTTAGAAAAGTACGTACCTACCAAAAATAGGTATTTGATAGTATACATATCTATTACATACTGTAATGCGTATGAATGATAACAAAAATAAGGAGTCCGTATGAACCGTTTAGAACATACGCTGGAAATATACGGCTTAATCGCCTAGTTGCCAAACTATCAGAGCTTACTTAGACCGATATACTTATGGTTCCAATATACAGTGAAAAAGATCTGAACGACCCCTTTAATATATACACGTGAACTAAGCGATATACATTCATTAAACAGGGCTACTTATGGGCTCCACAAAATTTTTAAATATTATGAAACTATACATGTTAACGAATCGACAGAGTCAATATTATGGAATGGTCAAGTAAGCTCCGTATATCGGTGTCCACTTGACCACGGAGCTCTCTTGAACCTAAATTTTAACATGGTTCTTTTCCCATTCAAAACGTGTTTCTTGGAAATGTGTTCCATAAAATCTAGTACATCTTGCATCAATAAAAAGTCTGACATAGATAAACTGAGCAACATTCATTGTTATTACTGGAAAAACATCCAAAATAAAATTAATATCTACCTGTACCCACATAAATTACACTTATATGCATAACATGTTGCATACCATTAAGACAGGTTTAAAAATTAAAATCACCAAGATGGGCCTCTAGTATTTCTTAAAAAGAAATATAATATTAAGTACACCTAATTACTTTTTAATCATAGGGTTTTTTCTTTTTGTTCTCTATGTGTCAGAGTTAAAACACACCAGTAAAAGATGACAAACTAAATTTTACTATCTCTACCAAAATTTTAAAAATTTTAGAATGTATTTTGTCCATTATTTTATATTTTATATGTGTGTTATTAATGTTGAGTGTCAATGCTTTTTCAAATTGCACTGAAGAATTGTGATATTTTATAAATATTTACATATTTTTCTTATTACAGTGTCTTGAAAAAAGAATAAAACCATTCCAAAAGCTAGAAAAAAAGTCAAAAGAGTGTTTCATTAACATACCGGCCAATTTTCTGACTGCAACCCTAATAAACTGTGTTGTTTGTTTATATGTATATATATATATATATGTATATGTATATATATATATATATATATATATATATATATATGTATATATATATATATATATATATATATATATATAACATATAAATTCATTCTATCGCAAATACGTACCCAAAAACAGAAATCAAATGTTAGAAAGTTTTCAATTGACGAGAAGATTTTGCCCTTAACATTATTTAAATGTAGTGGAAAGGGCTACAGACTTCTTTCAAAAATTTTTTCTTTGCCTTCTAGAAGAACGTTAACAAATTTATTAAACAAAATTCCTCTAAATCCTGGAATTAACGAATTAATGTTTAATACATTAAAACGAAGTATAAAAAAAAATGATTCCAAAGGACAGGAATTGTATTTTATTATTCGATGAAATGTTTTTATCTACAGGCATTCAATATAAACAAAAAGAAGCTATAATTGAAGGCCTAGAAGACTATGGAACAGAAAGATGTCCTAATTTTGCGAATTATATTAATGTTTTTATTATTAAGGGCATTTACAGGCAGTGGAAGCAGCCAATTTGTTATACATTTAGTGATGGTGCAACAAAAATTGTAAAGTTAAAATTGTTCATCCTAAAGATTATTGAAAAACTTCAAAAAATTGGCTTAACAGTTGTAGCAACGGTATGTGACCAAGGGGGACCAAACCAAGCAGCTGTTAACTCTTTAATACAGGAATCAAACACAGTATTTTACAGAAATGGGGAAGAATACAAATATTTCGGGTTTATTGTAAACAATAAAGAAATAGTTCCTTTATATGATACTCCCCATTTATTTAAAGGATTGAGGAACAATCTATTAAATAAAAATCTGCATTTTGAAATTGATGGCAAGGAAGGTATTGCTAAATGGGAACACGTTGAACAATTTTATAATTTAGATGCTTTGGAACCTATACGCATTTGCCCTAAACTAACCGATGAACATGTTTTGCGAGAAAAGATTAAGAAAATGAAAGTAAAGAACTATACGCAGGTATTCAGTCATCACACTTGGAAGTTTAATGGTGAAACTTGTTGAATGAAGTAAGTGATCTCATATTAATTTATCTGTTCATTTATATATATTTTGTTATAGAATCTCAAGTAAACCTTGCCCCAGAAGCCGCAGATATAGGAAAATTAATTTTATTTTTGGATCAATTATTTGATTCATTAAATTCAAGCCAAAAAACAGCTCCCTGTAGTAAACCCTTGAAAGGTGGTGTTACACAAACATCCCAGCATGAATTATTCTGGAAAAATTCTTTGGACATTTTGAGAAAAATTAAATTTTTCGATGAAAGAAAAAATAAATTTGTTAGTGTACCTACATTAAAAAATTTAATATTCACCATTCGTGGCTTTTTGTATTTAAAATCAAAATTAATTAAGAAGGAGTCTAACTTTTTGTTATTAAGGGTATTTCAGCAAGATGCATTAGAGAATTTTTTTGGGCTCATGAGGAGTTACAGACATACAAGTAATTCAACAAATGTGTCTAATGCTGTAACAACTTTTAAAGCTTTGTTAGTAAATAACTTTATGTCATATCATTCACCATATACAAATTGTGAACAAGATCTTAGTGAGGGAGCTGTAGATAATTTAAGAATTTTTGTAACAGGTAAAGTGTTACCAGGTTGCAGCCCTTTGGCACCTGAAATTAACATTTCAATTCCAGTAGAACTTGCAAATATACAGAGAACTAGGGTGGGAAGGTCTACTGTAACCTATATTGCAGGTTATATAGCCAAAAAATGATAAAAAGGGTTTCATGCAAACGGTGTAAAACTAATATATTATATAGAATAAATGAAGGTGAAACTGATTTTATTAAGGCAAGAACATATAATATGTCTAGTTTAACAGTTCCTGGAATTTTTTTAACTTATATTGTATCTGAATCATTAGCAATATTGATGTTTTTAATCCCAAGGATATGCCATATGCAACCATTGTGCAAATTGTTATGTACAGAACTTATGAGCCATTTAAATTTTACACCTTTCAATTGTAAGGGTCATGGAGAGACTGGTTTGAACATATGCAAATTTATCACTAGACTTGCTTTATATATGTGGTGTAAGTCAATAAATTCAATAGCAAATGACAAAGATATAAAATTTCTAAAATTAATTAACAGTAATCCTCAAACATTAATAGATCCAATGAAGCTAAAGGCACACATGAAGTATGAAAGTAGAAGAAAATTAAGCTTGAAGTACATATCATAATTCTAAAAGTTAAACATATCTAGGGTCACTTCAGAGAATAGTGAAAAGAAAAAGATAGTTCTTTTTCATCTTAAACCAGGTGAGACTCGTTATTCTCTGACACTTGGCATAAGGTCTTTGTACCATACCTTGTTTTTTCCCAAGTTCTTCCCTCAATGAAGGCCAACAGTTTTCTTATTGGCAGTTTTAGGATCTCTTGTGGTTTAAATCTGTGTTGCATCAATTAGCACACTGCACTGGTATAGTATGTGTATGGCCTTAAGTGGCTCTTTATTTCTTTTGATGATTCCTCATAAGCCATTTCTGAACCTCATTTTCTATAGCATCTTTAGTGATGCCACAGAAAGGTTCTGGACCTTCAAAAGTTTCTCTCGTGCCCTGTTTTGCGAATATATCTGCTCATTCATTCCCATGATTCGGCACCCATATTAAAGAGACTTTATTAGTCTTGCAATTCCTCACCAATCTTGATCTACGACTAGACCTACAACAGAAGAGTCACTTGGTCCTGTTGATTATATTTTTAATATGAGTGTTCCAACCAGAGTTACCCCTAGATACTTGACCTCATTGCTTATTTCCAGTACCTCTCCAAATAATTTCAGCTCACTCAGTCCAATGAGCTTTCAACTTCCGCAGATGCAATATCAAAAATAGTAAAATTGTATACTTTAAACTTCCTTTTATAATAAACAATGATATGTCTGATTGGGGTGTAGTTAATATTTTTTCCAGATCCAAATTAAAGCAGGCAATTACAATTGTTTGTGTTTTCTTAGAAACCTCTTTATCACTATTTCTGGCTTCACATGCAACACATTTGTTTACATAACTAAAGCATATCAAGGCACTGATCTTTTTTCGTTGCAAAAAAGTCAATTTTAAACTCCTAGATTTACCTCTAGAGACTTGACCTCATTGGTTCTTTCAAGTATATCTCCAAATAAATTCAGCTCACTCAGCCCAGTAAGCATCTTCTTATTTGTGATTGAGTAATGAGTAAAATTGAGTAGAATATTTGTAATGTAACTAAACCAATTAAGTTTTGGAAGAGTTCACGCAGACATTTTCTTTCAGACACCAGTTCTCTATGTAATGAATGGCATATAGCACTGAACAACGGTGTTGTTCAGTGCATATAGCAACTGATCAGTGTTGCCAGGTGAAAATTTTTGTCCTCTATAAATTGAACATTAAAATATCCCTAGAAATTCATACATTGGAATAAATGTGTATATGGTTGCCTAATTCAGAATAAAATGATGGAATGTATTGATGGTTGCCTAATATAATAACATGAATATAAAAAAATAATTGTTGTTTTATACCTTTATTTCAAAAACATTACATTTTTAAACGGTACCGTTCGCGTCATAAAAAACTGATACATCTCTTATAACCAAAAATCGTGTTTTTCAAGTTGTGTAAGTTGATCTTGTCACATATGTCATTTCAATTTCTAGGGCAACGTTGCCGGTTCAACGAAATATTGGTATCAAATCAGCTAAAAGGAGGGCTGTGCGATAGACACATTATAAAATTGCAGTAGATGCATTCCAATGTTCCCTGTGCCAATACGCTACGTTTAAAGATCCTTTAAACATTTTAGGCATTAACGCAATCCTCTCTCTGGTAATTAAATTTATTAGATACGATTTTTTGAAAAAACTTTAAACATTGCAAACATTCTTTTTTACTTAGATTTAGTGCAATTCCGTTATCTGTGATAGCAACAACGAATTGATTCACGAACAAATCTAAACACAGGTTTACATTGGGAAAAAAAGTGTACCAGTTTTATATGACGGGAACTGTACAATAGCGATGATGTGAATAAATTTAACAAAAACGGAATGACATACTTATTTATGGCTTTGAATATTCAATTTAATATATTATTATGTATTATTCACTTAATAAAATTAATACAAAATACAACTTGAAGAGAAATGAGACGGTGAAGCATAGAATTTTATTTATATATTTCCAGAAACCTTCACCCGATTCCTACTGTAAATCCCCTAATTATTTATTTTATAAAACCTAAGATTTTTGTAAATCCCCAATTCCTGCTCCAGAATTTGCTTCCCGTTTCTGAAAATATATAGGAATCTATTTTTGGCAGAAATCTATTTAGTAGCATAAAATAGAGATTCCAAGAACGTGGACAGTTAGCGACTTCTGATAATAGAATCCTTAAATAGTTTACTATTAGTTTAATTATAGTATAAAAAAGAATTTGTGGTTAAACTATGCTTTAATTATTTGTAATGAAAGATAGCTTATTTAATACTGTAAATACGAAGTGGTTTTATAGCTAAATTAAAGAAAATTTTAATATAATAGGCCTATGTCAGAGTAGGTACTATGGCCTATGTAGTTAAATATTTGAGCCGGTAAAAAATCCCTAGATTTTACACTAAATATCAAAAAAAATTCCTTTGTCCCTTTTATACTGAAATATCCCTAGACCTGGCAGCCTTGTAACTGATCCCCAACAGTGCTGAGAAATTTTCCCCTATTCAGTATTACAATATCTAGTTAAACAATTTCCAGGTATTCTTTCATTTATTATCTTTTGATTGGCTAAAATGTTTAGACAATATTGACATAAATCGGACAATGATTAGTTTACGAGTACCCAACATAACCAAATATATGTTCCTCGAGGCACCCTGTCACAGTGTTGCCATATTTTTTTTTGTAAAATATGTATATGAATGTTTAAAAAAATATGTAAACTCCATTCGCTTAGCTCGGGCATATTTTGACAGATTCATTGTCGGAAGCCTACAACACAACAATTCCTGCTTCTCAGTATTAATAGCTCAAGTATCCTACTATTGCAGACTTCGTTCTTAAAAAAAAAGAAGAATTATTCTAAATAGTGGAAGTGTATACTAAACACATCAAATTTTGGGTATTATATATTTAAAAAATATATTTTAGTTGTTATAATTTAGCATAAATATTTATTATATGGTGCAGATAAATAAATATTTATTGTCGGTAATTCGCAAAGTTCTATTTTATTTACTATTTAGTTTGTTTATTATTAATATTGGCTATGAGTTCGTGTGCTTGGTTGTATAGTAATTTCCAGCCACTTTTAGTCTGTCAAAAAGTAACTAACTTCGCAAGAAAATAATTACTAAATTCACTAGACAGTTCGGACTGGGAATAGCGAACCGAGTTTTTAAAGTTACTTTTACGAAATTATAATTTGTGTTAAGAGAAGCTACAAGTTTAAAATAAGTATAAAACAGCATTCATAAATATTTTTCTTTTACTTTAAATGCAGTTAAACATTGTAAATTATTTGTGGCAATTCAGCTTTGATAAACTAAGTTTAAGTTTTAAAATAAATTTAAGTTTAATTTGTCTTCATTTTTATATTTAATTTAATTAAAAACTATGAATTTTTATATCATTTCAATGTATTTCTATTATATATGAATTTTTTTAAATTCATCTTTATGTAATGTGAGAGTATGAAAATAACTGAGGATATGGCAACTCTGACATTAATTAAGCTTACATTAAATGTCAAATATAAGTTTGGTTATGTTGGGTTGCCCTAAACTAGTCATTGTCCATACTATATACATATATTTTTATATCATTTCAATGTATTTCTATTATATATGAATTTTTTTAAATTCATCTTTATGTAATGTGAGAGTATGAAATAACTAAGGATATGGCAACTCTGACATTAATTAAGCCATCGAGTTAGAATCTATGGAGAAGCCATCGAGCAAAAAGACAAAAGAGGGAATCTAATCGTTATGAAAAGGTGACCAAAAAATGGCCTCTGATGGCGGACATATCCGGAAATGCGAATGCGCCAAATTTAAATGTTCCGACACTTATTAATAGTAGCTATAAAATAGTTTTCAGAATGTGTCTTAGACGAGAAAATTTTAATTAAATATTAACGATAACAGTCTAAAATGTGAAACAATTGTTAAAAAACTTCAATATAAATAAGATTTCATGTGACAGTTGGGACAAATAATAACATAACCCAACTAAATTTGATTTCTTAAACAAAGAAAGACTCTCTTTCCTTGTTTAATTTGGCCTCTCAAGATGGCACTTCCTGTCTAACAATATTTTTGCCCCCACTACCTTTACATTCCCTCTTTTGTCTTTTTGCTCGATGGGAGAAGCTAAACTCCATTCGCTTAGCTCGGGTATATTTTGACAGATTCATTGTCGGAAACCTACAACACAACAATTCCTACTTCTCAGTATTAATAGCTCAAGTATACTACTATTACAGACTTCTTTCTTTAAAAAAGAAGAATTATTCTAAATAGTGGAAGTGCATACTAACCCCATAACATTTTGGGTAGTATATATTTAAAAGATATATTTTAGTTGTTATAATTTAACATAACTATTTATTACATATGGTGCAAATATATAAATATTGATTGTCGGTAATTTGTAAAGTTCTATTTTATATACTATTTAATTTGTTTACTATTAATATTGGCTATAAATACGTGTGCTTGGTTGTCTAGTAATTTCCAGCCACTTCGAGTTTGTCAAAAAGTAACCAACTTTGCAAAAAAATAATTACTAAATTCACTAGACAGTTCGGACTCTAGATAGCGAACCGAGTTTATGATCATATTAACGTGTGTATTAAAAACGGCGTAGGTAGGCGTGGCTAACGGTGATACCAATGACGTATAATATTTAGACTCCGTGAACGCTTTAAAAAGTGTCCACAACATGAATACCTTTGTTATTGTTTATTGTTCTGATATGAAGTTGTGTGTTTACATATTTTTTGTGACAAGCAAATTTTATTTAAAATTTTTGCGATTCATTTACCTACTATTTTAGTAAAATGCCATTTAGGTATCTTGTTTGTGGTCGCTGAAGTTCGAAGAGCGAAACGTTATCACTTTTCAAGTAAGTTATTTTTTATATGTATGTTTTATAAATATTAGGTTATGTTTTGATGGCCAGTGAAGGCGTTTAGTTGTTATTTATTTAATAAATAAATAAATGATTATGCATTATACTGAATAATAACAATTTCCATTAAATTTTTTGTCTTTTTTTTATTAAAATCATTTAAATATAATTTTTCTTACTAATTTTTTTTTTCATAGATTTCCTTTTGACGAAAAAAACAGGAAATTTGGATATACATTTTACAATTAAATAAGAACAAGCTTTCCAGATGGTCACGTATTTGTTGTGATCATTTTGTTTCAAATGATGTTATCATGAAATTTAGCTTTTTCGTCTAAAAGAAAATGCAAAACCATTAGCTATACCAAGGTGGGTAATGTTTTTATTAAATTTTTACATTGTTATTTAATATTTATATAAATTTTCTGTTTACTGTTTCTTCTATATTGTTTTCTCTTTGCATACAGGTCTTCGAAAGACGCTAAAGAGGTGGTAGGAACTAAAGCTCTCCCTAGCCAATCAGACACCCACAATTTAAATTTCGAAACTAGAGAATTTCTTACTGAAAGGTATGTAATAATTCTAGACCAACTGTATACAGGTTAATGATATTTTAAACTGATTCAAATTCAAATTTTATTTGCAATGTGTTACATTCAAAGTGTAATAAATATTTTTTCAGACAAATATCCAGCAGCTCAACAACACAAACAGCTAGCCGTGAACTAACTTTGTCTGCCTCAGAAACTGAGGAACTCTTAGGCAAGGAAAATATTGAAGGGCATGCTGCAGATAGAGAATTAATAGCTAAAAAAATTAACAAGAGGCAATATTCATTTAATTTTTCATTTGCATTATTATATCCTTGAATAAACAATTTTTCTTTCAATAAATCTTTTTATTTTTAGGAAGCATTATGTGGGGGATTTTTCCATGTCGGACTTAGACTGCCCAAGAAAAAGAAAAAGATACATGGAATCAGTAAACATGTATAGCAAAAAAAAAGAAACAAATTGACACCCTAAGAAAATCTACTAAAAGATAAAAACGACAAGCAACAACATTAAACGCATTGGTACAATCATTAAAAGAAAAACTGTATGTTACAGAAAATGCTAAATCTGTGTTGTTGGTAAGTTTTCTTTCACATATTTCATAAAGAAAGAAATTAAATTATTATTATATTCTTTTATGTTTGTATTTTTTTTGTTTTAGGCCTCTTTACCAGAATTAGCCAAAGCATTGTTTCAACGATTTTTAAAGGGTGTCAAATGTGCCAAATATTCTCCAGAATTAAGGTCACTTGCACTTTAAATTGTATTCAGCAAAAGCCTATGATTTTGTAAGAAGAGCTTTAATAATTCATTACCACACCCATCAACCATAACTAAATGGTACCAAACTGTTGATGGCGCACCCGGATTTTCCAAAGAAGCTTTAAATGCTTTGAAAAACAAAATTAAAGAAGCAGGGAAGCAAAATAAAACACTTGTAACACTTGTGTTACACTTGTGTGTAATTTAGTGCTGAACGAAATGTCTATTCGTAAGCTAGTAAAATGGGATGGGAAAAAATTTATTGGCTCTGTAGATTTTGGTACAGATATAGAATCTGATAATATACCAGAAGCAAAAGAGGCACTGGTGTTTATGTTAGTAGCCTTAAATGACAATTTTAAAGTGCCAGTTGCATATTTTTTAATTGAGAGTTTTTGTGGATAAGAAAAAGCATCCTTAGTAAATCTTTGCTTAAATTTTATTTATGATTCAGGCATAAAAGTCCATTCATTAACTTTTGATGGTGCTGCCAACAATTTATCAATGGCCAATGCATTGATTTTATTTAACTCCTATTTGTACCTCCCTATAAGGAGGATGGTAAACGACTTTTCAAAATTATATTTAGGTTACATTGCATCTGGTACTATTTCCAAATCTAGGTAATTTTTAATTATCTCTCCAGATTTGATCCAGGTATCCTTTTGCCCTGCTTCCTGACATCTTATCCACCTTCTGTATGCTCCTATCTTCACATCCTTCTCCATCTATATATGTAATGAAGATAGATCAAGCATGACCTCCATGAGTCAGTTAGGGTAGTCAAAATTGCTCGTGTTATGATTAAGCATGCTTGTCGTTGAAGCTTATTCAGCTTCTATTAAGTGGTCGTTTGTTGTTATTTAAACTACCATATAAGTGCGCCATACGTAATCATAGATCTGTACATCGGTTTGGGTTTCAAAACCCAAATTTTCCCACATACTCTTTGACATGTAGAAAGGGAAACCTTTGCTTTGTAGGTTATTCTTTCCAACTGGGCGTTACATGTAAGCTGCTTATCTAATATTACTCCTAGATGTTTTTCTAAGATTGATAGATAATTTTTCCATGTCATACTACCTACTAAGGATATTTAATGTTCTTTGGAGTGTGCTGGAAAGAAAATTACCATATTTTCCTCTTACCATAATTACTAGATCATCCCTATAGGCATGTACTTCTTCCCCCGTGTGCGTCAAGAAGTGACATCAAGTGATCCACCAGGAGTGACCAGAGGAGGGGAGAAAACACTCCCCCCTGTGGACACTCTTAGCAGTTTTGGCCAAAATATTTCCTTGCACCTTTGTGACAATCTTCTATTCACTCAACAATATATTTTCCAGCATTGCTTTGATCCAGTTACACATAGTAACACACATTGATAGTGGATCTATTTGATAGGGCATTATTAAATGTGCCTTCTAAATATTCTCTCCATTATTAATTGAGTGGCTGATTTTCTGAACTACTTTGACCATTGCTGTTTCTGTTGATTTCCTTCTTGATATGCATGCTGGTTGCCATTGAGAGAATGATCCCTCAAAGGTCTTCCCTTAATATGTCTATCAAGAATTTTTTCTGTTGCCTTCAACAAAAATTATGTAAGACTGATCGGCCTGTGCGATTTAGGCAGGACATTATCTTGTCCTATTTTGTATATTCACACCACCATTACAATTATAGAAGTCTTTGGTATACAACTTATTTATTATTATAACATATTGTATCTTTATATACAACATATTGTATGTCTTAGAAAATAATTGAAACTGTATTTATTACGTTGTGTGCATTAATGCGTTAATTAAATTACTAATTGTGTTGCAAAATGTTTTATGATTTATTTCTTTTGTATGTTTTTTGTTAAAAATGTGTAATTGATTTGATGTTTTTTTTGTTTGTTTTTAATTCATTACAACAAAACACGAAATTAGAATTCAAAAGTTTGTTGTTTGTTTGCACTCAAGTAACCTATTAATTTTCTTCCTAATTCCTTAATATAAACTTCAAAAGTTGCTTTATACAAGGAAATTATTGCAACAGTGAAAACCACCAGGAAATGATAAAAAATAAATTAATAAAAAATTAAGAAGACAATTTGATGCACTGGATTCTTAAACTAATAAAAAATACAGGGAACTCAGAAAGTATACTAATGTGGTAGAGAGAGGGTCATCTAATAGCGATATTAAAAAAGGAGACCGAAGAATATCAGTAACTACAGAGGAATCATGTTACTGAACACCACATACAAAATATTGTCAAGAATATTGGGGAATAGATAAATTACCGAAAATACACTAGGGCAATATCCGCCAGGCTTCAGAAAAAGAAAGTCAACCATAGATGCCAACACAGCTGATTGAAAAGTGATATGAACGTGATATAAATTTTCACTTACTATTTATAGACTTCTAGCAATCTTTCGACTCTCTAAATAGACTCACAACTCTTAATAGAAGCAAACCTGATTAGATTTATTTATCAAAATTTCCTTCACACTAAATAATAATCAATAGTCCTTAATACAATTTAAAAATGAGAATTTTTAATCTTTAGGAAAAACTTCAATATTTCCTGTTGGTAAAATGATTAAAATTCAGGTAATGTACTTTACAAACATTATAAAAATAAGTTTTTCTCTTATAAACGAGAACAAAAAAAAAATCATAAATATTTAATTTTAATTAAAAAAATAATTATTTTAATTAAAATATAAATGAGCACGCCGCTGATCAGGTAAACATACCTTGAGCGGAGATCTTTAGGACACCCGATTACATAGCGAGAATACGGGACTGCTTAGTCTATATATTATACGTCATTGGGTGATACCAATATGGCGGTGGGATCATGGCCGGACGCAATAATATTAAAACTACTATAAAAATATGACTAGTTATTCAGAAGATTTAATCATAATCTACAAAGTGCAATACATTTTTAATAAACTATGATTTATTTATCCCGCGGTAAACACTAAAAACACTATATATTATACATAAAGATAAATTAATACAGTCAAATACTATTAATTTATAATTAATAGTATTTGACTGTAATGGCCCGTACTCTGAAGTACGGGCCATTACTTTGTTTACATATTTGTATACTAACCTGTAGAACGTTATTCCTGAAGATTTTTTATTAACATTGCTTCTGCCACTGCAACTACGTTGAGAACAAGAAACCATTGCACTATCACAACATATTATTACAGTTTCTATAAAAGTATTATAAAACTAAAAATATTCGAAAAACGATAAACGTAAACAAACATATACGATCTGTCAAAAGTGTCAAAACAATATGGCCGAAGTGAGGTCGTTTTAGTCACGTGATGCCCTCTCCATAGATTCTAACTCGATGAATTAAGCATACATTAAACACAATATAAATCATGATACCAAAGAATATAGACGCTTATAGAAGCGCAGTTCAAATGGGCGATTTGGTTACGGTTTAAGAGGGTGGCTGCATAAACTCACAGCGTGGTGTTGTGGCCGTCGGCTTAAAACTATCATGAAAATTTCATAATGAATTATGTAGTTAGGGGGAAGTGGGAAAGGAGTGCGAACGGGTAACTTTGCATCTACGCCGAAACAAATTTCGATGTCATTGATTTGCAAACTTTTTTTTTGTTGTCTTTTTTTTGTTTTTTCACAATAAAATCTTTATTGTCAATTTAAATTTTTAATTTTAAAACTTAAAAATGTATGATGTTTACAATATTCAAAGTATTTATTTTTTTAATTGTATAACTTTGAATTAAAAATTGGTTTGTTCCAACACAACGAAAAACCGTCACATAACTTTTTATTATACTGTTTTTCTGCCCAGAAATTAACGAAACATTTTTAAAAAATTTCAATTTAAAAAAAAAAGTATTCAATGAAACTTTTTACTAAATTATGAAATTTTCCATTTCGCCAAAACTTCCAAACTTCCATTTCATCCATAATTTTTCAATAACAACAAAAAGCATTCCTGATTTATTTTTGAAATAACAAAATAAACTTTAACAGTACATTTTAATGAATAGTACATGATACTATGAATAACAAGATAGGATCTTCCCGTAGCACAAAATCGGTCGTGTTCGCGCATGCCGTCATTGGAGAGCAGAATTTGAATTCTTGTTAAAGTTAAATGGGATTTTTATGCATTCTGTGATGAAATTATTCGATTAGCAAAATGATAATATTAAATAAAGGTTTAATAATTACAATATTCGTACACAAAAGGATATCTCCAAACTATTTATTAAAGATTATTTATTGACACATACAAAAAACTGACATTACGAACGTGCAGCTCTCCAATTACGTTACGACTTATGCGCAATATCTTATCTTCTTAATCATAGTATCATGGTATAAATCATTAAATGTCAAATATAAGTTTGGTTATGTTATGTTGGGTGCCCTAAACTAGTCATTGTCCATTATACATATATGTGTACATGCATGTGTTTGTATACATATATTTGTAGTCCACATTATTTAATTAGTGTTTAATTTTGTTATATTAAAATACTGTGTACTTAACCACTATTTTGTAATTGCAAATTGTAACATTTAATCGGTTTGTCCCGTATATTAGCCCGCGCGCACACAGACAGCGGTCAGGCGTTCCGAGCTCTGAATAAATATTATACCAAATTCATTTAACAGAAAAATAGCCGTCAACAAATGCATGTACAGAACACGCGAAACCTGATATTTATATAATTGTACAGGGTTGTATTAAGATTCTAGCAGTCTATAACATCTAAATTTGAAATGAATTAATTTATAATTTTTAGGATTACTGTTAAAATAATAGCAATCAATGAATAATCTTTCAAATAAGTATACTTTAATATTAGTTTTTGTAAACTGTCACTCACACATCATTAGATAATTGTGGTATTAATTAAAAGTCAAAAAATAGAAAGTTGTTTTTATACATTTTACGCTTTAAGACCAATATTTGGAAATAAGTAATATTATTATCACTAATGATATAAAAAAGAAACCTCTTCTTGTGTAAAAGTTAGGGAAAATACTTATACATATATTATTGGGTAGATAGACTTATACATTTAACATTACATTAACATTAAAAAATAAAATTTATTGAGTCGACGTTTCGATTTCGATTTAACATTTATTTGTGTCAGCAGAAACGAATGTATATTTAGAAGAATTGTGACGTCACTATTTTTGACTTTGATGCCGGTTATGTCGAAGATGGTTTGACATATCAAAATGCCGTTTTCAGATTTTGATTCAGGAGACAAAACTATATATGAATCCATTGATAGATCGTCCCCAATATTGCATAGGCGACAACGCACAAAGGAACATACTTTGCGGATGTAAAATGAAAGGTTTTCTTTGAAAATGATGAAAAAAACTTTTTACTATTACATATAAGTAATATCCAATTACGAAAAATAAGTACTGGAAAACTACATAGGTACAATGAGTAAAATGGGTTACAGGTTTTCATTTTTAAAATATTCCATTTTGTTTATGTAATTTCGAATAATTTCGTATCTTTTATTTATCATTACTACTCATTTCCACATCAAAAGCTAGATCCATCTTCAACCAAATGGGGGCCTTCTTCAAGAGCCACAACCTCTCTCTTGCTATAAAAGTAAGAATGCTGCGATGCTACGTCTAATCTGTTCTTTTTTATGGCGTTGAATCGTGGACCTTGAACGAAGATATGTGCAGAAAATTGGAAGCATTTGAGATGTGGCTGTATCGGAGAATACTTAAAATCCCGTGGACTGACCGAGTCACCAATGAGGAGGTCTTCAGAAGAATGAAGAAGAACCGAGAGGTACTGACCACCATAAAATCTCGAAAGTTACAGTACTTTGGACACATTATGCAAAATGAATCCAGATATGCCCTTCTATAAGCCATCCTGCTAGGAAAAATATTTGGACAACGGGTTCCAGGAATTACATGATGGATTTTTCAGACCTGTCGAGAGTCCATCCAAAAATTCTTGTCTTGATGAGGTGACTGACTTATCAATCCATGTTTTTCATTTAGTATGACCGGCGTTAATCCAAGTCTCATCTAAATAATATATTTTACGATTGCCATTCCTACAATCTTTTATCTGCCTTAAAAATTCTCTTCTCCAGATTACAAGATCATCTCTGTCTGTAAGCATACTGTTCCTGCCACGTTTTTCAAATTTGAATTGAAGTTTTTTCAAAAGCTTGTAAAAAGTAGTACGTTTGAAATCAGGTAGATTGGGTCGTCGTTGACCTGTTGTAGAACTCTATCTATCGTGGGAATTTCATTTCTAAAAAAGAATTGATGCACTATTCTTCTTATCGCTCTAATAACTTTAAACACAGAACTATCCGATACTCCAACTTTATCGGCTACTCTTTTCTCAACAGCGGACAATATTAACCCCAGATTTTCTTGTAACTCGTGTTTATACACGTTTACAATTATTTCTTTAACGTTTACGCTTAAATGGCCTTTTTTCAATCTCTTTTTGGGGGGAGTTAAAGGTATGTTTACGAGTTCATCGGCAGAATCCGTGTCCGACATATTAATTTGTTTTAGTGACTGTGTATACAAACCTGCAAAATATTATTTACAGGCTAATATTCTAATAAAATAATAGATAATAGATATTTGAACAGATATATTAAAAAGATCAATACTCAAAATCTTTATTTTCAAGGTGTTACAAAAGCGACCGATTTCGAGGCTTACAATACCTCATCCTCAGGCAAAGTAAAAAGTTTGTTTTGTTAAAAAATAATAATATAGATATCGGCAATAAGAAGTTTTCTGCTTACATCCAGGGTACTGTCTGTCTTCATCTTTTCCTTTATGACTCTATCTATTGTAGTAAGCTGATATGTTGATCATTATATATGCTGTTGTTGTCAAAGTTTTTTTATTATTAAAAAGGTAGGATTATCTTCTGGTTTGTAATAAAATTAAAAGTAGTTAAAGACAAATACACATACAGTATAAGCTGCCACATCCGGACTTTATATAGTTTAAAAACTTATGGAAGATGGAAAATCACATATTATGCAGTATGATGTCCTTTTTTTGTTGTTTTGTCACAGGTTCTTACAAGGTAAAGACTTAAAGCTCTTTACTTAGTAAGACCTTTTATTTACATACGTATATAATGATCAACATATCACCTCACAATGATAGTGTCATAAGGAAAAGATAAAGACAGACAGCACCCTGGATGTAAGCGGAAAACTTCTTATTGGCGATATCTATATTATTGGTTTTTAACAAAACAATCTCTTTGCTGGGCCTGAGGATGAGGCAAATATTGAAAGCCTCGAAACCGATCGCTTCTGTAAAACTTTGAAAGTAAATATTAGATTGTGAGTATTGACCTTTTTAATATATCTTTTCAATTATGGACTGACACTTGCAACCCTTTTATCATCATAACAATTATTATAATAGAGTCAAAATAATATTAAATTTACTTACTTTAATTGAGAGAAAACAGCAAACATTTTAAAAATGTTCACAGTTCTAAGTTTATTCAAATAACACTATAATTATAAACCGACACTATAATTATACCAACACACACACACATATAAGTAAAAATTATATTTATATACCTAATTAAATTCAACAGACATAAATGTGATTCGTAAGGATTACTGAATCCATATCTGTTAAAACTGCAAATTATGCGTCTTTGTTTAGAGGTGTAGATTGTCGTTACTTGTGAGTTTCTACTTGTTACTTTTGATACGCTTTTGTATATAATCAGTTACAGTATAAGTGATATTGTAACAAGGAGATACCTCTTCAGCATCTCTAGATTTTGGGAATAAATATATCACGCGTCCGTAGTGTTGATATTCTACTTTTCTGTTAGGCGAATATAATATAGTAATAATCATTTATTTTGCGCAAACAAAAAAATATAAAAAATGTCAGTTCTCAGTTGAACACTGAATGCGCACTGGAATTCACTAAGAAATATTTACAACGCAACATAAACATAAATTCGTATCGTCATAAACATAAAAATCATATTGACATAGACATAAAATGGATAGTCATAATATAAACAAAAAATCCAACATAAAATCTTTGGTACTGAGTAAAACCTGCATAATAACGTATCTACTGGTGCATCAGTTGGGAATCTCCGTAATACATCTACTTTTTATTCAGAATTACAAAAACTAAAAAAACGGAAAGAAAAATATCGTCAGTACGTAAGTTTTATGTCGTATACGAAAATAAAATATTAATATGAAGGCAAGTGTAGAAAATGCGTGTCTAATGACACCTACGAGAAAACATATTTATTTAATAAAACCAAATTTACTATAGATTTATTAAGCATTGCCTGTCATATTTAAACCAGAATTCTGAGCTCAACGAATCTTTACTATTTATTATTTATACTTAATTATCTAAGAAAATTCACACATTAATTATTTTATATAGCTACAGAGCTCACATATAATTATAATGTTAGAAAAGTTCCTCAATGACTTGATCTTTGTCGCATAGATAGAAGTAATAAAGAAAGCTGTTACTTTTGCTCTGCAGTACTAACAATCCCCGCGAACTATCATCCAGTATTATTTAAAAAAATCCGACAAGCGAGAGCTGGCGGGTTGCGCGTAGAACAAATTGAAAAGTGGAAGGGATTGCTCATTTCTATTGCTGTCGGCTACGAGTTCACATCGTGGGATTAGTGCATCGAGTTAGAATCTATAGAGAGGGCATCACGTGACTAAAAACGACCTCACTTCGGCCATATTGTGTTGCCACTTTTGACAGATCGTATATGTTTATTTACGTTGGTTGTTTTTCGAATATTTTTAGTTTTATAATACTTTTATAGAAACTGTAATAGTATATTGTGATAGTGCATAATAATGGTTTCTTGTTCTCAACGTAGTTGCAGTAGCAGAAGCGGTATTAATAAAAAATCTTCAGGAATATCGTTCCACAGGTTAGTATACAAACATGTAAACAAAGGAATGGCCCGTACTTCAGAGAATAAATTAATAGTATTTGACTGTATTAATTTATCTTTATGTATAATATATCGTGTTTTTAGTGTTTACCGAGGGATAAATAAATCATAGTTTATTAAAAATGTATTGCACTTTTTTAGATTATGATTAAATCTTCTGAATAACTAGTCATATTTTTATAGTAGTTTTAATATTATTGAGTCCGGCCATGATCCCACCGCCATATTGGTTTCACAGTTAGCCACGCCTACCTACGCCGTTTTTAGTACATACGTTAATATGCTCATAGATTCTAACTCGATGGATTAGTGCTAGATTTCTAACAGTGTTGTCAAATATTTAAATTTTTTATTTGAAGTGGCTATATTATAAACTATTATTTATATTTATTAAAATGGCAAGTGTATTAAAAGGCAAACCTTTGGTATCTCAAACACGAGAAATAATTTTCAATGTTTTTAATTTTACAACCGAAGAAGCTAATGCAGATAAAGTCTTAGTTGATTTAAAAAAGATACAAGAACGTATAGCTCATTTAACTGGTAATTAAAATACTCATTTTCAAAATAAATTAAACTTTAAATAATTTATTTTAAGTTAAGTTACAATCAATAAATAAATAAAAAATTACAGTGCATTAGATTACCAGTAAATAATTTGAAACACATGTGAAATAGAAATGACATAAAAATTGAAATGTGTTTCTCCAATATGTTTATTAACTATAAATATGCTGGACACTTCGTGTCCAGCATATACAATACAATACAATACAATATTTCGATACGTTGCATTTTTCATAAATGGGAAATAAAATATGATATTGTAAGCAATGATATCACAAGATAAAAGGCCGATAATACTTGAGTTTATCGCCTGGCTTAGAAAAACAAACAAAGAACGCTTGTTCTGTGTTGTGTTTAGTTTAGTAATCATTAAGACATAATTTGTATCTGTCCGCAATACATACAACAATACCTTCCCTTTGAAAATACATTACGTTTTACGAAAATAAATATTAACAGTCTTTTCTACGTTTTATTCAATACTATTATTATTTTTATTTTGTTTTCGTGGTAAATAGGTAAGTTTATCACACACGCATCCACACAACCACGGAACATATCTACTAACGTAATTTTCAGATCCCAACTAAATTTTTGATACGGCAACTACGCATTTGTGACACCCGCAATTATGTACCTCTCCTACAGTGTTGCCAATCGGCGCATAATTATGCGATTTGCGCATAATTTAATTCCCAGCGCATAATTTTCGCATCCTTCATAAAATCGCACAATTTCGCATAATCCAGCTAAGCAAAAGAAAAAGCCAAGGCCAAGCCACAGCTTACAACGTTTATAAGAAGAGTCCGCGTCTTCTTTTTTCCTTTAAAAAAAGATGTTTGTACTGACCTGACATTTTATAGTTATACAGCATTAACTTTAGCAAATAAAAATTACTTTATGGAAGAAAATTTCCATTCTATGGCGGCATTATATCGAAAATAAATTTACAACATGTAAAAATTGATTTTCGGCCACCTGAGTCACCTTCATTAAGAGTGGTTTAGGGTTAACCCGGGAGTGGACGGGTGGTCTGAAAAAGTCACCTGTGGAGTCCATCAGGACCAAAATTTAAATGACTTACAAATTTCAGATAACATTCACATAATGTTTTTAAGTATTTTGTCGGTTTACGTGTCTATTACTTAAGGACCTTATGTTATTCTATTTTTGTTGTTTTATTTTTCAAAAAATATAGGAATTAATCTAAAACCTTTAATTTTCTGCTTTGTTTAACTTTTATTAGCACTTGGTAAACAAATGTTTTCCAAAATTCCTACAGATGTTTTATTAAAATACAAATATTAACCTACACAAATTTGGTTATAACAATAAACAGAAAAATTCTCTGCTCAAAATACAACTTTGAATTTTACTCCAAATTGTTCTCTGTGCATTCAGAGCAACATGCTACAATGTTCTCCATACACAACCAGGACAGACAAAATGTGCAAAAATATCGCGTTTTCTATCTTTTTTAGTATTTGCAATTTCTTTTTTTTATTGGTGGTCATTTCTAATGGGCCTGGTATAGGGGTATTTGATAAGTGTAATGCTGGTTGTTGTACAACTCAAGCTAAATGAGGGTTCAAAGCTTTCCTCATATTTTATTTTGTCATATTCCTAAATCTTTCAAATATTTTTCAGCAATGTTTAAATTCTTCTGAATTGTTTTTTTTATAATTCGAACGAATTGACAGCAGCAACATTCATGAGGCCATAGAATAATACCATAGGTTAACATCTAGAAGTGTATCTAACAAAATTATAGGAATCTCTATTCCTTACTTTGTCAGATCATAAAATGTAATAATTTCTATATATGTAATAATTTGTAAGAAACCGAAAAAAACTGCATAACAAGTATATGAATCTCAATTTCCCATAGTAACAGGAGTAGGCGGGTGAGGTCTGCCAAGACATATTAAATATCTCAAAACCAAAAAATAAATTTGTTTTAAAAATTTCACCATTATTTGGAGGGAGCAATTATTGAAAGGTACTGAAAAGGAAAAGGTCATTTGTATAATATAAATAACATTTACATTAAAATCATTTTTCATTCTTTGTAGTAAGAATCTAACTATAAAGTGCCCTGTTATTCCCCAAGCAAATATTTCTCACCAGAAAAATCCCCCTATCTGACAATACCCAATCAATACACATTGAAGGAAAGGTTTCACATATATTTGAGTAGGTAGGTACTTCACATTTGTATTTACAGGGATTTCACATTAAATTACATATATAAATATAAGGCACAAATTGAAAAAAAAAATTAATTATTCAAGTGTACTTCTTCAACTGTTACTTTGTGTGTTGTGTTTGTGCAAAGAAACTAAAAAATATATAGAAAATGGATAAGTGGCTTTTCAGTTTTAAGGTAAATATAAAAAATAGTTAAAAGTTACAATCATTTATATATATATATATATATATATATATATATATATATATATATATATATATATATATATATATATATATAATAGAGAAATCACATAAGCATTAACCATAACTAAATTTGTACCTTCTAGGATGCATGTTCAATAGTTTAAAATAATTATTTTTTGTTCACATCAAAAAATCATTTCCTATACAATAATTAATGGTACTTATTGGTTTTTTTAAGTACCATATAGTTTACAATATCTTTATGCTTCTTCAAAAATCAAAATTACCAACATATACCTGCTGTGAATGAGAGGTAAAAGTTCAGTAGATTTTGTATAGATCTTTTAAGCTTCTTAAAATTAAATTTTGTGTTTTAATAAAGCAAATTGTTTTTTAGAGTAAACATCAGGAAACAGAGACAAATAAGCAGAAAGATTCCCCAGTACCACTTGATGTAGAAAAGCCAGGTTGCAGTCATCAAGTTGAAGGCTCCCCTATTTATCCTGCTCCCACACATTCTCATATTATGAGTGACAATGGCGATACTATGGTAATGTATTGAAGCAATTGATAATTTTATAAAAATTACATAAAAACACAGACTTCATATCGTATTTATTTATTAAAATTATATAGATAATATAATTAAATTAAACTATAAACTACAAATATCAGATATAATTACAGAAATTAGGTATAATATGAGAAAGATTTAAAACTACTACAGTAGTGAAATACATTTGTATTTGACTTTGACTAATATTTTATTGATTTACACCATCTAAATTATGATTATATTTTTAGAATGATCCTACACCAGCAAAAAAGAAAATAAAAATAGAGAAAGCATCAAAGAGTGAAAAAAAGAAGACTTTTAACAGCTCTTGGAAAAGTGTACCACAGTTTAAGAATTGGTTAGAAAAATCAATAAAACAACCATCATCTGAGGGTAATGAGTACGCCTATTGCAAGGTATGTGATTGTGATATTGTAGCTCATAAAAGTGTATTACTAAAACATTCAATAAGTGAAAGGCATAAATTAAATTGGACAAAAGTGGCGAGCAATACTAAACTCACTGAATTGTATAAACCAAATGCTGATGATGTAGCTGTAAAAACGGCAGAGTTAAAGTTATGTGCCTTGTTGGCAAGCAATAACCTGCCATTTTTATTAGTAGACACCCTAACTCCTTTAATTCAAAATATATGTTATGACTCGAAAATTGCTAAACAATTACACTTAAAACGAACCAAAGCTAAGTCAATTATTTGCAATAACTTGGGGTATAATTTTCTTGAAGAACTATATATTAAATTAAGGGAGCCAGGATGTTTTTTTTCTTTGGTTATGGATGAAACTACTGATATTTCAGTAAAAAAGCAATGTGCATTCACTACTATAATTTATGAAAATAATTCAACCAAAACACAATTTTTTGATCTTGTCGAGGCTCATGGATCAACAGCTAGTGATTTATATGGTATTCTAAAGAACTGTTTAACTTCAAAGAATATTCCACTGACTAATTTTGTAGGGTTTTCATCAGATACCACCAATGTTATGGTTGGAGAGTTTAACTCTGTATTTTCCAAGTTAAAAGAAGAATTTCCACACATAGTATGCATTAGATGCTCATGTCATATGGCACATTTAGCTACATCAAAAGCCTGTTTAAAATTACCTAGGCATGTGGAAGATCTGCTACGGAACATAGGCAGTCATTTTAATAGGAGTGCTTTGAGGAGACACAAATTTATAGAGTTCCAAAATTTTTTTCAAGTGAAAATTCACAAGATACTCTCTCCAGCCATAACAAGATGGTTATCTATTAAAGAATGTGTCGATAGAGTACTTGAGCAATATGAGCCACTTAGAGCATATTTGACAGAGTATGTATTTGAAGACCCGTCAATTACAACAGAAACAATGTTGGAAACCATGTCAAATTTGTTCACACCGGTGTATCTAGAGTTTATGTCATATTCTTTAGGACTAATGACAGATTTCAATTTACTCTTTCAGTCAGAAAAACCACTTCTTTGTAAGGTTCAGCCACAAACTGAAACTCTGTTGAGAACGCTGTGTTCTAATTTTATAAAGATGTCTGTAATAAAAAGAACCAACGACATATTTAGACTTAACCATGAAAACCCTACAAATTTTGTTAGTTTACATGATATTTATATAGGAGTTGCTGCAACAGAAAGCTTGAAAGAATTAAAAAAAAAGCCAAATTTGAACCAAAAAGAATTTGATAGTTTTTTTAAATGTATTTTAGAATTCTATATAGAGTTAGTTAGTAATATTAAAAATCGATTCACCTTTAACGACCCTATCTATAAAATAATTTCAATATTGGATCCCAAAATTGCACAAAGCTTTGAAATAAAATCATTACAATGTGTAACTAATCAATTCCCTATTTTAAAAGAATATGTTAATATTCAGGAGTTAGATAATGAATGGAGAAGACACGCTTTATTAGACTTTGAAAAATTAAATTTAAATTCAGATGACTGTGAGCAATATTGGTCTCAAATATTTAATTTAAAAAATGATGCTAATGCTTTTTTATTTCCGAATTTAAAAAAAACGCTACAGCTACTTTTTGTTTTGCCATTCTCTAATGCTAGTGTAGAACGTATATTTAGTGATTTGTTTAACATAAAAAGTGACAAACGGAATTTATTAAACTCTTCAACAGCAAAGGCTATTTTGGCAACCAAAGCAGGAGTTGAAAAGAATGGCGGTTGCTTAAAATTCATACCATCCAAAAAAATGCTAGGCCATAATACATGGAAAGACAATCAGTAGCTTGTATTTTAATATAGTATGTTTCTACTTTAAGTATACCTATGTTTTTGTTTTAATAGAATAATTTACATTAGTTTAAGATATTTAATCTGTTGTTTACTTGTAAGTACCATTCATAACTGATTATTAAAGCTAAAATATTACAAATGATGTATATTTTTCAAAATATCCTATTTTCCTGATAATATTTTAAGTAAAGAAAATAACTTGGCAAATAATTTGCAAACTTTTATGTCTTCAGTTTCTGAGGAAGACAAATTAGTTGAACATGTTCTTTTTGTATTCACATTTTACCGATCTGAGGTATATGCAACAGTTTTCAATTGCAAAGGTACATTTTCTTTGCTGATATGAATAACAGGAGTATCATTGTTATCCTCAAAAGCACATAAGTAAACTCCTTCCACAATAAGTTGTCTCTAGGAAACATAGAAAAATACCATGGAGGAACTAGACAGGTTCATCAATTGCTCATGACACAGGACACAGTACATAAGGTATTCTGAAATAAAATAAAAAAAAGTTAAACTACATAATTATAAAAAAAGTATTACAAATATGTAGGAAAGAGTCATAATTATAATTTTTATTGTATTCAGTTTCCATAGATATTTTACTAGAACCTTGCAGTTCCCAGTTGCCACTTTAAGAGCATATTTTCATATGCCTATGATGATGGAATAGTTCTTATTCTTAGTACCATATAAGCATTAAAAAGTGAACAGGTTCCACAATCAAATGAATTGTAGTTAAATAGGATAAAAATATATATAATTATGTACTCACCTATTAAAATTAATCCAGTCTAGATGCGCCATATTCTTGTTTTTAAGTTATAACATAACCATCAAGGGCAAGGGTGTACCAGTATCACACACTTTTTTTGGGCATTTCGCATTTTAAGGCACTCTAACCTAGCCAAGCTTTTATATGACAGTTAACATACTCTTAAATCAACAAATAAAAATTAAACCTCAATCCTACTTATTTTCTTTTCAGTTTCTTGTTTATTTTGTTTACCATCATTTACCATTTTGTTTATTTGTTTTGTGACTGTGACACGCTTTCAATCCATTTTCAATCATGATTTTCAATCACTATTACAATGACAACTGACAGGACGTGACAGATGACAGTAAGGACATAAAAATAAGGTTTGTTTGATGTTTGTTGATTGCTTCACACGTTTTACAACACAGCGCATAATTTTGGACAAAATCGCATAATTTTTGACAGGGAGGTGCATCTTTCCATGCCCAGCCATTGGTAACACTGCTCTCCTATCTCTCTTAGAATAAGTCCTTTTCTATTTTCGCGCAGCTCACCCGCCAGCTCTCACTTGTCGCTATCCTCACTATTGAACTACTATGAAATCTCGAAACAAGCTATTAAAACAGTAAATATTTTAATTAAATAAACGAAGTTTTACTATCCTTAACAAAATTTTAAAATGTATTTTGTCCATTATTTTATATGTTATATATTATATGTGTGTTATTAATGTTGAGTGTCAAAGCTTTATATAAATAATCTCAACGACTAGTAAGTTGCACTGACGAATTGTGATATATTGTAAATATTTACACATTCCTCTTATTAAGGCCGTATGGCACTATGCATTTTCTTGTAACATTTCTTATATAGTTTCTGATATAGAAAGTTATTTATGCTTTCTTGTATAGTTTCTTGCACGTACATTTTGTGCTCTGTATGACACCATGCAAGTTCTTTTACCGGAAATTGTATGTGATTCGGCACATGATTGGTCGAAATTTTTACACATATAAAAATAGAACTGAAGTACCTGAGGACCCCAAGCCAGATGCTACTGATTATTTTTTTAAATACTGTGGTTCAAAAATGAAAGAAATAAAATGTCCCAATATTAAAACTAAATTGGAAACCACAATTTTTTAAGATATTCAACAGGCTGTAATGGAAGACAGAAATAATGAATAATTTGGTTGTAATAATTTATGTGTTTTTTTTACAAATTATGTGTTTAAATGGTCATGCTCTTGAAATTCTACTCTCTTATTTGGAGATATAAAATAATCTTTAAACTCATCACGAATTTTTAATGCGGTTATGTATTGTTTTTAGTAATACATCTCCTCCTACTTTCAGTAGTTCCGATGCTATTTGATCCAATCCCTGTGATTTATTGTTTTTCAATTTGCCTACTGCTGTTCTAATCTTGGTTATTGTTGGTGGGCACTTTTCTCTGATGTCGGCTTGGTCTAATTGTATATCAAAGTTCTCCTCGAACCGCCATTATGACAGAAGTTTTACGTTTTTGCGCACAAATTGGCGCATTTCTTGTACAAGAAACTACGACACAAATTCTTGTATCGTTTCTGATATAAGAACTATACGCTTGTATGACACTATCCATTTTTTTGTTATATCAGAAACGATATAAGAAATGAGACAAGAAAATGCATAGTGTCATACGGCCTTTATAGTGTTTTGAAAAAGAAATAAAACAATTCCGAAAGCTAGACCAAAAGTCAAAAGAGTGTTTCTGTAACATCCCGGCCAAACTTCTGACTGCAGCCCTAATAAACTGAGTTTTTTGTATATATATAAATATAAATGCATATGTATATTATATATAAATAAAAATAAAATCATATGTATATAAACTTCTTTCTAGAACTAAATCATTTAATTTTTCTGTTTCCAACTTAGCAGAGTTCTTGTGTTCTCTGTGAGTAGAACGCCAGAATGTAAGAGTTCTCACTGACCGCTGGTAGTTTGTGCTATTAGATTAGGGTGTAAGTACTACAAAGAACTCAGAATGTCTGACCAATGTCTGTTGCTTATTAGACTTTTATTTGATATTAGAATTACAAACAAATTATTTAAATACTGACAAGATTTTGTAACAACATTTATAACACTAAATTATACTACATTCATCCGTCCCTATTTTTGAACAAAATATTGCAATTATCTTGGTTTATTTTTAGTTCCAGCTGATTTACAGCTAGATTGAAAATCTGAATTTTCCAATCTTGGTTCATAATTATCATCAGGTTATTGAACAGGTAAATTTTTTGTCTCATCTGGTATTGATTTAGTAGTGGAATTCTCTAGTGTGTTATTTGGACTTTTATTTTCATCATTATCGTGATTCAATAATATAACAATTCAATTCAACAGTAAACTTAGTATATAGTGCAGAGCACCTGGTAAAGGAGTTTCCTATTTAGTGATGTCTAAATTTTTGGTTTTCACTGTTAGATTCACCAATTTCCATATAACTTATTGTATCTTTCGACTTAACCATTTCCTTCATGGTTATATGGTGTTGTTCTATTTGAACATATTCCTTTAGAGTGTAGATAATTAATAAATTCTTGTGAAGTAAAGCTAGTTCTCCTGTCAGATTTTATATATCCCAGCATTCTATATAAACAAAATAGTGATTTGATCTGTGATTGGGTTGAATCGCCTTCCTACCAGATAATGTCTGCATTTTTTTAATACTTCAACGCATATGCTTCTTTTTCAATTGCATAATGTTTTCAGTCAGAACCTGTGAGAGTACGTGTGAAAAAAGCAATAGGTTTTCCAGATTGACTGCTTCGCTTATGTAATCATAGACTGTATGCGAGACAAAATTTATTAAAAGCATGTACTTATCTTTATCTTCTAGCGATTTATCTTTAGATTCATTGCTTTCCAAAAAATTCTTGAACGTTATATACCAATGTTTGAATTCTTTGGTGAAAGTTTGACAGTTTGGATCAGCCTCTAGTTTATCTGGTTTAAAGTCAGTAACGGACTGAGATTAAACGAAACGGACTAAACAGATGATGCTAAAAGATGTAAGAGAGATATGGAGAATCTAAAAGTTGCATTCCACGGTATATCTCCTTATCTAAGCAAAAATCCTTGGCGAATTGGTTTCTTGTACTTATCAAGAGTAAACCATATTCATATTCGTATTATTAGAAGTTTGTTATAAACCGGCAGCTTCGGACCTTGTTAGCGGGTTTTCATCTTTGTTTGAAGAAAAATGCACAAATAATGTTTAATTTCTTAATAATTTTCCTGTAAGGATTTTAAAGCATCGGTACGAGCAAACCGCATGGTATCACAAATAAGTTAAATAGTTAAGGGTTTGCTCTTAAAATTTGGCTTCCTTTATTTCACTCACTATTTTGAGTTGTAAATCTTTCTATATAATAGAAATAAATTATCACATATTGTACACGACAAATAGTTTAGTAGTAGTTCTGCAGAAATTGATCAAACTCAGATACATATGCCAAAGACCTATAAAATTACTATTATTTTTACTAAAAACACTTAATTTTTACCACGAGACGCTAAAGAATATAAAGAAATAAATTTAATTGTCGCTACCACACGTTTACGTACTTCATTCCAATATTTTTCTTCATTTATCATTTGTTTTTTCTAGTCCAGTGTCAATGGTTCCGGTAATTTTAGATCTTGTTATAAAAATTGGTATGAGGTTGATGTGGTCATTGTCAATTATTCGTTCCTTTTGTCATTAACGTTGTGTGGTGAATCGAATAGTAGATGATTCCAAAGATGTATTTATTTATTTTGGTGGATTTTTAATTAATCAATACCACGTTATTCTGGTAAATCAAAATAAAAATTAAAAACCTAATTTCCGGGCCCCAAAATTTACCGGCCCTAGGTTGCCTAGGCCCTAGTCCGTCCCTGTCTAAAGTACTTCTCCATTGTAAATTTATGCGACTAAAATTGTTGTAAAATGCCTTTTGCAGAATAAGGCTTTTATTCACATAAAACTTGACATAAGAATGACAAAACAATTATTTAAATACTGACCAGTTGTTGACACAACATTAAGAAAACTAAATTATACTACACTTGGCGTGTATTATTAATATTTCTTGTAACACATATAACATTTCTTGTAACATTTTTATAAATAAAGGTTTTATTCTATATTTTATTCTTTAATTTTTTCAATCACTTTGGCATTTTAATTTAATGGAATATATATATAGTCTCAACATAACAAGAAAACCCAAAAAGTATACGAAAAATATTTATTATCGTATATGATAAGGATTTTTCTCGTTATTTTAGGATTATATTGATTTTTCTTTACTTTAAAATGAATTCACAATCCTAGGTAATATTACTGAACTTTTTGAATTTAGCGCCATGTATATATAGTTACGCGCCCGATCAGTAGGTGATGCGCCAATCATTGTTTTATTCGTTAACACGGAAGTTTCAATACTAGATGGTAGTGTGCTACGGTATTCTCCTGTCGTCGTTCGTGCAGAAAGAACTACTTACTGTCAACGAAGAAAAGAGGTGCATGTTTGTGCCAAATAGAACAGAATCAAACCTATCCTTGTAAATTGAACAGGTATTTTGAGCATTGTACTTTGCTGTAATATTATTTTGAATTTTAGTTTGATAAAAATAATTTTTTATTCATTTTTTGTGAAATTTAACATTTCTGACTGATTCTTTATGAATAAGGTGGAGGGGGGGGGGGGGTTACCCCCCTGATCCCAATGTAAATAAAAAATTAAATTCAACTGTCAATATGTATTCTGAAAAAGATGTTGGCCCGTTTTTTGTGTTTATAGAGTCAACAAATATAAATAATATTAGAGTTGGTTCTTTTAATAATATAAAAATTGCAAGAGATATTTTTAATTTAATAGTTATTTAACCAGATTGTTAATCGCCATTTTAATTCACAGTTCGTTACAAAACTTTTCCGTCGACCGTACTTTTCAGAAATAAAGATATCTTAGTTTAAATATTTATTTACTTAACGATAAACAACAATTTTTTCAGCTTTCATTGACTTTATTCAAAGTTTCCTTAGTGGTAGTTTTATTATAGTAAACAATAATATTCGAAATGGTGCAATTACTGAAATTACAGGAATATTTAAGTCTTCTTGGACCTCTGTAAATTGTGTGATAGAAGAAGTTAAATCTGGTGGAGTTAAATATCCATCATCTTCGTTAATATCCATCCTTTGATTTTTTCAAATACACAGAATTTTAAACAATAAAGTAAATAATGACATACAATGACAGATAGTACTAACAGCGGCTACTTCATTATAAATTAATTTTTTAGTGGTAATATAAATAGGTATATGTTTGGTTGCCTACACCACAGGTCACTGCCAATCACAGAGCGCTTAATTAATTTATGCAAGCAGTGTATGTTGTGTTGCCTATAATAAAATCGTTCATTAATAGAAAATCATTCATTAATAGGGGTCATTAATCAATGATTTTGAGGGTGTTAAAATTGATCATAAATGGACGGTCGACGGAAAATAATATTAATAAAATAAGAAGCAAAGGTTCAAACAGAATTTCTGTAGAGTTTAATAATTATCAATCTGCAAATACATTCCTAAATAACAAAAATTTATTAGATCAAGGTTATACAATTTATATACTTTTTAATTATATATCTTGTAAAGGTATTGTACTTCAAATAGATGTTGAAATAAATGAAAATGAACTTATTAAATGTTGCTCTACTAACAGCAATATTAAAATTTTGAATGCTAAAAGGCTAAACAGCCCTAATAGCACACGTACGTCCAATGGGCGTCCATAGTACGTCCCTCACGGACTTTAAGGACGTCCCTCCAACGTCCGCTTTGGTCCCAAGTACGTCCATTTAACGTCCTATATTGGTCCGAATGTCGCAGCGCCGAACGTCCTATGGACGTCCATTTTACGTCCCGAGCGGAAGTAAAATGGACGTACCGGGACGTTAATTGGACGTTAATCGAACGTCCATAATACGTCCGGAGGACTTACTGGATGGACCTTTGTGATGTTTTCGGACGTCCATTTTAGCGCTGAGGATGTAAATTAGATGTCAACGCCATTGTATAAAGTACTAAAAGTGGCGTCATCCTGTTCATATTAGGAATGTATTTTAGGAAATAAAACGTAAATGTTTAATAGAACTTACATTTATTATTACATTTATTTATATTTATTTATTATTAACAAACGGGACAAATCCACTGTCAAAATTATACAAAAATGCAACATTATAGAAATATACACAATATTACAGATAAAAATAAAACATACATGAATAAAATAAATAAGTACACATTAATAAAAAGTATCATTTTGTACTTTAGTGCTTCAAATAGTACCTAAAGCTATTGATACAGAAGATTCAGACCATACTTATACTTGAACCATAATTAGTTCTGCGGTAAGGAACATGGAAATGTGAATTCTGACGCAGTGAATGAGGAGGAATATGAAAACAAACTGGATGAAGCAATTCAGGAGATTGGTTATTTTATAAAAAACCTTAAAAATAAAGATTGAAAGGTAACTCTTCTGGTAAATGTACTCAAGAAATTGATCATACCCGAATAAGAATATGGTCTACACAATTTACAAAAACAGTAGATGCTTGTACTGCCGTGTTAACTCAAAAGGGCGTATCTGCTTTAAACTAGTTTGCGAGAAAAATCAGTTTTAGTGGTTTTAATGAGGCAATCGTGATTTTTTAAAAAGTTGTGACTTGTACCATATAGAAGTTAACAAATAGGTTTATACTATCATGTGACAGATTTTGGTAGAGTATGAACTTGGGAAAACAACACTTTTAACAGATACGCCTTTTTCACTTAACAGGAGGTATACAATTAAGAACGTAACTACATGATTTTTTAAAAATATTTATTGCATTAAACAAATGAACGTTACAATATTAATGTTGTACTAATTTCGTAAGTTATTCTTAATAATTAGGAAAAGTTAAAAAAGTAAACAACAATACAGACTAACTAAAATATCATACTCAGTCAATCAAATATAAATAAGTAATACTTAATTTTCTGCTCCGAACTAGTTATTATATTAATTATAAATTATTGTGTCCACATTTTCGCTGACAAAAATATTTTTCCAAAATGTAATGCGATTTGGGGGCATTATCTGACCAATATTAGTGATTATATTCTTTGTTATTTCCATTGTAATACCTCGTGGTTGAGAGATAGAGAGTGGTTTTGCAATGCCAATTTTTTGGATATTAGCCTTTAAAGAATTGACACTTATGATTTCTCCTTCAAAACTAGTTTTATAACCTAATGTATGGAAACCTCTCATGAACTAAACTTCCATTTGTTGAAGGTACGGACGAGGGACCAACCTTGTTATTTTATATTGAGATGATTCGTCTTTCCAGTTGTAAAAATCATTAAAAGCCACGTCGATAACTTCGACATTACGTGTTAACGTTTTAACTGCATTTACAAAATCAACGAAGTCATAAACTTTACCTTGTGGATTTAGTGATTGCTCGACTCTATGGTGAAATGAGCCAGCTGCCATAAATGTATGGCCTGACTCAAAATATCTTAGAGGTATTTTCCTAATGTTCAATTCTAATGAGTTTACAGCATACACAAAAAATGTGTACAAGCACCAATTTTTGTTCTTACCGAAACAATTACCCACCCAAACAAAAACTTCTTCGGAATCCCTAATTTTGTTTAAAAATGCATAAAATGTGCTAACAATATCAGCCTTTTTTCGTCCAGAAATAGCTTTATGCCATAGAACAGCAACTGTAGAAGTTTTAGAAGTACCAACTGGAACAAAGCTCTCATTAAAGGCTATCAGTCTAGGAGTAAATATAATTTCTTTGAAAGTATCACATCTTGGGAGCATAATCACCTACAAAAAGATCCATTTACAATAACTTCAGAAACAAAAATATTTACCTTGACACATAGGTACAAGGTAACAATTTGTATTTGTTTAGCCTTTTATATAAATTAGTAGAAAATATACTTACTAGTTGTTTCTGCAAAATTATTATCCCTATTTATTATGAACAACAAACTAAACACATTCTATGAAAACACGAAAAAGTAAGGTTAGATAGAAATAAAGTAAATTGACAGTTTACTACTTTTCGCGCCAACATAATAATATCTTGAAATGTTAAGTGAATAGGCCGTATCTGCCGAAAACTTTTTAGTTACGGCTTTTTGTGTTAACATTTTACAGTTGCGGCTTTTAAAGCTAACATTTTAGTAGAAAATTCAGATACGGCTATTAATTTAAGCAGTATATATCCGGTTTTATTGCAGATACAGCTATGAAACCCAGGTAGATTTGTAGAAAAGATTACTAAATAACTCGTGGGATATGAAACTCGTTTTTAATAAAAATTGCAGTTACGCCCTTTTGAGTTAACACGGCAGTGTAGACAAGTGGTATAAATCTAATTGACATAAAAAATGTTTTTTAATGCAATTATAACATAATCAGTGTAAATTAGTAGAAGTTGAACGACTAGACAGTAAACCATGCTGACCAGTATGAAGCTGATTCTTCAGATTTACTGTCAAAAAATCAATCAGTAAAGCCTCGAAAATTTTAGGAATAGCAGAACGAATTATAATGATACGATAATTAGGAATCAATGAGTTAAGGATAAAATCAATAAATAAATTGTGATGAAAAGTGACCCTCAGTCAGAGAATGGTATTAAGACACTGTAAGCATGCTAGAATGTCACAAATAACAGTGTATAAATAAAATATAAGGCCAACAACAAACCTTCATCTCATATAACTAGCTGTAGTTCTTAAAGCAATCTCATAGCCAGACCTGAACATTTGTGAGTTGGTAAAGTTTGCCATCTAAATTACATATAAGACACAGTTAACGATATGCTTCATCAAATGTATGTGGCCACTTAAGCGATAGTGTAAATTCTCAAATGTACCTTAAATTGATTTATGCTTACAAGTTACAAACCTTTTAAAATCAGAGCTATATGTGTGTCTTCAAAAGCTTTATATTGCTTTTTCCCTAGCAAAAGGAAAAACTATATTTTCCTTGGGGCTCCCCCCAACAAATTCGTTTATGGTCTCCTCACCAATTTTGGAAAGCTCATTATCCTAAAATATAAATCAACATGTAACAGTAATCTAACTACCCCACGAACTTGATCATCCATGCTTAATTATTTTAGCTTAAATCTAATAAAAAAAACAGCCTCTGTTACAAAATCAAACATTCATTTGCAAATTTTGGTTTCTCATAACCATGGTAAATGGGATAAAAATGGCTACTAAAACTCTTTTTAAGTGGGATTTCATCAAAATTTACACAAATTTTTATAACATTGTTTTTTTACAAAGATAAAAATACCTTTGAAATTTTGAATCATATGGATCAGAGTATTTGTTCTCTGGGTGAAGCAAGAAGGGTTCTAACATCTGAAGGCAAATGAGAAAGATCAGGAACTTCTTTATGAATTTTTACTAAATCACCTAGTATTAAAGGACAAAGTCCAGTTGCATAACTTATTGGAAAAATTAAAAACATCTCGATAAGGTCCTCCAGAATTCTCGTTACAACCATATTTAGACCCTTCTTTAGTTTCATTGAAAGAAGAGTTTTGTAAATGATCTCCAGAATGGTCGCGTACGTGGTAATTTGGATTATTTTAGGTACTTAACATGTTATTAAAAAGTTTAAATCGGAAGTATTGTAACCTGAACAATTTGAACTGAAACTCTCATCAAAATGATCAGTTAGACATTCCGAAGAAAGGTTTAAAGAAGATGGAATATCGGGGTTATTAATATTTTCAACAATATTATCTACGTTTTTCGTAACCATACTCTGTTGATGACGCTTAGAAATAAATCGTTTTCTTTTAAACATAACTAATTTTAGGAAAAATTATACTTTCCTTTTGAAATAAAATAAAAACTAAAACTCGGAAGTAACCTAACAAATGGTACCAAACCTTTAACGATATACCTACTATAACCAAAGCAAGAACCAAAAAAAGTTGCTAATTTACACCATTTGCACTTTATACTGCTTAAATAGTATTCTTTTATTTCTTTTAAGCATTAATAATAGTATAATTAAACTGTACCATTTGTTTAAATAGGTATGACATGACAATGACAATTAATATAATCATCTACTTTGCCCAGCCAGAGTATATACCACCACTTGTTCATCCTTTCAAAGAAGATGATTTCAAGATTCATCTTGTTGATAAAAATCATATTTTTACTCATTAGAATTAGCAAACATATATCATCGTGAAAACTAGAATAATAAAACAATTGTAACGAATTATCTAGAAATAAAAGATTTTTACAATTTACCTAAAAACAGAAACATGTTTTGGATATATTGAACTATACAATTTTTAATTAATCATAATTAATCATAACCTTTTCGCTTTTAATTATTTTATTAAAGTAAATATTTTTTTATTTTATTGAAATATTTGCTATTTGATCCCATAATTGGTAAATGTCCGACGTCCAGAAAACGTCCGAGTTCGGACGTCCAGGGAACGTCCGAGTACGGACGTCCAGAGAACGTCCATATTTAGTCCACCCAAAGTACGTCCCAAGTACGTCCATTTTACATCCAGGGACGTCCGGACCAAAACTGGACATATATTGGACGTCCATAGGACGTCGTGTGTTACTAGGGAGGAGCGTAGTCAAAGGGGATACAACTACATTATGAACCTACAGGTACAGTTTTGTTTACATTCAGTGGTGTTTTAATGCCTAAAACAATAAATTTTTACGATCTACCAAAATTGGTTAATGTTGTTGAGAATTTATTTAACTTCTATGTCTTTATTTAATTTATAATGTCTTTAATAATTTATTATATTGTTCTTATCTTAATTCATTAAAAAGCACAATAATTTATATCAATTTATTTAACGAATAATACATGATTTTTATAGGCGAACCTAACATTTAAATCGCGAGCGCGTCTTCAAAATCAACTAACTTCTTCAATTAAAGTTCCGTTATTATATACTAATCCTGTCATTCGAGAACAGCGGCGATCTCGCATCGGAGGAACCAGAAGCTCAGACCGGTCTCATTCGGCCTACCTGACCTCTAGTCGGATGATTCACCATAATTTGGGTCTAGATCTAGTCTAGATATTTACAGTAATTTTAGGCCATGATATTTATCGTAACATTGTCCCCCTCTTAAAAGATGGTTCCTCCTGGAACCTTGTCGGGACTGGAACCGGAACTGTATGCTGGTATCGGCAACTGGACCCTCTTTTACAACTTCCAGTTGTATAAAAATGACAAGGGACGGTTTTCTCTCCGCACCAGTAACTATGCGGATTGCAAAAGACTAACACCTGGACTTCGGTGTCTTTAAAGATCTCCTCCACCATATTTCGGATAACCCTCCAATCTAATTGGCGGCACTCCAACTTTGGCATGGCTAACTTTTGCACGTCGGACTCTAGTGCGTGCTCTCTCAATTGAAGTAAGGCTTCCCATACATCTCGGTAGGTAGGTAGGCCACGGGCAGTGTCTTTTGTTACCAGGTAGAAAAGGTAACGTGATGCATCTTGGAGTTTCAGGGTTTTACCAGGAGCTGGCACTTGGCATTAAAGTTCTGCAACTCGACCAAACTTCCTTCGAAAGACGGACGCTAACCCTAGTGCGTCTTTGATACTGGCCGGGATGGTAAGGGCCAGCGAGTAGTCATCGGGGAGCGCGAGTAGATCCTGCTTTTCTTCAGTTGTAACACCATGTCTTGCTTTACCGGTACCTCCATAGGCACCCATGAATTCCTCAAACGTGAGGTCAGACACATCTTGGACTTGGTTTACTTCCACTTCTTCATCTACGTCGTGGTCACCTTCGAAAGACGCCAGCCGGTTATGGTGTACTATCATCGGCTTCCCCCTGGAAATCTTGCTTATTAGGTAGATGACATCGTTGATCTTTTCCATAATTAAGTATGGGCCTTCCCAAAACTGCTGCAATTTGGGATAACAACCTTTTCGTTTCTTGGGATTATACAGCCATACTTTGTCGTTCTTCTTAAAGCAACCCTTTTCGGCTTGTGTATCGTACCGTTTCTTCATTCTGTCACTAGCGATCTGAAGGTGGGAATGGACCAACTCATGTACATCGTCCATTCTTCTTCGTAATTCGATCACATAATCTTCACCTGCTACATCTTCTCCAGGTCGACACCCAAACTCTAGATCACAAGGTAGTCGCATTTCGCGTCCGAATAGGACTCTGGCTGGTGTCTGGCCTGTTGATTCGTTAACAGCAGATCTGTAGGCCATTGTGAAGAACGGAAGGTATTGGTCCCAGTCTCGCTGATGATCGGACACCATCTTTGTCAAATACTTGCCAACTGTCCTATTCATTCGTTCTACCATACCATCCGATTGCGGATGATACGCGGTAGTTCTTGTTTTCTTCATGCCTAGTCTATCACATATTCCTTGGAATAGATCGCTTTCGAAGTTCCTGCCTTGGTCACTATGGATCTCCAAAGGCACTCCAAATCGTCTGATATATTCTTGGATCAACTTATCTGCAACGGTGGTGGCCTTCTGGTCTGGAAGTGCGTAAATCTCGACCCACTTAGTGAAGTAGTCCATTACTACCAGCATGTACTTGCCTCCATTTTCACTTTCTGGAAATGGTCCAGCGATGTCCAAAGCTATTCTTTCGAACGGGCTTCCAACATTATATTGTCTCATAGGAGAGACAATAAGGTAAGGGGAGAGACAATAGGAGAGACAATAAGGTAATACCTTTTTCGGTAAGGCCCGTTACTCGTAGCACAAATAGTACATTTCTTACACCAGTCTTTTACGTCGTCGGAACTGTTCATCCAATAAAACCGTTCCCGAATTCGCTGAAGGGTTTTTTTTACACCAAAATGCCCTCTTGATGGACTGTCGTGTAACTGACGAAGTACTTCGGCTATTCTGCTCTTTGGACTCACCAACTGTCTTTTCTTCTCTGAACCGTAATCATTTTCCAGGACTCGTTTGAGCAAGCCATCTTTCATGATAAATGAGTCCCACTGGGCCCAATACATCTTAACTACTGAGCATAGGTTTGATATTTCCTGCCAAGGTGGTCGACGGTTTTCCTCTTTCCATTTTCGGATTTTCTGTATAACTGGATCTCTCTCTTGTTCTTCCCTTATCATAGTAGGCGTCCAGTCGTCGTTGACCATCGTTGTTCTTAGCACTGCTGCTTCCTTGGATTCCGTTTTGTAGCAGTGGGAACACTCTGCTGGACATGGCCTTCTGGAAAGAGAATCAGCGTTTCTGTGGCTAACTCCGGCCCGGTGCTCAATCTTAAAACCGTATTCTTAGAGTCGTTCGATCCACCTGGCTATCTGACCCTCTGGATTCTTAAACTGCATCAACCACTTAAGGGCGGCATGGTCAGTTCGGATTAGAAACTTTCTGCCATAGAGGTATTGATAGAAGTGCTCTACTGATTTCACTACTGCTAGAAGTTCTCTTCTCGTGACACAATAATTCCGCTCAGGTTTTGAAAGAACTTTACTAAAATATCCGAGGACTCGTTCCTGTCCTCCTTGAATCTGAGACAGCACTCCTCCAATTCCCACATTACTTGCATCCGTATCTAAGATGAACTCTCCTTCTGGCAGTGGATACCCTAAAATTGGTGCTGTTATTAAATGCTTTTTCAACGTTTCAAAGGCATTTTGGCAGTCTGTATCCCAGCGGTAATCTCTTGCTTCCTCCGTAAGTCGCGTTAATGGCTTAGCGATATCTGCAAACTTCTTAATAAACCTCCGGTAGTAAGTACATAGTCCAAGAAAACTTCTCACTTGATGTTTGTCAGTTGGTTTTGGCCATTCCTTAATGGAATCGATTTTTCCCTTATCCACGGCCACTTCTTCTTTACTGACTATATGACCCAGATAATTGACTCTACCTTGAAATAGCTGGCACTTCTTGGGGTTTAGCATCAATTGGGCAGCTTTAAGTCGATTAAAAACGTTTTCTAAATTCCTCAAATGATATTCGAATGTCTCCCCCAAGACGATTATGTCATCTAAATAAACCAGGCATGTTTTCCAAGATAACCCTCTCAACACATTTTCCATAAGCCTCTCAAATGTCGCAGGAGCATTACAAAGTCCAAATGGCATAACCTTGAATTGCCACAATCCAGATCCTGTGGTGAAGGCTGTCTTTTCTTTATCTACTGGGTCCATTTCTACCTGCCAGTATCCAGACTTCAAATCCAAAGTAGAAAACAATTTACTTCCAGCCAATGTATCCAATGTGTCATCGATCCGAGGCAGAGGATAACTATCTTTCTTGGTAACGTTGTTCAGCAAACGGTAATCCACACAGAACCTCGTCGTTCCGTCTTTCTTCTTAACCAGGACCACCAGAGAGACCCATGGGCTCGTAGAAGGTTCTATCACCCCGTCTCTCTTCATTTCCTGAACAATCGTTTCAGCTTCCTCTCTTTTCGCCTGTGGTAATCGTCGAGCTGTTTGACGAATTGGCTTAGCATTAGTATCACCAGTATCAATTTTATGCTTAACAACGGTAGTTCTTCCCGTCTTTCCTCCTTTCGGTACGAAAATATCACGATACTGCCGAAGAAATTCCCTTAATTTCCTTTTCTCCATCTGATTTAGAGACTGTCCTGCAACTGCAACCATTTGGTCGAATTTGTCGTTGGAATTATCAGATGTTGTCGCCTGACGGATTATGGATGTCACAGGTACACAAGTTCCTACTTTTGTCTCTTTCTTTATGGTCACTGGGTAGTCGTTGACATTGAGAAGTCTCACAGGAATTTCCTTAGCCGAAGTCACCAATTCTTTTCCAATTATGATTCCACGGCCAACCTCATCGTCGTGGTTCCAAGGCTCCATCATAACAGGTCTCCCTTCGTCCACCATTCCCTGTAGCCGCGCTACTATGATCGTTTTGCTTCTCGCAGGCACGACTGTATCTTCTGTAATGGCTGCTTGCACAGTGTTGTCATTATGTGGATGGAGAAATGCCTCCTCGTTGCCAACTTTGATTACTTTATTCTTAAAATCCAATTGGAATCCATGCATATTTATTACGTCCATTCCTAATATAACATCCTCTTCGATGTCAGCAACTATAACAGTATGAACAAACTTTTCTGCTCCAATTCCCAATTGTACCTGGATTTCTCCATGAATGTTGGCGTTTTCACCTGTAGCGGTCCGAAGTCGCAACCTCGTTGGTAACAGTTTCTTACGGCTGTTTATAACTGTCGGGCGTATAATGGTTCTGGTCGCTCCGGTATCCACCAACAACGTATGCCTTCTACCATTTATTTCTCCATCTACATATACACTATCTTCACGACATTTCAAAGAGGCTATTAGTATAAGAGGGTCTTTGGAAAAGTTCCGGGTCTAGATCCTTCGCCGAAATTTCTACAACACAACAGAATTAGTCATCATATATTTACAGTTATTTTAGGCCATGATATTTATCGTAACAATGTGTACATTCCGCCAGTAACACAATGTTACAAATTTTTAAGCTATGGACACACCAAAACAAATTGTAAAGCAAAAGAAAAATGTATGAATTGTGGTGAACTTAAACATACCGATGATTGCACCATGAAATGTTTTTTTTGCAAAGGTCCACATGTTTCAACAGCGCGTACGTGTCCGGAATATTTACGTCAAAAAAATATTAAAGAATCTTACGAAAATTTAACTTTTTTTGAAGCTAGTGAATAGATTCCCAAAAATTACATAGAAAAAGACAAATTTATTTTCAACTCAAAAGATTTTCCGTCCCTTCCGAGTAATAGTACTAAAGTAAAACCCCTTAATAGGGGCTTTACCATCAGAAAGAAGAACACAGAATTTCAAATCTTCGAAAAGGACATTTCAGCAGTTAGTATCAAATACAAATAATAAAAGAAGAGTAATCCAACAAAGTTATGATAGGAATGCACATGATGAAATCTTTATGTTCCAAACGGTAGACCAGAGAATTACTCCTCTTTAACTGCCTTATCTCAATCTAAATCTCCAATACCCTCCAATCGGAATCAAAATCTTCTAATTCATGTAATGTAAATCCAAATTCAGCCTGGAATGCCGGTGCATCGCATAGTAATTATAATTTCGATACAATACCTTCACAAGATTTACCTTCACCTAAAATCATGTTTAAACTTTATTAACATTTCACCAGATAATTTAAATATGGTTAAAAAACTTGTACTTTCCCATTCTAACCTTAGGTCCTATAAGGACTTAGACAATTATTCAGGTGATGATTAATAGGTTAAAACTTAGAATGATCCTAAAAACAAAAATAAAAATCATTCAATGGAACATCAGAAGTATCAATTCAAATAGGGATACTCTGATTGATTTAGTCTCTAAAGAAGACCCAGATATAGTAGTTATTAATGAAACTTGGCTTAAAGAAGATTTCAATTTTACTCTAAAATTTTATCACATTATTAGACAAGATAGGGATGATGGCTATGGTGGGGTAGCTACCTGTATTAAAAATTCTATTTCATTTCAGACTATTAAAAAATATAATTCAGACAAAATTCAATATACTATAACAAAACTTAATGACATATTCCTAATAAATATCTATTCAAGTTCAAATAACGAAATATCAGTGCCTGTTCTAAATTCCATGTTAGAAAACCTAAACATAAAAAAATTAATCATTATGGGCGATATGAATTCTCATCACCAATTTGGGATAAATGTTTAATTAATAAAGGTGGTAAAAAAATAGTTGACTTTATATTTGATAACAAGTTGACCATCCTAAATAATGGTTCAGCAACCTTGTTTCAGCTTCCCAACAATAATATCAGTGCTGTTGATTTAACAATCGTGAGTAGTAATCTGGCTTTGTGTACCAAATGGAGAATTATTAAAGACTGCGGTAATAGTAACCATTTTCCCACATACATAAAAATCAACGACATTGAACTATCAGATACAACTTTTGTAAAAAATTATAAAATGAGAAATTCTTCAAAAGCTGATTGGGATCTTTTTTATGATGAAATATTAAACACCCTAGTAAATTTCTCAATAAATAAAATAAATTACAAACAATTCATGTCAGTTATCAATAAAGCAGCAGATGTTTCGATTCCTTATAAAAATTGTAGGATACAGGGTAAACCATTCAATCCTTGGTGGGATGAAGAATGTACATTATGGATAAAGAAACATAAGGAAGCTTTGCACATATTTGACTCATCACCATCATTAGAAAATTATTTGTATGTTAAACATATGCACAAACTAAGCGTAACCTTAGATTAAAAAAGAAAAATAAATTTAGATATTTATTTAAAAAATTTTAAATAAAAAACAATTTTGTGAAACATTAAATAGAGGATCCAATATTACATATGTATGGAATAAAGTAAAAAAAATTTCAAATCATAATAATTGCAAACATTTTTATAATCCTTCAGATAACATTAAAAGAGAAATATTATATAATATGTCATCAGTTTCTATTGATCCTGAATTCCGTTTACTTCACACTAACCAAGAATTTGAACTTATTTCAATGTCAGAAATTGACACTGCATTGTTCAATAAAAGAAATTCTGCCCCGGGAATTGATGATATTTCTTACTCAATGATAAAACATCTCCCTCTAAAAGCCAACAAAATCCTCCTAAATATATACAATGAATGTCTTAAAGGAGAACCATTACCTAGCGATTGGAAAAAATTTAATATTCTCAACATCTTAAAACCCTTAAAGGACCCACTTCTTCCGAATAGTTTTAGACCAATTGTTTTATCCTCTTGCATACTAAAAACTTTAGAAATCATTTTAAAAAATAGATTAGATTGGTTTTTAGAACATAATCTCGTTTTCAAAAATACTCAGGCAGGTTTCAGAAGAGGTAGAGGAACTGCCAACAGTTTAGCCCTCCTTCATACCTTCATTTCAGAAGCCTTTGAATCTACCCATTCAGTCCTTGCCGTCTTCATTGATATTAAATCAGCATATGATGATGTGAATATATATAAACTTTACAATTACAAAATTTAAATGTCCCTTGTTCTATAATTAATATAATTTTTAAAATTTTTCAAAACAGGCTTTTATAAACTAGATCCAATAACGGTGACTTTTTGGACCCGTCTGTAGCAACTAAAGGTTTACCCCAGGGTTCACCTTTAAGCACAATTTTATGTAATATATACATATTGGATCTATTTTCCATTTTTCCTAAAGATATAAATATTAATGGGTATGCTGACGATTTAGTTTTATATGTTAAAGGATCAGTCATCCAACAAATGGTTAATAAAGTCGATATGGTATTGTACAATGTACAAGAATGGTTGTTAGAACATGATCTATCTCTTTCTATAGACAAATGTGAAGCTGTATGGTTTTCGAAGGGAAAACGAAAAAATTTTACCCCAGAAATCAAACTTAGTAGCACAATTATACCATTAAAAGATCAAGTTAAATTTTTAGGCATAATTTTTCAAAATCATCTCAAGTGGGACAAAAATGTTGATAATATATTAGTTAAAACAAAGAAAAATATTAATATTTTACGCCCATATCTCAGAAATGTATTAATAAACTTGACACAGTATTTTTTGAAGGGCTAAGAATTTCTTTAGGTTGTATGTGTTGGATATAGATAAATAAATTTAAATATTTTCTAGCAGTGTCATCTATTGGCTACTTTACTAGTTGAATAATGTATCACTTTCCTTTTTTAGAGTAGTAGCAAAATTACCATGGTACAATGAATACACAAGGTATGATACATAATGTTCCAAAATTGGTTCGCTTTCGCGCATGACGTAGTCAAGATCGCTTATTCCCGCAACATTTGAATGTAGTTGTATAGGAAAGACTTTTAATTTTAAGTTTTTTTTATATAATTTGGCTAATTTAATTATAGTAATTATAAAGAGATGATAAAATTATGTTAGTATAATATTTTCCTTTATAAAACATAGATATCCTTTATAAGACAAGTTTTAATTATCTTTTATTACACGTAGGTACAGGTTAATTAACTTATACTCCAGAGTTCGATATTTCAGATGTGAAATATCTGTGTACCTCTATTACCACAGAAAAGTGGTAATGGAGGTACACAAAATTTGTACGTATATATACCTACTGAACTAAACACAAAATCAAAATAAATAATGACAAAGTCAACTTTATTTATATCGATTGAGCTAGCTGGCCATCGAATATGAGTGTAGTGAGGGCACACAATATTGCACAACATTTAAAATGACATTTTTGTAACATTCACACATAAAATTATCTTGGTATTGTTTATAATAATGATAACATTGTATATTTTAATAATGATAACATGATTTAACAAAGAAAAATGTTATTTTGGAAGATGCTAAATTGATTTCCTCCGAAACAGTTCTTATTGCAAATTGCATAGCAGGCTGAGGCTAATTTCTTACTTAACAAATCGATATGAAAAACCATTAAGGTTTCATGACTAATAATTAATAAAAATAAAGATTTAGACTTACGTCGTTGACCTAGAAGTAGTAAGAAGCTGCTCAACATACTTTTTGGACTCTCTGTGTTCGCCTCCTTGTACGCGTTTCTTTTGGTTGGTTAAAAGGGTAGCCGATGTTGATTTAGGCAAATAAAGACTAGGTACTGCCTCAGGTTTGAGTTTTAGACCCTTTTTAGAAACGTAATTTAAAAGTTCCTGTTGTAGATTTCTTTGGTAATCTTCAGTTTTAAAATGTGTATAACAAATTCTTGCAGTATTACAATTAAAATTATCCTATCTACAACAAGATATAATCCACAGTTTTCTGGTCACGCTATCTTTAGTAAATGTATGAAACCTAAAGATTTTATCTTCATTGTCACTATTGCAACAAGCAATTGCACAGCGTACTTTGAAAAAGGTACAAAACCAGATATACAATGGCAAATAACTACTATATACTATATACTATACAGTATAAATAAATAGTAACTAAACACCATTTGTATAAAGACACATATATAAGCATATATCAAAATTATTTTTCTATTATAAAATAGATGACTCAGTCAGTATTAAGATACTTTAAAATATATTTATTATCTCATAACTTGCAATTTGCAAAAGTCACCATTGATAACCGATATTATTGTTGAACTTTTGTTTTTATACAAGCTTTCTGTCTTGCCGGTGTAAAGTCGTCTGAAGTCGATATTTATTGTGTTTTGCGTTTGAACTAATTTGTGTCTTATTTTCATATTATTATATTGTTTGATAAGTAAATTTTGCATATAATAATCGGTAGGTTATAGTAATGTGTATATTTTTTATTTTACTAAATTTCATTATAACTCATCTAAAAAACCATTGTAAAACAAATTGTATTGAATTGTAAAACAGATTTTTCTCTATTGTACTCTATTTTGTTTTTATTTCAGTAAAACTGCTTGGAAGTGAGTGACAGTGAATCAGAATAAGCAAATCTACTACTATTTACCTATTCACAGTATTTCCTCTGCAGAAAATTTTTAAATTTCAAGGGATTTGCATACAAAAAGAGTACTTATATTATTACTATATGAAAACAAAAATAAATATTTTGCCTGAATCTCTAAGAGAAGTAAAGGTTTTACGCTACTGAAAATATATTTTTTATTCAATTATAACCAAAACAAAACATTTAAAAAAAAATTAGATCACTTTTTAACCATAATTTCAAAATTAATGTGTACGTTAAGCTGTAATAATGGGTTCAAGGTGGTTCAGGCGATCTTAACTACGTCACACTCCTGGGCCAGCTGTCAAATGTCATGCGCAATATCATACCTTGTGTATTCATCGTAAACTCCATTCGCTTAGCTCGGGCATATTTTGACAGATTCATTGTCGGAAACCTACAACACAACAATTCCTACTTCTCAGTATTAATAGCTCAAGTATCCTACTATTGCAGACTTCTTTCTTTAAAAAAAGAAGAATTATTCTAAATAGTGGAAGTGTATACAAAACCCATCAAATTTTGGGTAGTATATATTTAAAAAATATATTTTAGTTGTTATAATTTAACATACCTACACACATGTCCAAAAGTTTGGAATACGTACAAATAATATATCTACGCCTATTGTGGTTTTAAACTAGTTGTTGATATTCATTCTCGAGCGTTTTTAAATGAAAATGATAAAAAATTTGAATCGTTTTTGTATGATTTTGGTCACATTCAACTGATTAGCGTATTTACACATTATTTCAGTCTTTAAGGCTGTTTTATCGGTGCACCAAAATCTAGGGACAGTGTTTTCTCTGTTATTTACCGACAAAATGTCTCGAAATTTGGACACGTTATTCGAAATTATGTTGCCTTTAAACTGATGGTTTTACTTTTTTTATTTTTTTGAAACTTCTGTTGAAAAATTGGAATATACTGTTTAACGTTCTATTATAACCAAACTTTTTACGCCCATCACTCGAAAGAGTTTTTTTTTCTGTAATCGTTGATTTTTGTTTCACCTTTCTGTGTCCAGTAATAATCGAAAAAAGCGTGTTCCAACTTTAAAGAAAATTGCTAAAAAATACTGAAATCTAATAGTGAAACGTGTTACTTATCATCGGCGCTTAGTTTCATCGTTATCGCCTTCGTGACGTCAAATCTCATGAACGTACGGTCAATTAGTTCGTGTTAAAACTAATTTGAATGGAGAATAATGTATTTGTTGTCATTAAACTACCCGTCGGCCGGCGGCACTGAGTAAAGATGGTCTCGCGTAAGCAGTGTAGAAAAGTAAGTGATACGCCCATTTCAAATCGCAGTGTACTTGAACTGCTAAAACAGCCTTAAATTTGAATTGAGCCGTTTAAAAATGCCTAGAAACGTGATATCTGATTTTGACAGATCTAGAGTAATTGCTTTGTTACAACAGGGCTTTAGTCAAAGTTATATCGCGAATATTGTTGATGTTACTCAGAGTGCTGTATCAAAAATTAAAAAAAAATTCCAAGATACAAATGACGTCAAGGATCGACCCAGAAGTGGTAGAAGTCGATGTACAACAGCAGCACAAGACCGGCAAATAACATTGATAGCTCGTAGAAATCGTCTGGAATCTACAAGTGGTATATCCAGAGAAATTTCTAGGCTTCAAGGACTGAATATTTCACGGCAAACAATAACACGTAGACTAAATGCGGTAAATTTGTATCGTAGAAGACCGCTACGTGTTCCTAAACTAACCTACCAACACAAAATAGTAAGGTTGCAATGGGCTAGAGAAATGGTACATCATGGTCCTAACTGGAATAACGTGATGTTCTCTGATGAGTCAAAAATTGGCTTGGTATCTGATTCGCGAAGAACACTGGTTTGGAGGGCCCCAGGACAAGCCCGACTAGAAACAGCAAAACTGCGTGTCCCATTTGAAGGTGACAGTATTATGGTTTGGGGTGGTATTATGAGTGGTACACGGACGCCACTGCTGGTTCTGGAGAGAAGAGTCACTGGTGCTGTGTACATCGAGGAAGTTTTAAATCCTGTCGTACGTCTATTCCGAGGAGCAGTAGGTGATGAATTTGTGTTTATGCATGACAACGCACCTCCTCATCGAACAGCAGCAGTACAAAATTTTCTGGAAGAAGAAGGAATATCTACATTACAGTGGCCTTCGAATTCCTCCGACATGAATGTTATTGAACATGCTTGGGACATTCTCAAAACACGCATCAAGAAGCGAAACAATCCTCCTATTACACTTCAAGAACTAAAAGATGCTGCTCGTGAAGAATGGGAGAGAATTCCGCAAGCCCAGCTCGACCAGTTAATGGGCAGCATGCCAAATCGCCTACAGGCATGCATAAAGGCCAATGGAGGAAATACTAATTATTAGTTTTATTAAAAATTATTTTTTTCTATACTAATTTATTTTTAAATGTAAGTTGTACATTGTAAGTTTTTCACTCCAATAGAATAAAGAATTTTTTTGCATATCGTTTATCTGGTTTTGAGATTTATTTAGTATTGTTGAGTATTAAAACAAAATAATGTTTAACTATTCAGAAGATTTTAAATATAAAAATCAATAAAATGCTGAAATATTCCAATATTCCAAACTTTTGGACATATGTGTATTTATTATATGGTGCAGATAAATAAATATTGATTGTCGGTAATTCGCAAAGTTCTATTTTATTTACTATTTAGTTTGTTTACTATTAATATTGGCTATGAGTACGTGTGCTTGGTTGTATAGTAATTTCCAGCCACTTTTAGTCTGTCAAAAAGTAACTAACTTCGCAAAAAAATAATTACTAATTTCACTAGACAGTTCGGACTTGGAATAGCGAACCGAGTATACCATGCAAAATTACAGTCATAGAGTAAACACGTGTTTCATTTTGTTCATCAAATCTCCATTTTTGTTCCAGAACTTTATAATTTCTCAATAGGTCATGGGCCCAGACGATTAAGTGGAAGATTTCCGATTAGTTCAAATAGTGTAGTACGTGTTCATTCGGTAAAAAGTTAGTGGATTAACAGTATCGAAAATGGCTGTAAACTATCTTACAAGTGTACCGCGTTTAACCGGTAGGGACAATTACCAGGACTGGTCGTTTGCGGTTGAGAATGTCTTCGTTCTAGAAGGATTGTCCAAGTGTATCCAGGGAACTGAAGAAGACACAACACTTGTTGCCAAAGCTAAAGCTAAGTTAATATTGACATTAGATCCATCCCTATATTTGCATGTAAAAGATGCTTGCACGGCGAAAGATGTATGGGGTACGCTAAAAAAATTATTCGAAGATTCAGGTTTTTCGAGGAAAATAGGATTGCTTCGAACGCTGATATCTTTACGGTTGGAAAACTGCAATTCCATGGAATCATATGTTAATCAAGTGATCGAAACGGCTCAGAAATTGAATAGGACCGGCTTCAAGATTGATGACACGTGGGTGGGTCATTACTTTTGGCGGGACTTCCAGAAAGGTATATGCCCATGATTCTAGCTATCGAACATTCAGGAATCGCTATTACCACCGACGAAATTAAATCGAAATTGCTTGATATGCAGATAGACGGCGCTAGCAGTGGAAAGCAGAAAGCTTTTGCTACAAAGTCGAGTGAAGTTAGCACTAATCATGTCAAGAACGTCAACAAGAAAGACAAGAGAAATATAACCTGTTTTCGTTGTAAACAGAAAGGTCATTTCATGAATAAGTGCCCTAATGCTAATAATAATGCGTTTAGTGCAGTGTTTTTAAGTAGAAAATTTAAATCTACAGATTTTTATATCGATTCTGGATGCAGCACGCATCTTACAGCTAGAAAAGATTGGTTGAGAAATATTCGAGATGGTAGTATGTCCAATATATCTGTGGCTAACAGTGAACTATTAACGGTAGAATGTGCTGGTGATGTGATGATGACCACAATTGTTGATAATAAGAGATCTGAGGTAAGCATAAATAATATATCATATGTTCCTGATCTGACAACAAACCTTTTATCTGTTTCTCAACTGATAAAAATGGAAATGATGTTATATTTAACAATGCAGGTTGCAAAATATACAATAAAAATGGATTGATTGCAACAGCTGATTTGATAGACAATGTATATCGTTTAAATTTTGAAATGCCCAATAAGCAGAAAGCTTTTATGACAACTACAATTAGTAGTGAAACATGGCACAGAAGATTTGGTCATATAAATTATAAAGACTTAAATCTAATGAAGAATGGTTTAGTAGACGGTATAAATTGCAACAGTAATATAACAAACAATGATGTATGCTGTGAGGGAAAGCAGACTAGACCCCCATTTAGTTACACAGGTAATAGAGCTAGTGCTTGCTTGGAGATTATCCATGCTGACCTGTGTGGACCGATGGAGATGACTTCATTAGGAGGTTCTAGATATTTCTTTATCCTTCAAGATGATTTTAGTAAGATGTCTTTTGTATATTTCCAAAAGGGTAAAGATGAAACTTTTCAAAATTTTAAATCTTTAGTAGAAAAACAGAAGGATACTAAAATAAAGATTTTGAGAACCGATGGAGGTGGTGAATTTTGTAGTAATATTTTTGAAAATTTTCTAACAAGTAATGGAATCATTCATCAAAAGTCAAATCCTTATTCTCCACAACAAAATGGTGCTGTAGAACGATTAAACAGATCGATAGTGGAGAAAGCAAGGTGTCTTTTGTTTGACTCTGGCCTCTAAAAGATATTTTGGGCTGAAGCAGTCAACACTGCTGTTTATCTAAGAAATCGTTCAATTGTAACAGGTGTGACTAAAACTCCGATAGAAATTTGGACCAACAAAAAACCTGAAGTTGGTCATCTAAGAATCTTTGGATCTGAGGTAATGATGCTGATACCTAAAGAAAAAAGGTATAAATGGGACAAAAAATCAAAGAAAACTGTGCTTGTTGGTTATAGTGACAACATTAAAGGTTACAGATTATATGATCCCGAAATAAAAGATATTGTTATAAGTAGGGATGTAGTAATAAATGAAAAATCAGTTGATGTTTCAATCACAGTTGTGAAGAGTTGTCAGGATTATCAGATTCAGTGGGAGATAATCATGAATCATGTCAGGAACAAAATCATCATAATGAAAAGGACACATCGGTTGATGAAATTGCTGAAGACAACGATCCTGATTACTTATGTAATGATATGATTGGTGTTTATAGAAAATAATTTATAAGTTACACTACTAGATAATATTAGATATAAAAAGTATTTGGTTATTTACTAGAGAAGTTATATACTAGAGAATTTTATAAAAATATATTTATGTGAGGGCATTTTTAAGAAATTAGCATATAATAATTGTAAAAAGTTGTATTTTAGTAATTATAATGTGGTAGATATATTTAAGTGAGCCATGTGACTAGGCAACCAACTATACATTTGGGTGACAGACAGTTATACATACTCTTTAAAGTGACAGATAGAAATTCATAATTAGGAATATAAAGTGGGGTTATAATAATAATGTTAGTTTCTTCTTCTTCCTATGCCGTCCCCATTAACGGAGGTTGGCGACCACAATGTTAGTTTAAAATGTTTAATTTATATATAGTTACTGATTTAAGTGTTTATTCTGATCTGAAAAGCCTAAATGTCAACAAAATTATCAATAGAAAATTAACGAATTCTCCAGAATGCAGAATTTATATGCAGTTTACGGTCGAACATTCGGGAATAATGGTTATGTCTGTGGATCGAACATATACTGTTTCCAGAAAATTCAGACATGTGTTTAATGGAAGAAATCGAACATGATTTCTTACCAGATGGTTCTGGAAGATTGAAAAGATATAAATACCTGTGATTTGGATTCAAGAGGGCAGTTTAGTAAGAAAGTCCATTCAGTCCATTCAGTTAGTCAATTATGAGTTACAGTGACTATAATGGCCAGTTTTTTAGTATGAAAGTTAGTTAGAGTCAGTCAATCAGTTATAATTGTTCAATATAGTGAGTTAAATCAAGATTAAGAAACAGTATAAAGAAAATATTATTGAAGATTAAAAATTATGTAATGTATAATTGGTGATTGGATAATGCAAGAAGTATTAATTGAAAATTAAAATTATATAATATATTTGGTGATTGGATATTGGTATACTGAAAAGAAGAATAAATATAAATGCTGTTTGCTGGTTTGTTTGGTGGTTTATAAATGCTTAAGAAATATATTTTAAATTGGTGGAAGCTGATAATTGGAAAAAGTAATTTCACAAAAACAAGGAAAACCGAAGCACGAAGACATTGAGTAGTGATTAGAATCTATATAGTGGAAAACAGTTCATTTAGGCATTCAGTGACAGAAAGGTACAAAATTTTGTTAATATAATTTAGTTAGTGTCATAACAATTTCAATTTTGAAGATAGTTTGTTTAAATTTTACATTGTCTATAGAATTTAATTAGTTTCATAAGAATTTCAATTTAAAGATAGTTTATTTTAAATTTACATTGGCTAGGTTAGATATATATGTGTGTTTCATAGTAGATCTAATAAAGACAATTTAAAAAAGTACTTACAAACTAATTCTTTGAGAACCGCGATAAAAACCCTATATATTATATTATTAAAAATACTCATTGCTCATCATTCACAAACAAGACATCATAACAAATTTGGCGCCCACCGCGGGGCTCTTTATTTAAAAGAATTAGTTTGGGAAGATAAGTGCTCTCATATAATTAAATTAATTATCAGTAAAAAAAAATTATAGATTTTATTTTTAATTATATTTGAACAAGTAAAGTCTCAAAATGTCTCAAGGAAAGAAAGGTACAAGAAGCAAAAAGAATGAAGAAGATATGGAAGTAGAACCACAACCTATACAAGAGGAGAGTTTAGTTCAAGTTCCACAAGATACTGCAGAAATGAATCCAGAAAGAGAGGAAAATGTCAATATGGCAGCTTTGATGTCATTAATGATGCAGATGAACAAGACAATGGAAGAGAATACGAAAAAAATGGAAGAGAATACGAAAAAAATGGAAGAGAATACGAAAAAAATCGAACAAAAAATGGAAGAGAATTCAAAAGAAGTCAAAGAAGACATAAAAAAATAGAACAGAAAATGGAAGAGAATACGAAAAAAATGGAAGAGAATTCAAAAGAAGTCAAAGAGGACATGAAAAAAATGGAACAGAAATTAGAAGAGAATTATAGAAAATTAGAAAAGAAAATAGAAGATAATAATAAAAAAATTGTAAAACAAATAGAAAAACAAATGGATAAAAAACTTGAAACTGCAGAGAAAAAAGTAGCAAATGAAATAAAAAAATATACGGAATGACTACAAGAAAAGGATAGATAATGAGAGGACAGAAGTAAAGAGGATTATTCAAGATAATAAGATAGATATAGAACAGAAAATAGAGTTGCAGAAATGTAACTTAGAAGTAAAAATTAACGAAGACAGGAGAAACACAGAAGAAAAATTAGACGATATACAACAAAATATCCAAATAAATAGTAATCAACTAAGAAATGTGGAACAGAGAATAGATTATATTTCACAAATGAGAGACATAGGGAGACCTTACTTAAATTTAACAAATGAGACTGGGATTAAATTCTCTGGTAATATAAAAAATTTGCATCCTAGAGTATACATAAATAGTTTAAAACATAAATTAAGATTTGTGAATAATATTAATGATATTAAAGATTATATTAGAATGACATTAAATGACAATGCAGCAACTTGGTTTGCTAGTATTGAAAATGATTTAGATAATTTTCAAACATTTGAAAATAAATTTTTAAATTATTATTGGGGTGAATTAGAGCAAGCCAAGTTTAGAGAAATTCTATATTTTGGAAAGTATAATCACAATTTAAAATCAAATATGGTAGATTATGCATTGAAACTGATAACAGTTGCAAAATATTTAGAACCACCACTTAGAGAGGATGAAACAGTCTTAAATGTATCTAGACATTTTGATGCTGATGTTGTGCAAACAGTAACTGTACAAAATATTCAAACAATAGATAGTTTTATTAATTTTATTCAAAGAATACAAAGAGGCAATATGACAAGTAATAATAACAACAGAAAAAACAATAATAACTTTTAATATAATAAAAATGATAATCAACAATATAGACAATCATATAATAATTATAGATATGGTAATAATTTACAAAATTTTAATAATAATAACAGTAATTATAATAGACAAGATTTTAACAATAGAAGAAATACAGAGCGACCTAACTATAACAGATAGGTAAATTGTGTACGAAGGAATAGAAGCTGCGAAGACAGGGAACGAAATAGTACAAGGCAAGAAAATGTGAGTAGAAGTCATAGTAGGGAAAGACATAGGAGATCAGATCCAAGTGGTCAGATACAATCTGACAATTCTAATAATCAAAAATTTGTTCAGTAAACTTTCTGAATTACAAGTTAGGCCATTGCTATTATGAAAAACCTTCTGAATTTATTTCTCTAGATGAAGATAAAATTATTGAATCTATTAATTTAATTTATATAAATGCTTTGGCCAAAAATAAAATGATTAAAATTATGATAGATACTGGTTCAGAAAGTACTTTAGTCTCGGAGAATTTTATTTTTAATACATTAAAACTATCAGATATAATAAAGATTCCAAAAATTAAAATTGTTGGTGCAAATAATAAGAAGTTGGGTGAAATTGATAAACTAGCCAATTTTAAAATTAATATGCTTAATAAAGAAATTAATATGCAAGGATTTATTGTCAAGGATTTATGTATTGATATATTAATGGGAAATGATGAATTGGAAAAGAAGAAAGTAAAGATAGATTTTGAAGAAAAAATGGTAACTTTGGAAGGGCAAATAATTAAATTTATGCAGAAAGATGAGGTGGAAGAAGGAATAAGAGTTGATAGGATATTATTAAAAGAAAATAATGATATTTATGAAGAAGAAATATATTTTGATGATAGGGAAATGTCCCAAAAGAATGTAAAGAATAATTGTAGTGAATATTTAAGGAATGGAAATTTTAAGCAGATGGATGCCTACGAGGTGGAGTGCGTAAAATTGGAAGCAAGGAATAATGAGTACATAATGAAGAATAATTTTATTTGTAAAGAAGAAGATATGATAACAGTTTTAAATTGCCCTGAAGAATATAAATCAATAGTCGTTTCCATATTGCAGCAACACGAGGGATTTGTCAATAAAGAAAATAGAATTGCACAAAATTATATCCATAGTATAAAAGTTAAAGAAGAAAAAGATTTTAAAACAAAATCATACCCAATACCATATAAATACAGAGAAGAAGTAAACAGAACGATTAATAATATGTTAGAAGATGGAATCATTGAGAAGGCAGATACACGTTTTATAAACCCTATAGTAGTAGTGTGTAAAAGATCAGGTGAAATCAGGTTATGTTTGGATGCAAGGAATATTAACAAGATCACTGAAAAGCAATTTGAAGCACCAATGAGTATAGATGGAATACTAGGAAGAATTACAGGAATGTCATTTTTCACTAAAATTGATTTACAGCATAGCTTTTGGTTAATACCTCTAGAAAGAAAAAGTAGACAGTATACAGGATTTCAGATAGATGGAGTAGTATATCAATTCAAAGTAGTACCATTTGGACTTCAATCATCTTGCAGTGCTCTATGTAGATGTCTTCATGATATTTTGGATCAATATGAACATTTTGTAATTCACTACATTGATGATATATTAATTTTTTCTAAAACTGCTGAAGATCATGAGAAACACCTAAAAATTATAATCAACAGATTAGACAAAGTTGGACTAAAAATAAATCAAGAAAATGTACATTTTTTCAAAAAGAAGTGTCATATCTAGGTTATAAACTTAACACTAAGGGAATCGAAATGGATCCAGAACGGACACAGGTCATTCAGGAATATAAAACACCACACAATTTAAGAACTTTAAGAGGATTCATTGGAATAAGTAATTATTATAAAAGGATCATACCAGATCTAAGTATAACACCAATAATAACAACACTAACAGCTTACTGATATATCCATTTTATTCAATAGACTTGATTTGTTAAATAGATGGTAGATTTCATTATTGTGAATCAATTTGACATCATACTTGTTGTCTTGTACATATGGAAATTATTTTGTACCCTAAAAATCATAATTTGGGGTTAGATACAAAATTGATTCTATAAATATCTTTCTAATATAATAAAGTGTAAAACTTACCAATTCATATGAATGAAAGCCTGTTGAATGGAAATAATTCCAAGATTTTGTCTATAAATAAACATAACACAATAATAGATGACTAGATTATATGTTTATTTTCTCATATAGCCTCCATTGTTTCCATTTGACATGATAGTTTGACATAGACAGCGAACAGGGATGTATTTAATAGAACACATTAAATAAAAAAAATTGAATTATTAACTTATTAAGGTATGTGGATAAGAAAATTAATATTTAAAAAAATAATAAGTAAATTATTTATTTTAAATATTATTTTGGGGTATTGATATGATTGGTGTTTATAGAAAATAATTTATAAGTTACACTACTAGATAATATTAGATATAAAAAGTATTTGGTTATTTACTAGAGAAGTTATATACTAGAGAATTTTATAAAAATATATTTATGTGAGGGCATTTTTAAGAAATTAGCATATAATAATTGTAAAAAGTTGTATTTTAGTAATTATAATGTGGTAGATATATTTAAGTGAGCCATGTGACTAGGCAACCAACTATACATTTGAGTGACAGACAGTTATACATACTCTTTAAAGTGACAGATAGAAATTCATAATTAGGAATATAAAGTGGGGTTATAATAATAATGTTAGTTTCTTCTTCTTCCTATACCGTCCCCATTAACGGAGGTTGGCGACCACAATGTTAGTTTAAAATGTTTAATTTATATATAGTTACTGATTTAAGTGTTTATTCTGATCTGAAAAGCCTAAATGTCAACAAAATTATCAATAGAAAATTAACGAATTCTCCAGAATGCAGAATTTGACCTTTGTTTACGGTCGAACATTCGGGAATAATGGTTATGTCTGTGGATCGAACATATAAGTACTGTTTCCAGAAAATTCAGACATGTTTTTAATGGAAGAAATCGAACATGATTTCTTACCAGATGGTTCTGGAAGATTGAAAAGATATAAATACCCGTGATTTGGATTCAAGAGGGCAGTTTAGTAAGAAAGTCCATTCAGTCCATTCAGTTAGTCAATTATGAGTTACAGTGACTATAATGGCCAGTTTTTTAGTATGAAAGTTAGTTAGAGTCAGTCAATCAGTTATAATTGTTCAATATAGTGAGTTAAATCAAGATTAAGAAACTATAAAGAAAATATTATCGAAGATTAAAAATTATGTAATGTATAATTGGTGATTGGATAATGCAAGAAGTATTAATTGAATGCTGGTTTGTTTGGTGGTTTATAAATGCTTAAGAAATATATTTTAAATTGGTGGAAGCTGATAATTGGAAAAAGTAATTTCACAAAAACAAGGATAACCGAAGCACGAAGACATTGAGTAGTGATTAGAATCTATATAGTGGAAAACAGTTCATTTAGGCATTCAGTGATAGAAAGGTACAAAATTTTGTTAATATAATTTAGTTAGTGTCATAACAATTTCAATTTTGAAGATAGTTTGTTTAAATTTTACATTTTCTATAGAATTTAATTAGTTTCATAAGAATTTCAATTTAAAGATAGTTTATTTTAAATTTACATTGGCTAGGTTAGATATATATGTGTGTTTCATAGTAGATCTAATAAAGATAATTTAAAAAAGTACTTACAAACTAATTCTTTAAAAACCGCGATAAAAACCCTATATATTATATTATTAAAAATACTCATTGCTCATCATTCACAAACAATACATCATAACAGTAACTTGCCAAACTTACCAGATGAAATCAGGAGATCAACCAGAATACCTAAGCCAAAAAGGTTTGATGATTTTGTGAGTTATTTGTGTTCGGATAGTGACTGTGATCCAGTTAGTGTCGAGGATGCCAGATGTAATGAATGTCAAGACCAGATAGTAATCTATGGTTAGCGGCTATGACAGAAGAACTGCAGTCTTTCCAGGATAACGCAGCATGGGAAGTGGTTGATGTTCCCGAAGATGGTTGTGTAGTGAAGTATAAGTGGGTATACAAACGAAAGGTTGACAACTTAGGTAAAGTGAAATATCGTGCAAGACTGGTAGCAAAGGGTTACACTCAAAAGTTTGGAGTTGATTATAATGAAACCTTTTCTCCAGTCATAAGGCATTCTACATTAAGACTTTTATTTGCCTTGTCAGCAAATTTGAATTTGGATATTTTTCATCTTGATGTAGCTACGGCTTTTCTAAATGGTGATCTAAAGGAAAATGTTTTCATGACTATACCTGAAGGTTTAGAAGTCGAAAATAACAAAATTTTAAGGCTTAAGAAAGCCATATACGGTTTAAAACAGTCAGCTAGGTCTTGGTATGAAAAAATCGATAACTTCTTAATTAATCTAGGTTATAAGAAATCTGATTATGAGCCATGTCTGTACACAAAGATGAAAAATAGTCTAAAAACCATTATCTCTGTTTATGTTGATGATTTTTTTATTTTTTCTAACGATTCAGATGAATCAGATAATTTAAAATTGAAATTAAATGAATGTTTCAAAATTAAAGATTTAGGGGAAATTAAGAATTGTTTAGGTATGAGAGTAACTCGTAATAAAGAGAATGGTGTTATAACTCTAGATCAAAAATCCTATATTGAACAATTGTTAAAAAGGTTCTATATGGAGGATTTAAAAGAAGTTGCCACCCCAATGGAGATTAGTTTAAGTTTGAATAGAGAAGATAATGCATCTCCTCAAGTGCCTTATCAGAATTTAATAGGTGGTCTTATGTATCTGTCAGTTTTGACAAGACCAGACATTTCATATTCTGTAAGTTATCTCAGTCAATTTAATAATTATCATTCAGAAACGCATTGGAAGCATGTAAAACGAATATTAAAATACTTAAAGGCTACAAAAGAGTATGGATTAAGTTTTTCAAAAAATGATAATTATTTAAAAGGTTATGTAGATGCGCGTTGGGGGAGTAATTCTCATGACAAAAAATCTTATACTGCTTTCTATTTTCAGTTTTCTGGTGGACCTATTGTCTGGGAAAGCAGAAAACAGAATAGTGTTTCTCTGTCAAGCACGGAAGCTGAATATATAGCAGTATCGGAAGCTGCTAAAGAGGCTATTTTTTTAAAGAATTTGTTGTATGAAATGTTGGGTATTGATGAAATTGTTATACTATATAATGATAATATGGGAGCTCAGAAACTAGCAATAAATCCTGTATTGAATAGAAGAACAAAACACATTGATATCCGATATCATTTTGTCAAAGAAGCTGTAAACAAAGGTTTGATAAAGCTGGAGTATTTAGACACAGCTAATATGCCAGCTGATCTCTTGACAAAAAGCTTGAGTCCTGTAAAACACAACAAGTTTTTGAAAGAGATTGGTTTAGTTAATGTAGTGTCAGAAATATTTGTTAAATGATATTTTTTAAATTTGTTTATCTAGTGGGAGTGTTGGATATAGATAAATAAATTTAAATAATTTCTAGCAGTGTCATCTATTGGCTACTTTACTAGTTGAATAATGTATCACTTTCCTTCTTTAGAGTAGTAGTAAAATTACAGTCATAGAGTAAACACGTGTTTCATTTTGTTCATCAAATCTCCATTTTTGTTCCAGAACAGAATAGTATGAAATCTACCCCTCACTTGGCTTTGCTATCAGAATGGGCGCAATATGATTTAAAACATAGAAGTTTAATATTAGCTACTAAATTTTTAAGTAAGATCGTTAATATCAAAAACCATCCTTTGATTTTGTCCCTTGTTAACTTACGGAATAAACTTATAAACAAACCTAATTTTTATAATGAAGATAACTTTTCTTACTTAGTTTTAACACTAGAATACTTTTTTCCATATTTTAACAAAATATATAAAGGTAATAATTTTCCATGTTATGAGATGGATTTTGATACATTAGTCAGTCCAGTAAAAACACTAAATTGCGAAATAACAAAGAATGAATATATGATTAGAGAAAAATTTGCAATATTTACTGAAATATATATATATATATATATATATATATATATATATATATATATATATATATATATATATATATATATAAATATATACATATAAGTTCATATGATTTTTTAAATTCCACAAATAAAATCTACTCTGTATTTTTTTTTTAAATTAAAGTGTTCAATTCTCACTTTCGTTAATGACCCCACCTTGTTCGTATAAGCTTTGAAATAGAAAAACAGCATTCTAATATATTACATCTAAATAAATAATTACAGAAAATTATAAAATGGCTGACATTATTTCTTAGTTTTATCATTCTCTATAAAAAATAATTTATTTTATAGTTTAAAATTCGATTTTTATAGGTGTCCTCATCATTCATTCTCACTTTCGTTAATAGAATTATTATTTGACATAAATTTAGTTAGTCGGCGCTGACAGTGTGACATTAAAAGTGTTTTGACAAGTGAATGGTATAGATGCAAAATTCACATTCTCCACATTTCTGAACTTTCGGAAAAATGAGAAAAACTGTTTACTATTGAAGGCCATGGAATATTACTTCAATTTTTTTGGTGTAACAACCTTGTTGTAATAGAAACTGTTTGCCCAAATTTTATGGGTGTATTTAATGAAGATTGTTTTGTAAATTTAATTTAAAATTCAGACAATGTGAGTTTTGTACCAAAATGTGGTTAACTGTGAGTTTTGCACCAAAATCTCATGGATAATGTTAGTTATGATGCAAAATATTGAAACTTTGCTTTATTTATATTTTAACCTTAAATTAAAAACTAGAACCAAGAAAATAAGGTGATATTGTTATGATTTTTGTGGGTTAGAAATAAAAACAGTAAATATTATTTTATTTCAATTTTAACAAATCATTAAATATATTTTACAGTGCTATCAAGTTTTACCCTTTAAAACTAATTGGTATTTGTTTTGTAAATCAGACTGGCTTTGCTTGTTTTGAATACACTGTTTAGAATGACTTATTTTTAAACATTAAGGATGTTGATTTCTTCAATGTCTTCACAAACTGACTCGGGTTCTTCATTGTCATCAGCCCCATCGATGACATTTTTGTAGAAGAGTAAATCCTCATTGTCCCTCCACTGGTCCTCATAATCCTTCTTCAATAAGTTATTGACGTCAACTTTCTTCACTGGTTTAGTCGAGTTTGACAAAGGAATCAAGTTTGGGTTCATGTTCAAAAGCAGTTTTCCTGGCTTGGTTAATGACTTTACCACACCCATGTCTGACTTGTATGTATACTCGCCTCTAACGAGAACATTTTACGACTATTAAATTTTTGTTCTGGTCCACACATCCGTCACTCACTAATCGCACAGTAGTAATAGGGCTTTCCATTTCTGTTGTTTTGAGTGTATCAAAAACAAACGAAGCAATTTCATTAGATCCTTTTTTAAACTCGTTTTCTGTTCAAATGTAGGATGTCGCATTATCTGGAGTCAGTTTACTTTTAGAATTCCCTTTGAACATAGTGAAGTTGTAAAGGTAGATTTGCCTACTATAGTAAGTGGCTTGATCTGGTAATTTGGGCAAGGGTAGTTTTTTTTGACAATCAAAACTGAAAATCAAAACTTTTGGGTCAGTGCATTTTAGTGATTTAAAAAAGCCTTAGCACGTAACTTATGAACACGTTTTTCAGTCATAAGCTCTTGTTTTTTGTTATCTTGCTGCGCGTGTTTTAATGGTTCATGTGACTATAGACAAGTAGAGCAAACGTCTACCCTAGGAGATCCGAAACCATGATTGTACTTCGTGTTGAAAATTGAAATAAAGTACCAGTGTACTTTCAAATCACTCTTATCTTCTGTGAGTGACTTGATATACATTTTCCACATTTTTCGAATATTAAACTCAGCAGAAAGATATTTTCTGCCCGTGTGTTTGGCACAGTAATGAGGCTCTAAACATTTGAACCTATTTATAAAATTCATTATGCTTTTTCTTACGAACATTTTTAGTAGAAAGCCTGTCACCTCCCCTGTTACTAAGCTGACACCTGGAGTACACCTATGAACGTGTTAAGGCATACAGGCATCATGGATTTATCTTTTAAGCCTATACAATATTTGGTCCTCATAGGCTGTCTTTTGTACCGTCCAGAAATTGGTCTTCTTCTTTTAACTTCTACTGATGAGGTAAACTTCAGAATAAAATTTTCTTGGTAAACCTTATCTTTTTAAGAGTAAAAGTTTTGATGGAAACGTCTAATGTCTTGGAAAGGAACGGTAGCGCATTGAAATCGTCTTCCATTATGGTTACAAGAACGAAAATTCGGCATACTTTTCGCAGAGTACCTACACAAAAAAGTATTATTAGCTTTTTATTCTTCCACAGCTAATGAGCTAACAATATTTTTCTTGGTTCTAGATGTAGTGAAACTGACTTAAAAACAACTTTGATAAGACTAACCTACTAATATTTTAGACCACTAACAACTAACCTTGCTAATTTAGATTTGTTTCGTTTTCACTTTTCGGGACTTATTTTCTTTTTCCTTGTTGACCACTCGAAGGCTCTATTGGTTCATCCATTATGCACCAATAATTTAGTTTATTAACTAGTAATAAAAGTCGTATTATTTAAATCACAAACATAGAAGCGTTAATCAACCTTAACAAGCACATGTAAATGCAACAAGTGAGAAGTGAGGTGAGGTTAAAAAAACCGTTGACAAAACATCACCAGAGTGACGACATTCACGTGATGGGTCCTACGCACTCTGATTCGTCGAATTGGAGAATGTTAATTTTGCTGCAAATTATGTGTTGGATAATGTGACTTATGTTTCAGAACTTCATTTTCAGTAAGGTTTTTCGATATTAAAATGTGAGTTTTGGTTCAAAATATTATTACGGTTCGATTCGCCTCTAAAAGACGAATTCATTGATATACATAACTGAAAATCTGAAAATTTGGAGAATGTGAATTTTGCATCTATACCATTCAAGTCTTGTTTAATTTAATTAAATCCTTGAGAGAGGTATGTTGTTCTGTGAAATTTAACAAATATTAAGAGCAAAACGGTGTTAAGACCCACAAACGGTAAGCATAATGTTTCACTTTTGTTAATAAGTATATTAAAAAAAAAAAAAAATTAATCAATAATGTTTGCAAACGGTATATGCTACTAAATTAAGCAAAGTAGTTATTTTTAAAATGGCGTCACCATCCAAACAATTTACCCGGAATTTGACGGGAAATTTATAATAAAACCTTACTTAAGTTAATCTCACTTGCGTTAATTTATGTGTTAACGCAATTGAGAAAAAGTTAACATAAATGAAGTTTGATTAAATTTTTATAAAATGTTCTTTTTTGTACTTAAATCTTGATAACATATTTTCTAAAAAATAAACATAGGTACATTTTTTTAATTTAATATGCTATTTTGAAATTTGTAGACATGGCAAAGTCGGCGAAAAACAATGAAAAAAAGAAAAGTATTCTTGGGGAAAGATCAAAAAATGCGATGCGTAAGTTAAGAGAAAAAATAAAAAATAATCCGGCATTACATGAAGAAGAAAAACGAAAGGCTAGAGAGCGATGTAGAGCTAGAAAAGAAGCGGGTAAAGTAAAGAGAATTAATGAATTATCAGAACGAGAGCAAAGAAATATTAGAAAATGTTGGCGAGAAAAAAGTAAAACTTCATACTATGCAAAAAAAGAAAGAGAAAGACTTTCGGCTCAGCTTAATGAAATGATCCCATCATTTACTTCAGTTCCTGAGGAGTTTGCAAAATATATTACACCTCAACAAAATCCACAGCCTGAGTCATCACGACAGTCTTTAAAAGGAAAACAAATAGTACGAAGAAATAAAGAAAGAATAAAAAAAGAAATAGAGCTTTTAAAAGCTAAATTAGAAAGGACATGTAAGAAGTTTTCAAAATACAAAAAAAGGTATTATATATCTATGAAATAATTTAAATCTTAACAAAAATAATAGAATCAATAAGTAAACATCATTTAAATTTCATAATTTCAATTACAAAGTTAGTAATATTAAAATTTAAAAAAAAAATGTAAAATAATATTACCTTTTTTTAGATATGAAAGATTAAAGAAAAAAGGTCCTAACACTCCAACTAAAAATGTTCGGGAAATGCTTATTGGGCAGAAGGTTACTCCAGGAAGTAAAACGGAAACTTGTAATTGGAGAAGTGCTTTAGTAGCAGCTAAAGGGAAACTACAAAGAACAAAGAACATTTAAGGACAAGCAAAGATTTGTTCATTCTATTTCTGGAGATATAGTTAAAAAATATAGGTGTGAAAATTTTGGTAAGATCAGTTAGTTCAAGAAGAATCGTAAAAAATAAAAATTCTGGGCAAGTATTGAAAAGAAGAAGGTTAATGTTTTTAAGATTAAAGGAAGTTATCTCAAGTTTTTTGAAAAAGATGAAGTAAGTCGGTTATGCCCTGGCAAAAAGGACACTGTTACTTATAAGAAAATTAAAAAGCAGAAACGGTACCTAAATGATTCCTTAAAAAATCTTTTTATTCTATTTAAGCCGCAATAAAGAAATACAGTTCTTCAATGTTGATGACAGCATAATAATTTATAAAAAATGGCTTTCAAAAAAAGTTGAAATTATTGTTAAGGGCGAGAAAAAAATGTGTCAAAAGACAATAAAGGAAGAAGTTGAGAGCACAAAAGAAAATATTGTAAGCATCTTTAAAGAAAAACTGCCCTATGTTTTAAAACACTTACTTAACATTAAACACCAATATAAATGTATCGACACAATTAAGAATAGCCTAAAAGAAAATGAGGTTCTTATACACCTGGACTTCTCTGAAAATTATATATGTAAGTATGGACGAGAAATCCAATCTGCTCATTTTGGTGGTTCCAAACCACAGATAAGTTTGCACACTGTAATGGTTTATACCCAAAACAAAAAAAGTCCAATGTGTACATTTTCCGAGAATCTTCATCACGATCCTTTTGCTATATGTGCCCATTTGACACCCATTGCAGAATATGTAAAAACCCTAATTTCCAGTATATCTATGGTACATTTCTTGAGTGATGGACCATCCACATAATATAAAAATAAAACTGTTTTTTTTAATAGTGGCATATATTTCGAATCTTTTTACCTGTCAAGCTATAAGATGGCATTATAGTGAGTCTGGACATGGCAAAGGAGCAACAGATGGTATTGGGGGATATTTGAAAAGGACAGCAGATAGTTTAGTGGCCCAAGGAAAAGATTTATACAACTTGGATAGTTTAATTAAAGAACTTCGAGAAAATTGTAAGAGGATTTTATGTCATACAGTTTCTAGTTTTGTAACGATGTTCTGATCGTTTAACAGTTCGAACCGTGGGAGTGTCAATGTTTGCGCATCCACTTCTACAACGTGACGGCGAAGTGGGATTCAGAACGGCCATTTAAGGCGTGTGAATAGCGGAATTAGACAGTCTTGTAGCTAGCGCTCTAGGCTCCCTGACTCGCCGGTGTAGTGAACCTGCGAGCCAACCCGGACAGAGAGATTTCTGTATTGAGGATCATACTCTGTCCTTAACCAAGCGGAACCCATCGGTATTGCGTATTGAGCATTATCGTGGATCTGCACAGAACCAACCGGGACAGAGAGATTTCCGTATTGAGGATCATTCTCTGTCCTTAGCCAAGCGGAACCCATCGGTATTGTGTATTGAACATTGCCATGGGTCTGCACAGCTAAATATTTTGTTTGCGAGTGTATTCGGAGCTTTCGCTGAATTGAAGCGAAAGCGAGTATAAATCTGCGCGCGATCGATTTCCCCCATTTCATTTCTTATTAGTACTAATTAATTTCTTTTCTTTTATAGACGTTCTCCGGGGACTTCATTCATCGCGGATCCAGACGGGGACGTGGAATTCATTTTAGTTTTATTCATTGTATAAGTATACAACGTAGAATTCCTTTTTTATTTTTATTTATTGTATATATTCTAAATTAATAGATTTATTTTTATTTCAAACCTGTGTTTTACTGAGTCTGTCGCCCCGAAAGAGCTACCCATCACAAACTGGCGCCCGAGCAAAATTAATAACATGCCGACAGATAAAGACACAGACTCAGTAACAGGTACGTCGTGGATAAACCGACTTTGCAAAGAGGAATTGCAGAGCGAGGCCGAAAAATGCGGCTTAAATCACAAAGGAACCGTCGACGAATTGAGAACACGACTCAGAACTTATTTTCAAAATCGCGAAGAAGCGACAGGAACAATCCCAAAAGAAAAAACTTCCAAGGGAGCAACATCCGACACACTGACCCAGGAAATTTCGGTCATCCGAAGACAATTACAGGAGTTAACAATAACGAAACAAATGGGGCAATCAGAATTGCTAAATCAAGTACGAAAGTGGAACACACACTTCGACAAGAAACATTCGGATGCAATAGAATTCTTAGAGAGGATAGACGAATTAAGCTTGGCCTACGAGATCGATAAACAAGATCTACTAAGAGCATTACCAGAATTATTAGGAGACCACGCTTTGTTATGGTACAGAAACAATAACAAAAATTGGAAGTCATGGACAGATTTCAGCGAAGATTTTAAAAAAGCTTTCTATCCCAGGGGATATTTGCTACAACTAGAAGAGCAAATCTCTGAAACATAAAACAGAGCCACTTTCCAACACCTACTGGACAAGGTAATACCTCCCAAAATGGAATTCGCGTTTGCCTACTTGGATGATATCGTAGTAATATCTAAAACGCTCCAAGAGCATTTAAATCACCTACATGAAGTTTTCCGAAGACTGAAAGAAGCCAGATTACAGCTGAACTTCGAGAAATGCACGTTTTGCCAGTCAGAACTCAGATACTTAGGACATGTGGTTGGAGCAGAAGGAATAAAAACTGACCCGGAGAAAACCAACGCTATAACCAGACTTACAGCACCGAGAAATGTGCGTCAACTCCGCCGGTTCCTAGGAATAACATCATGGTACCGCCGATTCATAGAGAACTATTCAACAATAGCAGGACCGCTAAACATGCTTCTGAAGAAGAAGATAAGATGGAAATGGACCGATAAGCAGGAAAACGCGTTTGAAGAGCTAAAATCAAAACTTACATCGGCCCCAGTATTAGCATGCCCCGATTTTTCGAAAACATTTTACCTGCAAACAGATGCGTCGAACTGTAGACTTGGAGTTGCACTAACACAGAAATACGACGGCCAGGATAAAGTAATTGCATATGCTAGTCGAACCCTCACACCAGCCGAGACAAAATATTCCACAACGGAAAAAGAATGTCTATCCATCGTGTACGGGATAAAGCAAATGAGGCCATATATAGAAGGATACAATTTTAAGGTAATATCAGACCATCAGTCCCTCAAATGGCTGAAGAACCTTAAAAACCCGTCGGGTCGGTTAGCCAGGTGGAGTTTAGAACTGCAACAGTACGATTTCGAGGTAATATATAGAAAGGAAGTCCTCAACAAGGTAACAGATGCTTTGTCACGACAACCACAAGAAAACCACAGCGAAGAATCAGAGTCGGAATTATTAGCATCAGAGCTGGAATCATGCAGTTGGTACGATAATTTATATAGAAATGTATTCCAGAACCCAGACGATTTCCCGGATTTACAAATATTAAACGGGAAATTATATAAACACTTTTGGAGCAACCGTAATTTAGCCGACCCAGAGTTTAATAACCCATGGAAATTATGCGTACCAAGATATAAAAGGAAACATATTTTGGAGGAAAATCATGACTCGACCACAGCAGGCCACTTAGAGCCTGTACGAAGTACCTCCAATATAAACCGTCTCAAATGCAACCAGCCAGAAAAATGCAACCGTCCACTGTAGAAAAGCCTTGGCATACTGTCTCAGTTGATTTAATGGGACCATTCCCAAGATCTACAAAAGAAAACATTTTCTTAATAGTCGTGCAAGACCGGTTTACCAAATGGGTCGTCGCCCAGCCAATAAGAGCAGCATCTACGAACTCAATTATTGACACTCTACGATCAAAGGTAGTCATGCAATTCGGTATCCCGAAGAAAATCATCTCGGACAACGGCGCGCAATTCACAAGCGGAAATTTTAAGGCGTTTCTAAAGTCCTATAACATAAATCACATTCTAACACCGCCGTACTCACCTCAATGCAATCCAGTAGAACGAATGAACAAAGTACTGAAAACGATGATAGCTACTTACGTGGAGGATAACCATAAAGACTGGGACAAATTCATACCAGAATTTTGCTACGCCATAAATTCATCAAGACACGATTCAACAGGATTTTCACCAGCGCTTCTTAATTTCGGAAAAGAATTAGACACAACAGAGGCGACAAATGGACAAGATATACAGGGGTATGCAGAGAACTTAGAAGCGTTAAGAGAACTGGCGAAAGTGCACATGGAGCACGCTTTCGAGGACCAAAAGAAACATTACGATCTAAGACGAAGAGACTGGCGGCCACATCCAGAAGATCGAGTCATGAAGAATGAACACCATCTATCATCGGCTAGTGCAGCTTTTACCAGCAAACTAGCGCCAAAGTACTTAGGACCATACACAGTAACGTCAGTGATATCACCAGTAATAGTAAAACTGAAATTGGCCGATAGTAGTAGCCGCAAACAGATGACGGTGCATGTACAAAAAGGGTGTACATATGTGAAATTATGTATATAATTTCAGTTGATGAGGACTGTATTACATAGGGCTGGTTCAAATAAATTAGGATATGTGGTAAAAGGTTATACAGATTATAGCAAATTAAGTTTATACAAAGTCTTACCAATTCTTCTGCTGCACATACACACACTCGCGGTATTTAGAGGCTTTCAGTCGCGGTTGTTCTTCATACGGGGAAACTGTCCGATTACCGGTTTCTGAACACGTGTTTCGCGTATTAACACTTAGATCACGATGTAGAGCACATTTGCGTCTGTACACGATTTAAAATAGTACTTGCGGTATTTTTCGCGTAACTATAAGCGAGAGAGATAATTAGAGTGGAGAAAAAGCTTGGTAAGTCTGTACCAAGCGATAGGTAGCGATAGAGAGATTATACGCCTGCCTAGTAGGACTCAGCAGACGAAAAAGAGAACGACTGTTTCTAGCAACAGTCAGCAGTCAAGAGAGAGTGTCCGTTATCATCGAGAGACAACAGGGAAGAGAGTGATACTTTCTTTGCTATCTTACAACTGTGTATTTCTAATGGAGTGGGGTTAAAATGTGAGTAGGAAGGGTTGGATAACGGGAAATAATTGTAAAATTGTGGTAGAATGGTAGCTAGTAATACAGCGAAAAAATGACATGGTTTTTCGCATGTGAAAAAATTGAACATACTGGGGGCGGGCGAGAAGAGTTACGCCACTGGGATAGGGTATCAAATAGTTACTTCGAGAACGAGGGTAAACCGGTATACAGTAGGGACATTGTTGTAAAAACTAAGATAACTAAGAACTATTTAAAATCTAGAGAAACTTAAGTCTAGAAAAACTAAAGTCTAGAGAGACTATATACATATTTGGCTGAAAGCGCCACTATTGGTTAAAGGGTAACCTAGCTTTCTTTATTAACCTAAGGTATTCGCCATTAGGTGTGGATACACCTGTTTGAGCAAGAGCATCCTTGTCTGGGAGCAATTCGATTACCTTTGTCAGAGGCCAGAGGAGTGGGGAAGTCTCTTTATCTTTGATTACTACCACATCAACTATCTTTAAAAGATCAGTAGCGATGTTCCACTTAATCCTACTTTGTCGTAGTAGCATATCCGATACAAGCAGTGGAAGCGTCAGGCATCTGGGAAATGGAATTTTAGATATTGATTGGAATGTATCCAATAATGATTTCCAATCCGGGATCAATAGGTCATCCAGTATATCACTGTACCAGTCTAAGGGCAATGACCAGATAAGTTGTAAGAAAGATTTAGAGTGTACTCTAAAAGATAAGAGTTTTCCTAAGGAGTTATACATTCGAGAAACATAGGTACATAATTTTCTTTTTGTTAAGGGAGGCGCCTCTTCACAAATAGGCCACTTAAAAGAAAAATCGTCTTGATAAGGTGACCTGTTAATACCTAGGACCTTAGAGAAGCTACTAACTAAGTCAAGATTGACTTCTGAAGTGAAGATCATATTATGCTCATTTGAAAAGGCATGAGAATTTAAATATATTTTATAGAGTTGGAAACCGTGAATGTTCAGAAGCGAGCGTAGTTGAGAATAAAGTGTATGTAAGCCTTCTAAGTTATTGGCGCCTGACAAGATGTCGTCAATATATGTCGAATTCCTTAGAGTGTGAGAGGCTACTGGGTGCGTGGTTTGATTAGAATCAGCAATATGTTTTAACACACGTGTAGCGAGAAATGGGGATGAAGAGAGTCCAAATGGAAGACGTTTTAGTTGATAAGCGCGAATGGGTTCATCAGTATGATCTCTCCAAAGGAAATTTAACAGAAAGGTTTCCTCGGGATTTATCATAATTTGCATATACATATTGGAGATATCGGCAGTTAATACAAAGGTATATTGCCTAAAGGTTAGTAGAATATCAAATAATTCAGGTTGGCATGTGTATCCAGGGTCTAAGACATCATTAAGAGATTGTCCACCTGCTACCTTATTATTTGGGTCAAACACAATTCCAATCCCTGAAGAACCTGCTTTTTTAACTGGGAAATGAGGCAAGAAATAATTAAATTGATGCTGTGAGTTTTGAATTTTTAAAGGAATTTGTATAATCTTGTCGTCAGCCGCATAATCCTGTATGATTTTTGAATAATTGTGTAGCAACTTGTGAGATGCATGAAGTTTTTTTTGGCATGTGTACCCAGGGTCTAAGACATCATTAAGAGATTGTCCACCTGCTACCTTATTATTTGGGTCAAACACAATTCGAATCCCTGAAGAACCTGCTTTTTTAACTGGGAAATGAGGCAAGAAATAATTAAATTGATGCTGTGAGTTTTGAATTTTTAAAGGAATTTGTATAATCTTGTCGTCAGCCGCATAATCCTGTATGATTTTTGAATAATTGTGTAGCAACTGTGGAGATGCATGAAGTTTTTTTTCTAGATTGAGAAAACGCTTCTTAGCTGATAAAAAAGTGTTACCTAAATTAAGCTGATTCCTATTAGTTTAAGACCTATGTTAACCTGATATCTGTTTGTGTTTAAGATTGCTACAGATTTAATAAACTGTATCTCAGCATGGTGTTGTGACACAGATACTTTACGGTCCAAGGGAATGTCTTCGATTTCCCAGAAGCGTTGGACGATTTGGGTGAGGTGTAAATCAACGCTATCAGCTAATTCCATATCAAACGACTGAGCAACACAAGTGACTAAATTATTTACGTGCTGAGACTTAGAGCACCTTCCTCGAATAAAAGAATCGGGAATTCTTCCACTTACAATGTGTCCAAATGAGCTGCCTTGAAGAATTGAAAGGCCAGGGCCAAGTTGTATGATATTACCTGTCAATATGTCTGCGCATATGTCAGCGGCAAGCAATATATCTACTTCAGAAGAAGAGTAGAAGTTTGGATCGGCTAAGACCACTTCTGTTGGCAAGTTAAGCTTATTGATAGAAATTGGGACTTGGGGTAGTTTAGTAGTGATACTGTCTAGTACTGAACATTTGATTTTAATGCAAGTGTCCGTAGCAGCAGAGAAGATAGTCAGATCAGACATAAGGGTTGAATTTGAAATAGATTGGGCGATACCATGAATCTTAAAATGATTTTTATAAGTGGGTGCCGCAATCTTCTTTAACAAGTTTTTAGAGACAAAACTAAGTTGTGATGCTGGGTCCAATAAGACCTTAACATATTCTCTTTTTCCATTTGGGGCTATGAGATATGCCTATACAGTGACTAATACAACCATAGAGGCCGACGTAGAGACTGCTGAAACAGCATGAGTGGATGGAGATGTCGATCGAACGACTACATCGTGAGAAGAACTAGACGTTGAAGCATGAGGTTCAATCCTATTCCGTGTTGAAACGTGAGCATCGACTGTTTGAGAAGATCTATATGAATTTGAGTGCTCACGATGTGTGGACGTGGCTTCGCGATTTCTCGAGTCACTGTGAAGCAAAGAGTGATGCCTTCTGTTGCAATTAGAGCATGAATACCTGGAGGTACAATCAATCGTGCGATGTCTGGTTCCAAGGCAGTTGGAACAAAGAGAATTTTGTTGAACAAAATTACGCCTAGAGGAAGCAGATAGAGATTTGAAATCTCGACAAAGATATATAGAATGGTTATCCAACTTACAATAGCTGCATACTTTAGCTTTCATTATTTGAGATGGGGGTTTGTTTTTATCTGTGCTTATGTGAAAAGAGGACCTTGTCTCTTTTGAGGGTTGATGTTTCGCTTTAGAGTTTGCATAGAGATTTTCTAGATGTTTTGCTCTGTCATCTACCATCGTTAGAAATTGGTTAAAATCTTTGATTTTATTCGATTCAGGTGAAAATTCAATGGATCTGAGAGTGGCATGGTCGAGCTTTGAGGAAGTAATATGAATTAAAATCAAATTAAGAAGTTCTTTGGATGACAAGTCGAGATTGTTTAAAGCTCTATAAGAATTTGTTATAGCGAGAGTGAAGTCTTTTAGTTGTGAATATGAGGCGTTATTTTGAAGACTTTTAGTATCTATAATATTAGTTATCAATTGCTTTACTATAAGATTATGGTCTGTATATCTTTTTTCCAAAGTCTCACGTACCAAACTATAATCTTCAACAGAGAGGGGAATATTATCAACAACCTTTAATGCATCATGTGTCAAAAGGCTTTTGAGATATATAAATTTTTCAATGTCGGTGAGAGAGTCATCAGCGTCTATAATGCTATTAAAAGTTTGAAAGAATGACGGAAACTCATGTAAATTTCCGCTAAATTTATTTATTTTTAGTTCTGGAAGCCTGATTGTTCTTTGTCGAGAGTTGGCGGCAGTGCTAGTGCTATGACTTGATCCTTGCCCCGATAGTGAGTTAGAAGAGAGTGAATCTTCTATACGCTCCAATTTTTCTTCTAAGTAACATAAGGCATCCATATATTTTTCATATGTAACATCTTCGTTTTCTAGAGCACTATCATCGTCAGCTAGATTTTCCATAGCTTCTGAATACGATTGAAAAGCAGCCTTAAGTTGAGTAATATTTTCTCTGATTCTAAATTTAGTGAGATCTCGTTCATTAGAGCTCATAATGTTCGCAATCCTTATGTTTGTTTTCGCTGCACGCTTTGCGCGTAAATATTTTGCAGTTTCTGCCATTTCTAATCAGACTATGTTATAGTTAGATAAAGTATAATAAGAATGTACCAGACAGAGATGAATGATAAAGAGAATAAAACCTAGCGACCCTTGGAAAGGGTACAAAGAGAAGAGAAAAAATATGTATATATAAGAGTGTAATGAGATTATCAGTTTCTTGTTTTTTTGTGTGAAAATTATATTTGGTATCGTGAATTGAATTTAAATTAACACTAATAGAGATAATTGTTGTTGATTTAATAAAGCAATTAATATGCAAATACTTTCTAAGAGCAGAGAATATTGTAAAAATTTAGTTTGTGTCATCGAGCGATTTGAATAAAGCAATTATTATGCTAGGGATTAATGACAATAACAGCGGAGAATTCTTGTAAAAATTTATTATTCAGAACAATAGGACAAAATCCCAAATTATTTACCTAGACGTGTACCTCTGGCAAAACGTGTCAGAGAACAATACAATTAGTTGGGATTATAATGAGAATCTTTGGTTGACAAAGGCTGGGATTTTTACTACGTCACAGGTATCTATCAATGGGTCATTCTACCTGACTTCCTAACGTCCTTTAACAATAAAATCATAAAATTGGAATTTACACAGATAAGAATTATTAAACAACGATCTATCAATATATCGATTTATCAATACATACGTATATACATATATATATCAAAGAACATATACACATATATAGAAATACATAATTTCGAAGGACCAAATCTAATGAGATTTACAGCAGAGATAAGATTTATCTGAACCTAATTGGATCAAAATATGTTCAATTGAGCATGAGATAAAACAGAGAGACTGAGTATTTACATATGACTTAAAAGTGTACCAAACTATGTAGAATCAAGATGTGAGACAGAGAGATAGAGAGTGAGAGAGAGATTATGATATTATGATTTATATCCGGCTCGAAGGACCACAATATGTACAAAAAGGGTGTACATATGTGAAATTATGTATATAATTTCAGTTGATGAGGACTGTATTACATAGGGCTGGTTCAAATAAATTAGGATATGTGGTAAAAGGTTATACAGATTATAGCAAATTAAGTTTATACAAAGTCTTACCAATTCTTCTGCTGCACATACACACACTCGCGGTATTTAGACGCTTTCAGTCGCGGTTGTTCTTCATACGGGGAAACTGTCCGATTACCGGTTTCTGAACACGTGTTTCGCGTATTAACACTTAGATCACGATGTAGAGCACATTTGCGTCTGTACACGATTTAAAATAGTACTTGCGGTATTTTTCGCGTAACTATAAGCGAGAGAGATAATTAGAGTGGAGAAAAAGCTTGGTAAGTCTGTACCAAGCGATAGGTAGCGATAGAGAGATTATACGTCTGCCTAGTAGGACTCAGCAGACGAAAAAGAGAACGACTGTTTCTAGCAACAGTCAGCAGTCAAGAGAGAGTGTCCGTTATCATCGAGAGACAACAGGGAAGAGAGTGATACTTTCTTTGCTATCTTACAACTGTCTGTATTTCTAATGGAGTGGGGTTAAAATGTGAGTAGGAAGGGTTGGATAACGGGAAATAATTGTAAAATTGTGGTAGAATGGTAGCTAGTAATACAGCGAAAAAATGACATGGTTTTTCGCATGTAAAAAAATTGAACAGCGCATGTAAAAGATTTAAAACCATGGATGGGGGGAAATGTTACTACAGAAATCCAATCCCCACCACAACCAAACGGTATTTAAGTGGCAATGCTAGCAAGCAGAATTCAGTTCATCCACATCAAACATGGAAGACATATTAGAGATACCGGAAGAGATGACCCCTCTGGGAACGCCAGAGAGACCCGAACTACCCGTGACACCAGGGAAAGACGCGGAGAGGATCATGAAGAGGTTCCACGAACTTTTCGGGACACCACCAACCCCACCAAGGAAGACGAGCATACCCGATACTAAAACAGGATCAGAAGCCCAATCCGCATCCACTCCAGGAGAACCTGAACCCGGGAAAGACGCCGGTCTTATAGAGATCGTCCCAAAACACCTGATCGAGAGGGGGACCAAAAGATACAGGATATGCTGTAACAACGGGAGGAAGATTGAGATAAAGATACCGAGAGGGATAGATGGCATCACAAGGCTGTAGACACCATATACACAAAAAAAAGGTATGTTACTTTTTTTTCCAAAGAGAAGGGGGTGTAACGATGTTCTGATCGTTTAACAGTTCGAACCGTGGAAGTGTCAATATTTGCGCATCCACTTCTACAACGTGACGGCGAAGTGGGATTCAGAACGGCTATTTAAGGCGTGTGAATAGCGGAATTAGACAGTCTTCTAGCTAGCGCTCTAGGCTCCCTGACTCGCCGGTGTAGTGAACCTGCGAGCCAACCCGGACAGAGAGATTTCTGTATTAAGGATCATACTCTGTCCTTAACCGAGCGGAACCCATCGGTATTGCGTATTGAGCATTATCGTGGATCTGCACAGAACCAACCGGGACAGAGAGATTTCCGTATTGAGGATCATACTCTGTCCTTAGCCAAGCGGAACCCATCGGTATTGTGTATTGAACATTGCCATGGGTCTGCACAGCTAAATATTTTGTTTGCGAGTGTATTCGGAGCTTTCGCTGAATTGAAGCGAAAGCGAGTATAAATCTGCGCGCGATCGATTTCCCCCATTTCATTTCTTATTCATCAATCAGCCAATCCCGTCCACTGCTGGACATAGGCCTCCCTCAGTTCTTTCCAGTGTTCTCTACACTGGGCCGCTTGTAGCCAGTTTCCCGCTACTCTTTTTATGTCGTCGGTCCATCTAGTCGGTGGTCGTCCTCGGCTTCTTTTATAATTTCTGGGCCTCCATTCCATAATTCGTCTTGTCCATCGTCCATCTTGTGTTCTGGCTAAGTGTCCTGCCCAGTTCCACTTAAGTCTCGTGGTTCTTTCGATGACGTCTTGAACTCCTGATCTTTGCCTGATTTGTCGGTTTGTTATGTGGTCTCGGAGGCTCACATTCAGCATTGCACGTTCCATGGCTCGTTGTGTAACTCTTAGTTTATTCGCAGATTTCTGCGTGAGTGTTAAAGTCTCTGCTCCATAAGTTTGTACAGGCAAAACACATTGGTTATAAACTTTTCGTTTGAGACACATGGGAATTGAACTTTTTAGAATATGGCTTAGTTTGCCAAATGCTGCCCATGTCAGGCCTATTCGCCTCTGTATTTCATTTGTTTGATTGTCTCTGTTTATTTTGATCTCGTGTCCCAGATATTTGTAAGTGTCTGTCAGACACTTACATTTCTTATTAGTACTAATTAATTTCTTTTCTTTTATAGACGTTCGCCGGGGACTTCATTCATCGCGGGATCCAGACGGGGACGTGGAATTCATTTTAGTTTTATTCATTGTATAAGTATACAACGTAGAATTCCTTTTTATTTTTATTTATTGTATATATACTAAATTAATAGATTTATTTTTATTTCAAACCTGTGTTTTACTGAGTCTGTCGCCCCGAAAGAGCTACCCATCACAGTTTGGAAATTAAAAAAAATTGAAAATGAAGTATCCACTTCAGATTTAAAAACATTTAACGGTACAATGACTATAAGAGAAGTTGTTTGGACAAAAGCCTCCTATAATTTACTAGAGACAAGAACATTATCATGCTTGACATGTGGAGTTCAAGAATGTTGCCATTATAAAATTGGTACCATGGACATCCCACATTTAAACCCGTCCCAAAATAAGAATGATCATCACTCACAGATGCAATCAAATGAATGTATCCTTTTTTATACTTTGTTTTTAATTTTAGAATTGTTTCTTTTTGCTTTATTTTTAAGATTTTCTTAACACAACTTGTAGTATTACATGGTACATCCGGAAAACAAAATAAGAAAAAAGAAGTAAAGTTTACACAACGAAAACGAGTTCATTACAAAGATATATACTCATCAGACTCGGATAGTGATGAAATGACTCTAAATGAGTCTAAGACACCAAAAACAAAATATTCAATTTAGACCAAAACTTAATAACTTTATTGTGGTTAAGTTATCTTCGAAAAAGTATAGTAAAAATTTTGTTGAACTGGTAATAAATATTGACAAAGATTATAATTATACTGTAAAGTTTTTAAAAAAAATTCATAAACATAAATTTGTCTTTCCTGAAAAGGAAGATGTGTCTACCATTTCATTAGACGAAGTTGACTTCACCTGATCTAAACAAATGGGAACAATATATTTTTAGTTCTTTGCCAAGTAATATTTATATTTCATAAGTGTTTCTGTTTTTACAATATTATTATATAATTTCACATTGCATTTTTATAACTAAGAATACAATTTTTATTTTCAAACTTGTTATTTTAATATAGATTCCTATTTTCTCACTTTTGTTAATTACTATCTCACTTGCGTTAACAAACAAATTATAAAATCCAAAAATTTAAGAAATATAAAAATGTTTAAGCTTTACCTGTGTCAGTGTTGCCATATACTCAATTATTTCACACTCTTACATATAAAATTATGGGCAAGATTTATATTATATGAAATGAAAATTTAAAATTGAAAAATACATATATAATTAAACAAAAACGTGAAAAATACATATATAATTAAAAGCATTAAAATTATACCTATAAATATTATAAAATAAAATAATATCTTGCATTTCTGCATTTAAAAATACTTAAATAATAAAAACCATTAAAATTATGCTTAAGGTAAAAATTAATAGTTTAGAAACTTTAAAAACTACAGAATAAAGTAAAGTTAAATGAAAAAAAAATTAGGTTAAACAAAAGAATACACTAAATACTTAGCTATATTTAAAGTAAAAAATACTATTTTATGAATGCTTTTTAATATGAATTCAAAAATTGTGGCTTCTCATAACGAAACATTATATAAAAATTAATGGGAAAATCCCAGGAGTTGGCTGTATACCATCGTTTAAAAAACTTACAGAAGTAAAACACTTCACATTTACCTAAGTATATACCTAAATACAAATGTGAAGCATTGTACTTCTGTACAAGTTTTTTAAAACATTTGACAATGCTCAATACTTTTTGTAGTGTTTACTAACATAACCTATTATATCTTCTTCTTATTCTTTTTTTTGGCTATGTTCTAGACAATTTACCCAGTTTACTTCGAGGGTAGACACTTTTTGTCTTGCTTCAGCAATCAGTATCTACCTAGACTTATATTCTTCCTTTGTTTGTTTTAGGTTATTCTACATGTATACTTGTGCTGGTTTTTTTTCTTCACAGTCTAAAATATTAGTAAGACAACACAACAAAGGTATAAACTTTTCTCGCTCGGGGGTAGCGTCTAAGCTTTGCACACACCAGAAATGCTACCGACAGATAAGATAGAAGCACCCAGGACTGAAAGAAGGAATATCATAGTTTATAATTTAATATTAAAGGTGGAAATAAAGTTGCATAAGGTGTTTATTGTATTTTCATTAATATTTGTGAGGATTGTACAAATATTTATGGGGGTGGGAAGTTTAGTTTTAGCTAATTCGGCATACAAGTCAAAGTGTGGGTTTTGATTTAAGTGACATTCTAATAAAATATGGTTTAAGCCTCCCACTTGGCCACATTCGCAATAAGGATCATCTTTGACTCCAATTCTAAATAGATGAAGAGGGGATGAGCAATGACCATCGAGCAAAAAGACAAAAGAGGGAATCTAATCGATATGAAAAGGCGACCAAAAAAGTGGCCTCTGATGGCGGACATATCCGGAAATGCGAATGCGCCAAATTTAAATTTTCCGACACTTATTAACAGTAGCTATAAAATAGTTTTCAGAATGTGTCTTAGACGAGAAAATTTTAATTAAATATTAACGATAACAGTCTAAAATGTGAAACAATTGTTAAAAAACTTCAATATAAATAAGATTTCATGTGACAGTTGGGACAAATAATAACATAACCCAACTAAATTTGATTTCTTAAACAAGGAAAGACTCTCTTTCCTTGTTTAATTTGGCCTCTCAAGATGGCACTTCCTGTCTAACAATATTTTTGCCCCCACTACCTTTACATTCCCTCTTTTGTCTTTTTGCTCGATGGCAATGACCCGTTCTCATACGGATGATTGTAGTTAAATATCTCCTACTGATATATGCGAATTTATTGAACCATGGTAGTGTGTGGATTCGTTTATTAATTTTGGCATAGAATGAATTACTTGTGCCATATCCTTCGTACCATTCAGCTGCCCAGTTAGACCAAATCTCTCTTTTCAAGTAGGGTGTAAAATTTGAAAACTCTAGCTTGATATTCAAGGGAATATTCAGGGAACGATCTATATTGGCAAATTGGTCGGCCTTGTAGTTTCCAGTAATACCAGTGTGTCCTGGGATCCATGCTAGTAAGATTTTGATATTATTGTTCCTTGCTAGGATAATTCCTCTTTTCGTTAAATACGATATGTTCTGTGTCTCTAGAAAACCCGGTTTTTTTAATTTTTTGTAGTGCACTTTTGGAATCAGAAATGATAATGGCTTCTGTGATATTTTGTTCCCGTATAATTTGGACTGCATGATTGATCGCGGTTACCTCTGCTGTACATATTTGGGTATGATTGGGTAGTTTAGATGAAAATGAATAGTTTATATCTGGGGAAAAAACACCAAATCCCGCATTTCCTATTGTGTCCGTTGAGCCATCTGTAAATAATTTTTTGTATGAATGGAATTTAAGTTCACAAAATTCATAAGATTGAATTCATTTGTAATGATTTCATTCAGAATTCCTAATGGTTGAAGTTATAGTTCCAAGTCATATTCATGGCAAGGAAGAAGTTTACTGGAATATAGGTTCTGCAAATAAGGTTGGATTTTTCTGATAGTTGCTATCAATATGGGTTTTTCCTTATTTCTCCAGTATTTATTGTCCATATTACAAAGTGCTTCTAATTCAATGATTGATTGAATGACAGGGTTGTTTTTAATGCTTAGGTTTTTTAGCAAAAATTTTGTGGTGAGCCATTCTCTTCTGTATTTTAATGGCAGTTCTCCAGACTCTGATAACAAGGCTTAGATTGGAGTTGACTTCATGCATCCTGTGATAATCCGAATACTTTGGTAGTACATATGATCTAGTTTCTTCAATATACAGATTGAACGAATTTAAAACGGAACATACGAAATCAATGTATTTCGGCTCAACTCCGCTCTAGGTGGATCGCCAACAAAAGGTTGTCAAATAATTATATAAAAATCGAATACTTCAGCGGGCTGCTGGATTCTGAATTCATTCACGAACAAGTCAAAACTCCACCCAAATAGGTTGCCTAGAATCACTGTGAAAACTAGACTACACAAGCAGTTATTATGCTGTCAAACCACTTATCCCTTCCTTATAGTCCAAGAGATAGAGCCGAAATTTTGAACTGATCAGTCATATGACATTTCTCTATTGGAATATATTCATTGTAACTGGGTTAAGACTTTGCCTTACAGGCGGACATACCTCGTGGTACAGGGGGTGGCTATACAGGGATGAAGTTGTAATTTTTTTCAGAAAAATTAACGATCGATAATATGGCTGAAAATTTGCCCAGAGTAAGATCTTGGTATAACCAAACGAAATACCAAAGGGCGGACGCGAGAGTGGATACATAAGGGGTGGCGGACAGGGGTGAAATTGCAATTTTTTGGGGAAAAATTAACGATAAGTAATATGTCCGCCATTTTAATGGCTCATTATTTAGCCCCTAAAAACTCTAAATCCAAAAGGGCGGACAGCTGGGTTGGTACAGAGAGCCATAAAACGGGGTCAAATGTACCACTTGCCTGCGCATTTTAGGTCTCGCTAACAATTTTCAAACTGATTTTATTATGATATTTTTATACCGATTGATTTGAAAATTTGTATGCTCACTTCTGTTACTATTCTGAGAAGCGTCAAGTAGAATTTTCCTCAAAATTTTCCAAAAAAATTTCCGTAAATGAAAATTTTCGTAATTTTTTGAGGTAAAATCTAATTTATAGAATCCTTTCGATTTTCTGTAAGTTATACCATGATTTTTTTCCAAAAAATTTCAAACGATTTTTCCGATAAGAAAAAAAAATTAGAAAAACTTTTCTAAAACATTTGATAAAACTCTACGTCATCGTCTGAATCTTTTATAGAATATTTTGTAGTTTTAAAATTATATTATGATAATGTTTTTTTTCAAACTAAAGTCATATTTACTTTACAAATCACATTTTTTTCTTAAATATAAATATTTTACGAATTAATTTTTAATTGAATAAATGTTTGATATTTGATATTTTATTAAATTAAAGTAATTTTATAATGTTAACTATTAAATATTTTTGGTATAACAAATAGTAATTTTACTTATTTTTTATTACAATAAAAAGGTTTTTAAATTTATATTGCAGAAATAATGGTTGTTCAGATATAAGAAGAATTTGATTTATTATTACATTAATAATCAAATACAAAATATATTATTTCTATTTATCAATAGGTAAAATTCAATTTGTAGAATTCCTTTAACATTTTACAAATAATTATTAATAAAAATCAATTTAATAGTGGAATTATCAGTTTTTTTAAGTTTTGAAATTTACTTTTAAAAAAGAGTATCTAATATCTAAGTACTTTGTACTTAGATATTTTCAATATTTTTTTTAACTTTCAAATTGATTGAATTTTTTTTTCATTAGTTAATTATAATTTTACAAATTCTGTTTGGACATTAATTTTGCATCATTATTATTTTAAAATATTAAAATAATAATGATGCGCGTTCCATTTAGATCAGTAATTCTAGACGCATGCGCTAAATGTAATAAGTATTAAGATGCTTTTATCCAACTTGGTGAAACTGACTTCGATTGTAATGAAGTTTTTGAAACCTTAAAAACTTTCATATGTCACTTATATGGAACAGGACTGACGAGAACAATTCCAAAAAGAAAAGTAAACGATGTCAGATTTTCACTATTTAACCGGCAGTATAAGTTACATGATATGAACGAGCCTTTTAAAAAAAAAACTAAAAAATTTCGATGCTTCAAGCTTACCACCATGTCAAGATTAATATCACCAACATCTACTGCGAGCCCATTATATTTCAAATATTTGGACAAATGCTCATAGAAAAGTACCAACAGAATTGATTGTTGAAGAACATGGTTGGGAGTTTGAAGATGAAACATATAAATTCAAATGGTTTAGTGGACCTCAGATGCCAGAATCAATTCGAGAAGTAGTGATTGAAAATGAAGCAGATAATGAATGTGATATTATTGAAAGTTTTTAAATTTTTAAAGTTTTTCTAATTTTTTTTTCTTATCGGAAAAATCGTTTGAAAATTTTTGGAAAAATTCATGGTATAACTGACAGAAAATCGAAAGGATTCTACAAATTAGATTTTACCTCAAAAAATTGCAAACATTTTCATTTACGGAATTTTTTTTGGAAAATTTTGAGGAAAACTCAAAGGAAGTGAGCATACAAATTTTCAAATCAATCGGTATAAAAATATCATAATAAAATCAGTTTGAAAATTGTTACCGAGACCTAAAATGCCCAGGCAAGTGGTACATTTGACCCCGTTTTATGGCTCTCTGTGCCAACCCAGCTGTCCGCTCTTTTGGATTTAGAGTTTTTAGGGGCTAAATAATGAGCCATAAAAATGGCGGACATATTACTTATCGGTAATTTTTCCCCAAAAAATTGCAATTTCTCCCCTGTCCGCCACCCCTTATAAATCCACTCTCGTGTCCGCCCTTTGGGATTTCGTCTAGTTATACCAAGATCTTACTCTGGGCAAATTTTCAGCCATATTATCGATCGTTAATTTTTCCGAAAAAAATTACAACTTCATCCCTGTATAGCCACCCCCTGTACCACGAGGGGCGTCCGCCTGTAAGGCAAAGTCTTAACCCAGTTACAATGAATATATTCCAATAGAGAAATGTCATATTACTGATTAGTTCAAAATTTCGGCTCTATCTCTCCGACTATTAGGCAAGCTCCTCTTTCCTTTAAAGGAGACAGATAGTTGAACGATATTTTATACAATGTCTATCACCGGGTATGGATTTATTTTTGTCCAAGTTTTATATTGGTCCACTATTTCAAATGCAGTTCAAACAGACATATATTAAATTGTATGTTCCGTTTTAAATTCGTTCAATCTGTATATTTAGGGCATGTAGACAGGAATTGACCCCCATAGTTTAAATGACTTAGGATAAGTGCTTCATGGATCAGTTTTAATATTTTTGGGTCACTGCCCCACCATGTTCCACACAAGGCACGCATTACATTCAGTGCTTTACCTATTTTGACTTCCAGCTGGTTAATGTGTGCCTTCCATTTAAGGTTCTTCTGTAAAACCATTCCTAGGTATTTAATTTTATCTACCCACTCTATATGTTGTCTCTTATAACTGATATTTCCAGGCATTATTTTGGTATTACCCTTTGTAAACAAGATAGCTTTAGATTTTCCCACAGAGATGTTCAAATTATGATTGTCCAGCCAGGCCTCAAGATTGGCTAAATATTTGTTTAATTTTGATATCATATTTTTAACATTCATTCCCTTAACTAGAATTACAAAATCGTCAGCATACTGTATGACTTTAGCATTTTTGGGGAACACATCGTGTATTGAATAGGTGTATTGTATATATGTTGAATAGCATTGGACTTAATGGTGATCCTTGTGTGAGTCCAGTGCTAGTGGTATTTGGGCCATGTACTAACCCAGAGTTGTCTTTGACAAACAGTTCTCTGCATTTTAAAAAGTCATATATGAGGTTAGCTAAATCATGTGGTATATCCAAATGTATTAATGTAGAGTACAGTTTGTCAATATTAACATTATCATATGCTGAATGGATATCCAAGAATATTCCTATTGTACATTCATTATTACTAAATGATTTTTGGATTTCAGATGTCAAAAAGGATAGACATTCTAAATATCCTTTACCCCTTCTAAAACCTAGCTGCAATAATCTGAGAATTCCCTTATTTTCTATAAGCCATTCCAACCTATTTTTGATCATTGATTCTAAAACTTTACCTACACAAGAGGTGAGGGCAATAGGCCTATAGTTAGTTGCAGTGAGTTTATCTTTCATAGGTTTTAGGATTGGAATTATTAATGACTATTTCCATTCAATCGGGATGGTCCCTGTACTTAAGCATTTGTTAAAAATTTGTAATAATAGTAATGATCCTGAATGAGGTAGAAATCATAGAGTATGAAATTAAGTCAAGTCCCGTAGTAGATTCCTTTTTAGAATTGATTATGAATTTGTATTCATTAAAGGTAAAAGGGGATCTTGTATTGCTAGTTTGTATACTTTGTTGATGTAAATGTATACTGGGAGGAGCCAAGGAATTCAGTGTCATATTAGGATCAGGAAGGGATCCCTTCCTGATCCTAATATGACACAAGAGATACTGAATTCCTTGGCTCCTCCCAGTATACATTTACATCAACAAAGTATACAAACTAGCAATACAAGATCCCCTTTTACCTTTAATGAATACAAATTCATAATCAATTCTAAAAAGGAATCTACTACGGGGCTTGACTTAATTTCATACTCTATGATTTCTACCTCATTCAGGATCATTACTATTATTACAAATTTTTAACAAATGCTTAAGTACAGGGACCATCCCGATTGAATGGAAACAGTCATTAATAATTCCAATCCTAAAACCTATGAAAGATAAACTCACTGCAACTAACTATAGGCATATTGCCCTCACCTCTTGTGTACCTCTTGTGCCTCTTGTGTACCTCTTGTGTACCTCTTGTGTACCTCTTACGAGTTAATTGGGCTATTACCATATCCAGCTATTTTCCTAACTTTATCCCATATTGTCTTGATTGGCGAGTTTCTATTAAGGCCTTCTGCAAATTTCCTAAAATTATTCTTTCTTTTTTCATTAAGGAATCTTCTAGCTATAACACATTTGTTTTTTACTATTAAATAATTTTGTAAGTTGGGTTTTGATTGGAATTGCTTTGTTGCCTTAATTCTGTCTTTAACGACTTCAGCACAAGATTCGTCCCACCATGGGATATGATATTGTTTATTAACATTTGATTTGTACAATGGTATGGACAACTGTGCAGCTTCATTTATTAAATCTGCAAATGATCGGTAGTTCTCACCTGGAAATGATGTAAATGATGACTCTAATACTGAGGTATATTGGTTCTAATTAGCTTTTTTGAAGTTTCTGTTAGTCCTTGGTGGCATGTGGATGGTAATGTTTTGGACACCAATTTTGCACATTGTGGGTAGATGATCACTAAATCCTAGGTCAGGAAATATTTGCCATGATGATCTGGTAGCAATATTCTTAGATGTTATTGTTAGATATACAGCTGATGATCTTTTTGGAGGTGGTGCTATTCTGGTATATGAACCATCATTTAAAAAAACTAGTTCCAGCTCATCTAATGTTTGGAAGATGTTTCTCCCATTGAAATTATTACAAGGGCTACCCCAAGCCTCATGATTGGCGTTCAGGTCTCCCATTATTATTATTATTACTGGTTTGTTGATTTCCTGGATCAGTTTTATCCATTTTTGTTTAGATATGGTATTTGCATTAGGGACATAGGCATTAAGTAGATTAATTTGGAATTTAGATAGGAAGATTGCTTGCAGTTGAGAGTTATTAAATTTATTACATACAGATATTTCATAAAATTCTACTTCATTCCTAATAAGGATGGCTATACCACCATACGAATCATCTCTATCATCTCTAATTACTTGATAGCCCTTGCATCTGATTATATGGTTATTATTTAACCATGTTTCATTTAGCAATAATATGTCAGGGTTGTATTCTTTGATAATTATTTTTTAAGTTATCCACGTTAGCATTATATGATCTCATATTCCATTGTATTATAGTCAAAGGAGTGAAAGCTTTATTTTTTTTTATTTTGGGCTTAGTATTCTGAAGCATCAGATACTGTCCCATCTTCCATTAAATCATAGGTTATGTTATTTGTTGAGCTGCTTTTAATTGTTTTATATTGTGATACATTAGATGAGTTAGGGTATAAGTTTCTTAGCAAGTTGTTTACAAAAGATAGTACCATCTCTTTGTGTTGTGGTGGTAGTAATGACATTGCATGGGAGATTCCATGTTCAATTTCCTTATTTGCACTGTAACCTTTTGATGTTGATGGCATTGATTGAGAGTTTGTTGTCCAGTTCAATCTTCCCTCCGGATTAATTAGTTGAGCACTATGTTGTTTTTTGTCATATCCTGTCATGTTTGGTTTCCTTCTTTTGGTGGGTTGAGATTTGACGATTTGGTTATATTTTGGTATATTTGTATCATTCTTTATGGCTTCTATTCTTCTTTCTGTGATATCTATTATATTATTAGGCTTGGATTCTTTATGCAAGACAGGAAAATTCTCTTCGTTCAAAGAGTATTCCCTGTTTTCATTTTTTGGTATTTGCATGTTTGCTTCGTAATATGAGATGTTAGAGAAAGACATTAGGGCTTTTATTTCTTTTTGTCGTTGGAATTCTTTACATTTTTTATCTTTAGAGATATGATCATGATTTTTACAATGCATGCAGTATGTTTCACAATTCGAGGCCTCTCCGTGTTGGTTTTTCCGACAGTTCTGGCACTTTGGGTTCCCTCTGCATTGATTATTACTGTGACCATATAACAGGCAGTTTCCACACATTAGGACTGGGCTGACATATGGAGTAACCCTCATGGGTAATCCATATACACAAGCACCTCCCTGGGCAGTGCTTTTCCTGTAAATGTTACGCATATGGTGGTTGTTGGTACATAGTTTTGTTCTTTTCCCTCTTCAATAATTCTCCTATTTAGTCTTTTTATGTCAATTACTTTACAGGAGACCAATTTTGTTTCAATTGCATTTTTAATTTCCACTTCAGATATTTCTTTACATGTTCCTTATTATACCCTTACATGTGACATTGTGATTTGGGATAAAGACATCATATTGTAAACTTTCCCATCTCTTATCATTCACAAATAGATTTGCTGATTTAAAATCTTTAAAAACAACACCTAACCAGTTTTTCCCTTTACGGTTAAATTTAATAATTTGCTGTAGGTTTAGGTTAAATATTGTTTTAGCAATATTTAAGATGTGAAAATTTCCTATATTTTTGTCTTTTCCCTGTACATATACTTCGAACGGACCGGAATCATATATATTATATTGGTTATTAATTTTTTTCTCACTTAAATCTGGCGGGGGTCAGGAGGTTTATCAGGATCGAGGTTAGTGGTCTCCATTTTCGGCTGGAGGAACCGTGTCGTGTACTTTATTACTTGTTACTATTAAGTATGTATGCGATAGGATCGGGTTACAAACAAAGGATTATTAGTAATAGCCTTATTATCTATGTCATATCAGTAGGTTATGATTACGGTCACGGGGCTCTAGGCACAATGTATGGAGACTCTTTGTCAGTTGTCACTACTTGTGAAGATCATGATCATTGTTATTGTATATCACTATGACTTACACATCATATCACATGTCATTGATATATTAGATTATGGTGGAAAGTCATATCTAGTTCTGATCGATTATTTTTCTAAATGGCTCGATATAGTGAAAATTAATTCAAAAACTTCTCAGGTGGTCATCAAGGAGTTAAAGAAAATTTTTTCAACACACGGAATACCCTACGAAGTCATATCAGATAACATGCCTTATAATTCGTGGCATTGTAAGCAATTTGCTAAAGACTGGGATTTTCGGTTTGTAACGTCCAGTCCCCGCTATCCACGGTCTAATGGACAGGCAGAACGAGCCGTTCAAATTGCAAAAAACATGCTTAGAAAGTGTGACGACTTAGATATGGCGCTCCTGGAGTATCGCAATACTCCAATAAATGGAACAGATAAAACACCGGCCCAATTAGTGACTAACAGGGTTCTTAGATCGAAGCTACCATCAAATAAAAAGCACAAAGACATAAATCTAAAAGAAGAGTGGGAGAAACTAGAGGCAAAAAGAAAGGAATATAACAATTATTATGATAGAAACACCAAGGTAAGAAGAGAAATAGTGCCAGGAGAGAATGTAGGTGTCAGAGAAGGTAGAGAATGGAGACCAGGTAAAATTCTGGAAAAAGTAGATGAGGCACCCAGATCTTATTTAGTGCAGAAAGGAAATGGGGAAGTGGTCAGGCGAAACAATTATCACTTGAGGCCTTCCCTAGTTAAAGCGGAAATTAAGAAGAATACTGATTTTGCGCATAATGATAGATCATTAAACTCCTCATCTGGGAATCAGAGTTGTGGAGTAGAGGAAACTTCAACCTCCCAGATGAATGCTGAAAATAGAACTAGCGCTAGACTTAAAAGGGCTCCAGTGCGTTTTAAGGACTATCAAATGTAAGGGGAAAGATGTCATATCAGTAGGTTATGATTACGGTCACGGGGCTCTAGGCACAATGTATGGAGACTCTTTGTCAGTTGTCACTATTTGTGAAGATCATTGTTAGATCATGGGTTTTGGGGATAATGTTGATTCTTGGAGACTTTTTTAAAAAGTATGTTTAAATAACTGTATTAAATACAATGAAATATTATTACTATCTATAAATACCTTGAGTTTTTCTGCAATAGATGTTATCACAACAACGTTTGAGCACAGAATCACCGTGATAACTTTAACCATTTAATTAACTAATAATGAATTTTTTTCTACAAAATTATTTGGCACAAGTAAGTGGCCTCGAGTTGGTTTAGAGCCAGACTTTATCGGGGTCACCAACAAATTGAGCTGGCGTATCACCATGACATGAAAGCCATCGAAACAAAAAAAGAAGAAGAAAGATCATGATTCTGACACATTCTGATCTGAACTAACTTGAACATTCCCCTGTCGTCGTTCGTGCAGTAAAGAGCTACTTACTGTCAACGAAGAAAAGAGGTGCGTGTTTGTGCCAAATAGAACAGAATCAAACCTATCCTTGTAAATTGAACAGGTATTTTGAGCATTGTACTTTGCTGTAATATTATTTTAAATTTTAGTTTGATCAAAATAATTTTTTATTCATTTTTTGTGACCAAAAATTTGACATTTCTGACTGATTCTTTATGAATAAGGTGGAGGGGGGGGTTACCCCCCCTGATCCCAATGTAAATAAAAAATTAAATTCAACTGTCACTGTCAATATGTATTCTGAAAAAGATGTAGGTCCGTTTTTTGTATTTATAGAGTCAACAAATATAAATAATATTAGAGTTGGTTCTTTTAATAATATAAAAATTGCAAGAGATATTTTTAATTTAAAATTAAATAATATTAATAAAATTAGAAGCAAAGGTTCAAACAGAATTTCTGTAGAGTTTAATAATTATCAATCTGCAAATACATTCCTAAATAACAAAAATTTATTAGATCAAGGTTATAAAATTTATATACCTTTTAATTATATATCTTGTAAAGGTATTGTACGTCAAATAGATGTTGAAATAAATGAAAATGAACTTATTGAATGTTGTTCTACTAACAGCGATATTAAAATTTTGAATGCTAAAAGGCTAAACAGGAGAGTAGTCAAAGGGGATACAACTACATACGAACCTACAGGTACAGTTTTGTTCACATTCAGTGGTGTTTTAATGCCTAAAACAATAAATTTTTACGATCTACCAAAATTGGTTAATGTGTACATTCCCCCAGTAACACAATGTTACAATTGTTTAAGATTTGGACACACCAAAACAAATTGTAAAGCAAAAGAAAAATGTATGAATTGTGGTGAACTTAAACATACCGATGATTGTACTATGAAATGTTTCTTTTGCAAAGGTCCACATGTTTCAACAGCGCGTACGTGTCCGGAATATTTACGTCAAAAAAAATATTAAAGAACTCATGTCTTACGAAAATTTAACTTTTTTTGAAGCTAGTGAATACATTCCCAAAAATTACATAGAAAAAGACAAATTTATTTTCAATTCAAAAGATTTTCCGTCCCTTCCGAGTAATAGTACTAAAGTAAAACCCCTTAATAATAAAACGATTCAGCACAATACCGTTTCACCATCAGAAAGAAGAACACACAATTTCAAATCTTCGAAAAGGACATTTCAGCAAGTAGTATCAAATACAAATAATAAAAGAAGAGTAATCCAACAAACTTATGACAGAAATGCACATGATGAATGTCTTTATGTTCCAAATGGTAGACCAGAGAATTACTCCTCTTTAACTGCCTTATCTCAATCTAAATCTCCAATACCCTCCCAATCGGAACCAAAATCTTCTAATTCATATAACGTAAATCCAAATTCAGCCTGGAATGCCAGTGCATCGCATAGTAATTATAATTTCGATACAATACCTTCACAAGATTTCCTAAAATCATGTATGAACTTTATTAATATTTCACCAGATAATTTAAATATGGTTAAAAAACTTGTTCTTTCCCATTCTAACCTTAAGTCCTATATGGACTTAGACAATTATTCAGATAGTGATTGATAGGTTAAAACTTAGAATGATCCTAAAAACAAAAATAAAAATCATTCAATGGAACATCAGAAGTATCAATTCAAATAGGGATACTCTGACTGATTTAGTCTCTAAAGAGGACCCAGATATAGTAGTTATTAATGAAACTTGGCTTAAAGAAGATTTCAATTTTACTCTAAAATTTTATCACATTATTAGACAAGATAGGGATGATGGCTATGGTGGGGTAGCTACCTGTATTAAAAATTCTATTTCATTTCAGACTATTAAAAAATATAATTCGGACAAAGTCCAATATATTATAACAAAAATTGATGACATATTCCTAATAAATATCTATTCAAGTTCAAATAATGAAATATCAGTGCCTTTTTTAAATTCCATGTTAGAAAACCTAGATATAAAAAAATTAATCATTATGGGCGATATGAATTCTCATCATCCAATTTGGGATAAATGTTTAATTAATAAAGGTGGTAAAAAAATAGTTGACTTTATATTTGATAACAAGTTGACCATCCTAAATGATGGTTCAGCAACCTTGTTTCAGCTTCCCAACAATAATATCAGTGCTGTTGATTTAACAATCGTGAGTAGTAATCTGGCTTTATGTACCAAATGGGGAATTATTAAAGACTGCGGCAATAGTAACCATTTTCCCACATACATAAAAATCAACGACATTGAACTATCAGATACAACTTTTGTTAAAAATTATAAAATAAGAAATTCTTCAAGAGCTGATTGGGATCTTTTTTATGATGAAATATTAAACAACCTAGTAAATTTCTCAATAAATAAAATAAATTACAAACAATTCATGTCAGTTATCAATAAAGCAGCAGATGTTTCGATTCCTTATAAAAATTGTAGGATACAGGGTAAACCATTCAATCCTTGGTGGGATGATGAATGTACATTATGGGTAAAGAAACGTAAGGAAGCTTTGCACATATTTGACTCGTCACCATCACTAGAAAATTATTTGTATGTTAAACATATAGTTGCACAAACCAAGCGTAACCTTAGATTAAAAAAGAAAAATAAATTTAAACAATTTTGTGAAACATTAAATAGAGGATCCAATATAACATATGTATGGAATAAAGTAAAAAAATTTTCAAACCATAATAATTGCAAAAATTTTTATAATCCTTCAGATAACATTAAAAGAGAAATATTATATAATATGTCATCAATTTCTATTGATCCTGAATTCCGTTTACTTCACGCTAACCAAGAATTTGAACTTATTTCAATTTCAGAAATTGACACTGCATTGTTCAATAAAAGAAATTCTGCCCCGGGAATTGATGATATTTCTTACTCAATGATAAAACATCTCTCTCTAAAAGCCAAAAAAATCCTCCTAAATATATACAATGAATGTCTTAAAGGAGAACCCTTACCTAGCGATTGGAAAAAATTTAATATTCTTAACATCTTAAAACCCTTAAAGGACCCACTTCTTCCAACTAGTTTTAGACCAATTGTTTTATCCTCTTGCATACTAAAAACTTTAGAAATCATTTTAAAAAATAGATTAGATTGGTTTTTAGAACATAATCTCGTTTTTAAAAATACTCAAGCAGGTTTCAGAAGAGGTAGAGGAACTGCCAACAACTTAGCGCTCCTTCATACCTTCATTTTAGAAGCCTTTGAATCTTCCCATTCAGTCCTAGCCGCTTTCATTGATATTAAATCAGCATATGATAATGTGAATATATATAAACTTTACAATAAATTACAAAATTTAAATGTCCCTTGTCCTATAATTAATATTATTTTTAAAATTTTGCAAAACAGGCTTTTATATACTAGATCCAATAACGGTGACTTTTTGGGCCCGTCTGTAGTAACTAAAGGTTTACCCCAGGGTTCACCTTTAAGCACAATTTTATTTAATATATACATATTGGATCTATTTTCCATTCTTCCTGAAGATATAAATATTAATGGGTATGCTGACGATTTGGTTTTATATGTTAAAGGATCAGTTATCCAACAAATGGTTAATAAAGTCAATATGGCATTGTACAATGTACAAGAATGGTTGTTAGAACATGATCTATCTCTTTCTATAGACAAATGTGAAGCTGTATGGTTTTCGAAGGGAAAACGAAAAAATTTTACCCCAGAAATCAAACTTAGTAACACAATTATACCATTAAAAGATCAAGTTAAATTTTTAGGCATAATTTTTCAAAATCATCTCAAGTGGGACAAACATGTTAATAATATATTAGTTAAAACAAAGAAAAATATTAATATTTTACGTGCAATTTGCAGAGTGTGGTGGGGGGCAGACCCTAGGACTCTTTTAATAGTCTTTAATGCTTTAATAAGATCTCACTTAGACTATGGTTCATTCTTATTCAGACCTATATCTCAGAAATGTATTAATAAACTTAACACAATATTTTTTGAAGGGCTAAGAATTTCTTTAGGTTGTATGAAATCTACCCCTCACTTGGCCTTGCTAGCAGAATCGGCGCAATTTGATTTAAAACATAGAAGTTTAATATTAGCTACTAAATTTTTAAGTAAGATCGTTAATATCAAAAACCATCCTTTGATTTTGTCTCTTGTTAACTTACGGAATAAACTTATAATCAAACCTAATTTTTATAATGAAGATAACTGTCCTTACTTAGTTTTAACACTAGAATACTTTTTTCCATATTTTAACAAAATATATAAAGGTAATAATTTTCCATGTTATGAGATGGATTTTGATACATTAGTCAGTCCAGTAAAAACACTAAATTGCGAAATAACAAAGAATGAATATATGATTAGAGAAAAATTTGCAATATTTACTGAAAAATATATCAATGATTTCACATTCATTTATACGGATGCCTCAAAAAATTGTAACAAAGTAGGTTTTGGCATTTATATTCCTAGTATCAATTACAAATTTTCATCCAGACTACCTGATGAACTGTGCATATGCAAAGCAGAAAACATGGCTATATACCAAGCAGTTAATTTATCCATTAATAGACAGATCAATAAAGTTATTATATTTTCTGATTCTCTTAGTGCAATTTCTAAAATTATTAATAGCAATATTTCTGCTTCGGTAGATTATTGGTGCCTTAAAACAAAAAATCTTATTACATCTGCAAATAGAAACGGATTTGAAATACTTATCTCATGGATACCGGGTCATTGCGATATACCGGGCAACCTACAAGCTGACACACTGGCCAAAATAGGGAGAGATCTTAATGTTCCTTTAAATATGAAATTAGATTCTCAAGACGTGTTACCCATAATTAAGAATAAAATTAAAAACAAATTTAAAAACACTTGGAAAACTTTAATTAGCAAAAAATTGTATCAGTATTACAGAGTACAAAATATTTTTCCTAATAAGACATGGTTTCAAAACTTTTCATATAAAGATAGGAGACACATTACAACTATTATAAGAATGCGGACCGGTCATTGTTTAACAAGTCAACATCTTTTCAAACTGAATTTGGTGGACAACCCTTACTGTGAGTGTGGCCTAATAGAGAACCTAAATCATATATTTTTTGAATGACCGATAAGGATCATTCCGAGTTTTGACCTATACACAAAACTCATTTATATGAATTATAATTCACCAATTACTATATATTCTATATTAAATAAACTTACTGAAGAATCAGTCAGCATTTTGATAAAATTCCTTTCAATTAATAAATTAAATTTGTAATCGACAATGCTCAATACTTTTTGTAGTGTCTACTAACATAACCTATTAATTAACTATTAAAGAATTTTTTTTTCCTACAAAATTATTTGGCACAGGCACAAGTAAGTGGCCTCGAGTTGGTTTAGAGCCAGACTGTATCGGGGTCACCAGCAAATTGAGCTGGCGTATCACCATGACGTGAAAGCCATAGAAACAAAAGAAGAAGAAGAACTAACTTGAAGTGACTTGAACTTAACCAAATAATTCGGGCCATTGTATTGGCCAGGCCCCAGGATGCTCAAATAAGGTCAAATAATTAAAAATAATGAAATCATAAAATGTTATTTTTAGTATTTTATCGCATTTTAATAAAATGATTACGCCTTAGCAAAGTGAAAATATGACTACAAGAAATCCAACAACTCTAATGACAATTCCAAATGAAGAGGCATTCGATTTTCTATTCAAAATTGTAATTGTTGGTGAATGTGGTACTGGAAAAACTTGTGTTGTTCAACGATTTAAGAATGGAACTTTTATTGAGAAACATGGAAATACTATAGGAGTGGATTTTTCTATGAAAACGGTTGTAGTTGATAATAAAAAAGTGAAGGTAAAATGAATAATAAGTATAAAAATGACACCTTAAAACTTATATCTACTTACAGTTACAAATTTGGGACACAGCAGGTCAAGAGAGGTTTAGGACCATAACCCAAAGTTATTATCGTTCTGCAAATGGTGTCATAATTGTTTATGATATAACCAAAAGATCTTCCTTTTTATCTGTAGGAAAATGGGTTGAGGAAGTGAAAAGATACTCTGGCAACTCTGTCTTACTTGCTGTAGTTGGAAATAAAGCAGATTTAGAAACTTTACGGGAGGTCGAGTTTGAAGAAGCAGATGCCCTTTGTCAATATGTGCCAGATGTACTTTTTGTGCTAGAAGCAAGTGCTAAGTCTAATTCTAATATAGAAGAAGCTTTCATGTATCTTGCCACAGAATTAAAGGTCAGTATAATGACATATCAACAGAAAACTATGGCTGATATTTATTGATTAATTATTGAAATGAAACTGTAACAGACATCATGAATGAATTGAAAATAACAAAACTTTTAAATTCATTATAATAAAAACATTTGTTCTAGATATAGTGGGTTCGCTAATTCCAGTCCCACTGTCTAGTGAATTTAGTAATTATTTTTTGTGAAGTTTGTTATATTTTGACAGACTTAAAGTGGCGTGAAGATTTGATGACCAAGCAAACAATCTCATTGCCAATAATAATTGTAAACAAATATTTATTCACATAAGTACAGCTTATTAAGAAAAATAAAATTGCATAAATTAAAACAATAAATAAAAGGTTTAATGTTTATATTTTTGAAATTGTATAATCATTTATAGATTTGTATATACAAATAGAAAAATTATTATTTACATAATAGTTTATGTACCATCACCATTTGTTTGATCAAAATATTGTAAAAAAATAATAGACAAAATAAAACTTTAAAGTCAATTTCCACCAATCAATACTTATTTCTGTACCGTAGAGGTAAAGGGTAGTATATCCATCTAGTAAAGTTTTAAGATAATGGGAAAATAAGATGAGTTCCAGAAAATTATTGCAATCATTCTTAACCTGAAGACATATGAAATTATGTATTTATATAATTGTAACGTTAAGTATATATTAGTTAATCAATATTCTCCTACTGTGATAAAAAATTTGTTTATATATTGGATAATATTGGGATTTAAGGTCTTTTGCCTCGGCATGTACCAGCAGGTAAAACAGTGTACAAAATAGTAAGTGCCTACATACACTCAAACAAAAACACAAAAAATGATAAAAAAAACATTTATTCATCATCGCTATCATCAAAATTTTTTTTGGTAACAACTAAATTTCTATAGAACTTATGAAACTGACTGGGGATCCATTGTAAAAGGATTAGTAAGTGATTATTTTTCTTCTGTGTGATCCCTTTCGGTTTTTGATATCGTAGTGATAACTGCTCTGGAAGATTGGTCGCAGTTGCTGTTCTTCTAGTGACATGCAATTCTTTGGGTCTAATTTCTTCAAAAGCCTCTTTATAAAAAATTATGGTCGGTGTGTCTTTTTTTACTTGGAATTGGACTACATTTGAAATGAAGAAAATATTATTGTCAGTATTTTTCTTTTTACTGATGAATGGGGATTGAGACTGAGCGTTAAGTACTTCAAAATTTTTGGAGTCATCTTTGTCTATTTTAATCACCTGAGCACCTACGGAACTGATTAATTGCTGCCAATCCCAAGGCGTTACGATCTGCATTGTTGGCTGTTTTTTTATAGATCTTTCAATTATAGCGTGCACTTGGTCAGCTTCTAAATGAGTGTGTCCTCTAAGTAAATATTTATGGTTAACTACTTTTGTAGTTCATAATCAGTTCAGTAATCATAGTTTTGTTGTTAACTACTTTTGTAGTTAACCATATAATGTATAACATTGCGGTTTTGACTAGGGCAATTATCTGACCAAATAACCAATTCTTCCACATCAGTTTGTGATAGAACTGTCATAGCCCATTTAGTTAATGCCAAAGCAATTTCATGGCCACCACTTCCAGCTTCGGATTCATCCCAGATAAGGCAATACGATTTATTTTCTGTAGCGGCATATATCGTGAAATTTATAGTCCATAATTTCAGCTTGTAGAAACTTTGGTTATTTGTCAAACAAGCCGTTGGAAAGCATTTCTGCAAATCACACATTTTAATTTTAGTTTTTCCAGATGATTGTCTGCTTTCCGTTTTATTGTTTGCTTTCATTTTTTATCAACTTTCTGCTTCGTGAAGATGCTGTTCATAATTTCGCAGTAATGTTATTGTTTCTTGCTCGGAACAGTTTTTTAATTGTAGCATAAACCGATCGCAACTATCACAAGTATCCACGGAAACCGATTTAAATGCTAAATTAAAATGATTATTGAAAATTTTTTTATGCAGCCCTAATTTAACAATTTCATTCTTTGGAATATGGTCTTCTTCACACTTTAAGGTATATAATTTGTACATTTTTTCACGGCTTAATTCTGGTCATAGATATTTCTTGGCAGTTTTGGATCGAGAATAATGACTTTCGTAGCACAGAAACGACTTAATGTGCTCTTGTACTCGATCCAAAACCGCTTCTGGTGTTTTATTAATTGGTTCATGCCTTCCCCTATGGTCTTGTGTCTCAAAGCCTCCCATATTGTCGTTTTTTAGAACGTTACGTACAACTGTTTCTGAAATATTTAGTGTTAAAAAAAAACTTTTTTCATACATCAATTTTTTTTACACCTCCATCTGACTTTATTTCAAAATTATAAGAAATGCTGACTTCCCTCAGCCTTTTAGAATGGTTTTCAGGTCTACGACGTATTACACTCTTGGGAGTGATATGCGAGCGCCCAAATTGACGCTTTAACTCATTTTTTGTGTACACCAATAATTCTCAAAAATTTGCTGTCTTACAGCTTTTGCTATTTGTTCTGAACATTTTAGTCGACAAGGACGGCAAGGGGGCTTCATTATTTTAGCTTTTACAATTTTACCTGTTTTATTAATGTGTTCCTTTCCTCCTAATGTTGCCTCTACTCTTTTTGTTACTTTCCAAGTTTCTGGTTTCTTATAACGTCTTTTCTTTTTGATTTGGTCATCAGTTGCCGTTTCATTTTCAGTCAAGTTTTCGTCAAGTTGAACATCTTGTAATTCATCATCTGCTTCCAATTCACCATTATTGTCTCCCATAGAATTGCTACTGTAGCTATTGTTACTGCTGTCAATACTTTCTCCATCACCGTCTATGTAATCGGGGTCTTTTATGCTATCATCATCGCTAACACATTCTTCAGTTAAATTAGACAAAAAATTGCAATTTTGAGCACGGCTAGTTGAAACTTGTGCAATATCAGAGACGTTCGTCGATTCTGTAAATAAAAAAAAATTATTTTTATTCAATCTTCTCTATCTGTCGAACTGTTAAAAGTACACAGAATAAAGCAAAAATTAGTAGAGGTACTGTTGTGTAATTCTCAAAAAGCAGCAAGTTCAGTATTCTGCAGGTTAATGTTTTCAAAATAAAAGGTTACTTACAAGAACTACAAAAAATACTACTTAAGGGGATGGGTACAAACTTTCGACTTCAATGCTATTTAAAGTGGATTCATTTTTTTGTTAGAATTCTGAGAAAACTAATAAGTATTTTTGAAAAATTTAAACTCAGAATGGAAGATTATGTTATTACCGAGAGCCGAAAGTCCCTGAAAACTTCTATAATGTTTATTTTAATAAGTTACAGGGGTGAAAAACTAACAGGAAATGTAGTGTGATTTTGAATTTTAAATATCTCATTCAAAACAAACTTTTTATTCATTCTAAGGGACTTTCAGTCCTCGGTAATAAAGTAATCTTTCATTTTGCGTTTAAATTTTTCAAAAAAAACTTATTAGTTTTCTCAGGATTCGAAAAAAATGATTACATTTAAAATACATAAAAAATTTTGACAGGCGTCAAAATTTTGCATTGTTGTTCCTTTCCCCTTAAAGATTATGTTAATTTTGTATTAGTATTAGATTTTACAAATAGTTGTTGAAGATTAAGAATTTCAGTTACTACAAAGAACTGGTAATAAATGTACTTATGCATCTGAGAAATGGACAGTGAATAAAACAACATGATATCTATCGGTCAAAACTCTTACAACAGTAATATTTTCAAATTCCCAAACTACTAAAGACTCTAAAGAGCAAGAACAAGTAAACACCCACTATATAAAACGTGACAAACCAACCTTTTTAGAACATGTTAACAATTTCCTAGTTACAAGTTTATATAAAAATTAAAACCTAACACCACTTACCGTCTACGGTCAAATTTTCAGCTTTTGCTTTTTCCACAATTGCACATATCCTCGATCAAACTATGTTTTTTAAATTTATTTACCTCGTTCTCCAAAGGATATATCTTTTTCTTATAAGAATATCTAGGCCACCAGTAATACTTCACATACCATATTTTGCCACAAATAAGATTTTAACATATTAAGCTTAGCCACAGTATTAAGTCCCAATTAGAAAAAAAATGGAGTTTGTGGCCTGTTTGCTGGAAGCAAAGTGTTTTATTGATTTATTAACAATAAACTACATACTAAAACAAGTAAGAAAAGTGTAAGAGTTCTTTTCGTTGTTACCTCGTGGTGTGATCATGTTCTCACAGCTCTCAGCTGGCTCTGATCTCTTCTTCTTTTCTCCGTCGATGTTCCCTCACTTCGGTAGCACAGTCAACCCATGTGTGGCCGGTGGTTAACTGTCAATCTGCCACAGGGCTCCCCTCCAGTGAGGAATCTGCTGGTTTCGAACGGATATGTTGACCTGTGTTGCTCATCAGACGGTTGGCATATGCATGTTCTTCCTGCACCCGTTGGTTACAGTGCAATATATGCTGGTTTGAGTTGGTCCATGGAAATTCGCTGAGGAACATTTTGGACATCCACAGTTAAAAACTTATCACTTCGTTCTAACACTCTAAGCGGGACGGTAAAGGGAGGTGTAATAGGAGATTTCACTTTATCGGTCCGCACAAACATGACTCGTAGTCTGTAGATCCGGATGGACAAAGGTAGTGCGGGCAGAGTGGTTGCTCGTCGGTACAGAACGCAATGCTCCCATGGTCTCACGTAGTCGTTGGACAAAACTATGCTCGTCGGGTGTAGCAGCACTAGGGACAAGCAGCTGTCCAGGAAGACTCACTGGGGTACCATACACTAACTCGGAGGCTGTACATGCAATGTCCTATCTGAAAGTGTTTCGAAGGCTTAGCATGACCAGAGAGAGGGCTTCAACCCACGACACTGTGTCCGCGGCGATGAGAGCAGCCTTGAGCGTTCGGTGAAAACGTTCAATACATCCGTTTGACTGTGGGTGGTAGGCAGTGGTTTTAATATGTTGTACATCTAGCAATCCATTGAGCTGGCGAAACAACTGGCTCTCAAATTGCCTACCTCGGTCCGTTGTTATGGTTGCTGGCACGTCAAACCGGGATATCCATCCCTCAAGGAGCTTCTGCGCGACAACTTCGGTTGTAATCTCCGAGATAGGTATGGCCTCTGGCCATCTTGTGAAACGGTAGATGATTGTGAGCAGGTATCGAAAGTTCTGATTTGCTGGAAGTGGGCCCACACCATATCGATATGTATGACTCGATCGTCTGACATCGTGTAACAGTGTGACAGTGTGACGTCCAATTTTGGCACGTTGACATTGGATGCACTCTCGTGATCACTGCTTGACTTGGCGATTCATGTTATGCCACACTAAACGTTCAGCAATCATTCGTAATGTAGCAGCATGCCCTGGGTGGGACTGCGTGTGGAACAATAAATAGGTCGCTGGCTATCTGGTAGAACTATGCGTTGAAGTTGTAAGGAACTGGCGGGATCGTTCAGGGTCTGTTGTGAGACAATCGATATTGGCTGCGCCCTGTATATGTCGAATATCGGTCGAGAATTGGCCAATAAATGCTAGTTGACGTATCTGTCGTGGAGACTACCGCTCATGTCGCTGTTGGAAGGCAAACGTTAAAGGCTTGTGATCAGTATAAATGGTAAACGGCATGCCCTCAAGAAAATGGCGGAAGTGATGTATGCCACTGAATATGGCAAGCAACTCTCGGTCATAAGTGCTGTAGTTTCGCTCCGTCCTAGAAAGCTTTCGAGAGAAGAAAGCGATGGGCTGTAGGTGTTCACCTATAAGCTGTTGCAAAACACCGCCGATGGCAGCATTTGAGGCATCAACATGTATAATTGGGCATTTGGTGCTGAAAAGACCAATTCAGTCGACGCGGCCAAGAGTTCTTTGACCTTGGTGAAAGCTGCTGCGGCTGCTGGTGTTAATGTTAGTTCTTGCTGCTTTTTCTTTTGCTGAGACAATAACTCCGTTAGTGGCATTAGCTCATTGGCAGCATTAGGTAACCAACGTCTGTAGAAATTGAGCATACCCATAAATCGTCGTAGCTATCGATAGGTCGTAGGTTGTGGGAACTTGTGAATCGCGCTAACTTTAGCCGGAAATGTACGAACGGCAGTTGGGGATACCGTGGCACCCAGGAAGTTTACTTCACGTTTACGGAATTTTGATTAATCCTTGTTAATTTGGAGTCCATTTGCTTCCAGAATCCGAAGTACTGATGCCAGGTGTTGCTCATACTCAGAATTTGGTAAAAAGCACGTACCAAATCGATTCAAGAGAAAATTTTCCTACCATGTAGCCTGTTAGCAAAATCCTGGATGTGCGGTATCGGGTAGCGATATGGTTTCGTCATGGCATTTAAACGGCGGAAATCTCCACAGGCACGCCATCGTCCATTGGACTTCTGAACTAAGTGAAGCGGACTGGCCCAAGATGACTTTGATGGTCGGATAATGCCTGCCTGCATCAGCTCGTTGAATTCTGCTCGTGTAGCAACAGTTTGACGATCATAAGAATGGGCAGTGGATAAGCCTACCTCTGACACCCTAACACGATGAGATACACAGGTAATACTGCTTGACATACTTGGACTTACTAGTCGTTTGTTTCTCATGTCTACACTAATGCCATGGTACGTCAGAAAATCGGCTCCTAGTATGGGTGTGGTGACATCTGCGACTACAAATGTCCATGTTACAGGTTTGCCTAGACCAAGGTTTAGTGTGAGCTGTTTCTGACCATATGTTTGGATGCACGATCCGGTGGCAGAATACACGCATACAGTGCTGGGCTGAGTCGCAGTGCAGATTTTACGTGGAAGTACACTTGACTGGATGACTGGAAAACTGGAACACCGGAGGTACGTATCGGCTTTCTTTTTTTCTACCAAACATTTTTGAGAACTTGCGTACTAATGCTATCCATGGCCAAAGCTTGCATTCGATGGAGTAGTTGAGTGGGTTTTAGGTCACCCAGAGTGAGTTCCATGAACTTGTGGATCTTTTCATCTGAGCTGGTGCCATACCTGTCGAGAAGTTGAGCTTAGTGCTTTTAGTTGTATATAGGCATTGCCAGCAATGGGATTCTTTACTATGTCTGCTACTTCTATAAGTACTTCACTGTTTAAACTAGCAACAGTATGGTCGAATTTACACTTGTCAGTTGTGATTTTGGCTTGTCGAAACTGCGCTTCCAACCGGAGAAACCATAGTTCTGGTTCAGTGCGTCAAAACTCTGGCGCTTTGATGCCTACCCGTGCAATTAATGAGTGCTCATCGCCTTCGCACGGTATAATATTCATATTGTTTGGCATTGTTTGGTTGGTGTCTGTCATAGTTGTGTATAAAACGTTGTACTTACAGTTTTTTTCTCGGGGTCACCAATGTGGCCTGTTTGCGGGAAGCAAAGTAGTCTGGGCACACTTTAAACTTTTATTAATTTATTAACAATAAACTACATACTAAAAACAAGTAAGAAAACTGTAAGAGTTCTTTTCGTTGTTACTTCGTGGTGTGATCGTGTTCTCACAGCTCTCAGCTGGCTCTGATCTCTTCTTCTTTTCTCCGCCGACGTTCCCTCACTTCGGTAGCACAGTTAACCCATGTGTGGCTGGAGGTTAACTGTCAATCTGCCACAAGTTACTACCCTTAACCTCTACGGTACAGATTTATTTACATAATTTTTTAAGGAATTATATTCCAACAAATTAGGCAGTTAATCAGAAAAGGTTAAGACAATGCAACATACTTCATTGTTGTTGATATTTCCGTATAATAGAACCAACATACACTTTGGTTTTTTCATCTTACAAAATAAGTATACCTTTTTCCATATGGAAAGAAGATTTAGCAAGGTAGGAATTTTTGTGTTGTAGGTTTCCGACTATGAATCTATCAAAATATTCGTGAGCTGAGCGATCAATATATTTATATAAATGCAGTAGTGCAATGATTAGTGATTAGTGTAATAGTGTCTGGTGGCTCAGGAGACTGCGACCTCGGAAGCCCTGAAGAAGCATCAGAGAGGACATCGAAAGCATGATGCAGTAATAATGACGTATTAATGAATGAATTAATGTGTGAAGGGGGATGATGAGAGTTGGCATGCAAGTAACGATTGTTATGGGTGGGTTTTCGATAAACAGAGTGGTGGAAACCTTGGGATTCATTTTTCTTTATGATAACGTTGAGAAACTGTAGGGGAGAAATCAGTTTGCAGCTCAATCGTGAACTGGATACTAGGATGTATACCATTCAAATGGATTTGAAAAGACACCAAAGCATTCCTGCCATGGGGCCAAATTATGAATGTATCGTCAACATATCATAGCCAATATGTGGGTTTGAACGTTGATGTGGATAGTGCTAGGGTCTCGAAGTCTTCCATAAAGATATTGGCAATTACTGGAGATAGTGGATAGCCCATTGGGGCACAATTTGTTTGTCTGTTTGATGAGAGGTACGTGGTCTTGCTGGATACTGTATTTAGTTTTCAGAATGTTTAGAGTTTTATCTATATGAATGTTTGTAAAGAGTGAAACGATATCGAAACTCACTAGAATGTCTGACAGTGAGATAGGGTATTGTTTAAAAAGTTCGATTGAATGAAAAGAATTTTTGACGAAGGATGCAACATTTTCGGCGAGAGGTTGTAGAGTTTTGGCCAATGGTTATGTAGGGCAGTTATATGTACTGACAATGGAACGTAGGGGAATATCGGGTTTGTGAATTTTGGGTAGGCCATATATTCGAGGTGTTCTGTAAGACTTTTCATGGGAAATTAGAGATTGTTTATGTCAACTGGAAGAGAGTTTTTATTGATAATGGCTTTTGTTGTTTTCTCCAGTAAGGTTTTTGGATTATTAGGAATTGGGTTTGTAGTCTGGAGTATTAATGAGATTTGAGAGTTTATTAATATAAGAAGTGTTTAGGATAACGGTGGCATTGCCTTTATCGGCGGGAAAAATGACTAGATTTGGATTTGACTGAACTTCTTTCAGGGCTTTTTTCTCGGATTGGCTAATATTTGGAGTAGGAGGCTTTGAGTTTCTAAGAACTCTAGGAGATAGAGATGTACATAAGATAAGATGTACATTGAAAGAATGAATAGATGACCAGATATTAAAAATAATGATATTTGTGACATCTAGTGTTCGTCTAGTGGAATGAATCGTTTCACGGAGAAGCTCAAAACTGGTCTTTCTAAGAATTTGGGAGATAGAAGAAGAAGTATGGTAATTGAGTTTTAGAAATTTGGGAACGAGTTTAGGGTCTCGACAGGCTTTAAGTAATGTTAAATCTCAAAGACTACAATTTACGTAGCAGCAGTTTGCTATATGATTTAGTGAACTGGTAAATTCCTCCACGTAGAGACGAATAAAATATTCCGAAAGTTTTCCGCGGTTAGTACAATTAAACCTAGAGTTAAGATTAACACTATTACAGGAATCAATAAATTAATATTAAACCAAGAATTATCCGGGAAGCCATAGAAATTGAAAAAAGGCTAAATTGTCTCAATAAAAGAGATGACGGCATACGGTTACCTTTGACTTGGAGACCTCTCATAAAGAAAATACTGCCTGCTCCACCCGCCAATCAAAATCCTACTCCTACTCCACCCAAGCCACGTCACCATCGACGGTATAAATGACCCGTCCTCTATTCCCAGCACCAGTAATGCATTTATTAATGATCAGTGTAGTAGTGTCTGGGGGCTCGGGAGTCTGAGACCTCGGAAGCACTGAAGAAGGTAATAGTATTAATCCTAGATCTAGGTTTAATTGTACTTGTTGCCGAGAGGTGTCGGTAGGAAGTTTTGGGCCTATACCTGGCTCATCGGGCTTAGTACGGTCCTGGGAACTACTAGGTGTTTCTAGCTCGAAGTTTTCTCCTCGCAGTATGAGTAATCGTTGGGACGTATGTACAAAAAAGGTGTACATATGTGACATGAATATAATTTCAGTGTATGAGGATTATATTACATAGGGCTGGTCCAAATAAATTGGGATATGTAGTACAGGGTTATACAGACAATAGCAAATCAAGTTTATAAAATGTCTTACCAATACTGATGCTGCACACAAACTCGCGGTATTTCCAGGCTTTCACTTGCGGTTGTTCTTCGTACGGGGAAGCTGTCTTACTGGTTCCTGAACACGTGTCTCGCGATACTAACAATGAGATCACGAGATATAGCACATTTGCGTCTGTATACGATTTTAAAAGAGTTTTCGCGTAACTATAAGCGGGAGAGAGATAATGACTATTGTTAGCGGCTGTCAACAGTAGAGAGAATATGTCTGTTGCTAACGATAGTCAACAGGAAAGAAAAGTCAGTACGTCTGCTACTAGCGAAACTCAGCAGGCAAGATTCCATCTGTTCCTAGCGATAGGCAACAGGCAAGAGAGAGTATTTCCCGTTTGCTATTTTCAAACTGTCTGTATTTCTAAATGAGTGGTGTTGAAATGGAAGTAGAAAGGTTTAAAGTAGGGTAATGATTGTAAAATTGTGGTAGAATGATAGTAATTAATACAGCGAAAAAATGACAAATTTTTCGCATGTGAAAAATTGAACATACTGGGGGCGGGCGAGAAGAGTTACGCCACTGGGATAGGGTATCATATAGTTACTTCGAGAACGAGGGTAAACCGGTATACATTAGGGACATTTTTGTAAAAACTAAGATAAATATTTAAAATCTAGAGAAACTAAAGTCTAACTTATGTATAGAAATAAGAAACTAAATATTTGGTTGAAAGCGCCACTATTGGTTAAAAGTTAACCTAGCGACTTTCTTTATTAACCCAAGGTATTCGCCATTAGGTGTGGATACATATGTTTGAGCAAGAGAATTTTTGCCTGGGAGCAATCAGATGAATTTTGCCAGAGGCCAGAGGAGTGGGGGAGTCTCTTCATCTTTGAGTAGTACAACAGCACTTGTCTTTAAAGGATCAGTAGCGATGTTCCACTTACTCCTACTTCCTCGTAGTACCATATCCGATACAAGCAGTGGAAGTGTCAGGTTTCTGAGAAATGGAATTTTATGTATTGATTGCAATGTACCCAATAATGATCTCCAATCCGAGATCAATACTTCATCCAGTATTTAACTTTCCCAGTCTAAGGACAATGACCAGAGACGTTGTAAGAAACGTTTAGAGTGTACTATAAAAGATAAGAGTAACGTAAGATAAGAAGGGTCATACATCCGAGAAACATATGCCCATAATTTTCTTTTTGTTAAGAGAGGCGCCTCTTCACAAGCAGGCAGCTTAGAAGAGAAATCGTCTTGATAAGGTGACCTGTTAATACCTAGGACCTTAGATAAGTTATTAACTGTCAATATTGACTTCTGAACTGGAGACGATATTACATTCATTTGAAAAGGCACGGGAATTTGAATATATTTTATAGAGTTGGAAACCGTGAGTGTTCACTAGCGAGCATAGCTTAGAATAAAGTATGTGTAACCTTTCCAAGTTATTGGCGGTGGTCAAGATATTGTCGATATTTGTAGAACTTTTTAGAGTAAGAGAGGCCACTGAGTGCGTTGTTTGGTTAGCAAAAGTTTGAGCCTGAGGGACAGTAAACAACGGAGTAGGGCACGTTACATTAACGTTTACCATATCAGGAGGCGGCAAGACAGACTTAGCCATCAAAGCCGGAATATTGTCGGATACTGCATGAGCTGTTGTTACTTGGCCCTCTACGAATGGTAGGGCTACGGTAACAGAAGAAAAGATAGGTTCGACTGAATCTAATGAATTCGATTGTGGGATGGTATGAGTAAGAACAGTTTGTCTTGAGAGAACTTTGATGGTATCCGTGTCAGTACGAGGCTGAGAGAGGAGTATTTGATTTTCGTGTATTAGTGGAGGACGTATAGACTTATTCGGAGGAGGGATAATTTTCAAAAAATCGGTAGGTATACTACCTCCTTTACAAGGTGTTGCAATTGATAATAAGTCAATAGATTTTTGTGTTGGAATTTTATTCAAATGTAAGAAAGTAGGAGTGAATATATTCTGAGCTTGAATAAAGAGTTTATGAACCTGTCGGAGATATAGAGCATTTAAAGTTCCAGGTTGAAAGATTCTTGAATTTGTATACGAGTTGGGGGAGGTATATTTGCCAATTCCAGTGGCACACCACAAGAATGCGGTGCTGGAGTTACGTTTTCAATAACTAATGGAGACAAATTGACAGTTGTCAGAATTGGAGCAGATACTAAAACATTTTGTGAATATAGAGCTTGACTTGAAACCAAGGTATTGGATTCTTGCAATAGTTGTGGGGAAGAAATGTTAAGAAGTACAGGCGATGCAGATATTACCGTTTCAGTAATCTCATTTTGTTCTGGAGTAGTTTGAAAAGTGACTGTTTGTGCTGGTAACACATTTTTTAAGATAGGCTGGCCTATTACATGTTGAGTACTAATCTTATTGGAAGTGATTTCATAAGTCGGCTTTTCAAGCTCTTGCATCTGAGCTTGAACAATTGCAGAACTAAACGAAGTACTTATAGTTATTTCTTTTATCTGTTTGAACTGATTTGGGAGGGAGTCATAATTAAAAAATGTATCTTTAACTTCTTTTTGGCCATTTATATTCAAATCAGTACTTTTAACATAGTTACTGGAAGTGTTCGTTTTAAATTGTGTATCAAATTCAAAAGCCTGTTTAGCTTCTAGTTTTTCTTCTAAGAAACATAAAGCATCCATATATTTTTTAAAAGTAATATCTACTTCTTTACTTTCGAGAATAGTTTCGTCGTCGGCCAGGTTTTTCAGAGCATCCATATACGATTTATAGGCTGCCCTAAGCTGAACAATATATTCCCTGATTCTCCAATTAGAGAGGCCTTGTTCATTAGAAGTAACAACGTTCGCAATTCTGGCGATATTTGTTTGTGAGACGTGCATTATATGAAAATACTTTGCAATTTCTGCCATGTTTAAGTATATTATAGTTAATTATACAATAATAATTATTAGAGTATAATAAGAGTGTACCAGACAGAGATGAATGATAAAGAGAATAAAACCAAGCGACCCTTGGAAAGGGTACAAAGAGCAGAGAGAAAGATATGTATATATAAAATTGTAATGAGATTATCAGTTTCTTTTTTTTGTGTGTGAAAATTATATTTGGTATCGTGAATTTAATTTAAATTAACACTACTAGAGATAATTGTTGTTAGTTAAGTAAAGCAATTAATACGCTTTCTAAGAAGAGAGCAAGAGTTGAATAAAGCAATTATTATACTAGGGATTAAAGCCTGCTGACAATAATAGTGGGGAATTTATGTAAAAATTTATTATTCAGAACCAAAGGACAAATTATTTACCTAGACGAAACGTACCAGAGAACCATTTTTGAGTCCAAAAGGCATTACTGAGAACTCGTAGGCTGATCCATCTGGTAGGCTGAAGGCTGTCTTAGGGCTGGAATCCTTGTGGAACGGGACTTGCCAAAATCCGCTTTTCAGGTCTAGTTCGGAGAAGATTATATATATATATATATATATATATAAGTTGTTACAAGAAGAATATATGTGAATCCTCCTTAAACTATAAAGTGATAGTTCGACACTTAAGTTAAAATAAATAAAAAGAAGAAGAGAACAGTGTGGTCATGGCAATGAAATGATTTGTATTTTATTTTACTGGTTAAAAAGCTTTTATTTGTAATTTCAAATTTTCACATTAACATAACATTTTATTTCCCAAAGTTCACATCCATTCATCTTACAATTGGCGTCCAATGTGAGGCCTTCTTAACATAAAAATTAGTACCTTTTATGTAAAGGAAAAAGAACTCTCAAACGTGTGAGACTGTTGTTTTGTGAATTTAAGTGCATAAAAGTAACCTACCCTTACCAGTGTGTGTATACTCTTTTCAGTTGAATATTCTTTTTAACTGCCTTGTTGTGCTACTATTCCAACATTTTGGTTTAATTGTGCTGTATGAATGTCAGTTTGGACTATCGTATGATTTTAATATCATCTAATGAGCAAGTATAAACTCAGAAGTGCTAAAGTTCACAGAAATTTCAGAACTTAGCCCAGATTCGATAAACTATGTTATCCATAGTGAACATATCTATTTACTATATATTTACTATATATATATATATATATATATATATATATATATATATATATATATACTACCACTAAATATATATATATTAAACTTAGAGCTAAGATTAATATTATTATAAAAATTAATATTAAACTCACCAGTCTTCCGGGTTGAACCGCGTCGATATCCATTTTGCCGAGCTTTCGACATCCTCTCTGATGTCTTCTTCAGGGCTTCCGAGGTCTCAGTCTCCCGAGCCCCCAGACACTACTACACTCACTAGTCACTTCTAGTTCACTCACTAGTTCACTACTACGACTGGGACCAGGGGACGGTTCATTTATACCGTCGATGGTGACGTGGCCTAGGTGGGGGTTAGGGTGGGCGTCATCTCTTTTATTAAGGCAATTTGGTCTTTTTTCTATTTCTATGGCTTCTCGGATAATTCTTGGTTTATAAAAGCGGATGGGGGCTATGGTTCTGGAGTTTTCGAAATCAATTTTGTGACCTGTATGAAGATGGTGTTGACCGAGAGCTGAAATTGAATCGGAATTGCGAACAGAAATGGAATGTTCATAAATCCTATTTTGAATTCTACGATTTGTTTGGCCTATATAGGATCGGGGACAGTCTGCACAAGGAATTTCATAAACTCCGTGCTGTTCGTTCACGAGAAATTTCAGAACTTAGCCCAGATTCGATAAACTATGTTATCCATAGTGAACATATCTATTTACTATATATTTACTATATATATATATATATATATATATATATATATATATATATATATATATATATATATATATATATATATACTACCACTAAATATATATATATATATATATATTAAACTTAGAGCTACTTGCATAATCGGAAAGGCGTATTGATCTGGATCCGCTGAGCTTTCTTGTTTAAAACAAGCCCTCATCCAAAGTGGCTACCGCGAAAATCACATCAATAGGAGCATCCACAGACATCAATCTCCCACTCAATCTCAATCCAAAGACTCAGACCCTTATCATACGAAAGCGTTTCTTCCTTACATCAAAGGTGTCACTGACAAAATCGACAAAATTCTTAAACCAAGAGGAATAAAAACAATATTTACCCCCCAACAAAAACTTTCATCTCTTGTTCGATCAATCAAAGACAATATTCCAAACGACGAAATATTCTTTCATATATTTTTTCGACGTTTCGGTAGGAAATCCATGCCTTTTTCAAGAAGTAATATTGATTAAAAAAACATTTTATGACAGACATAATACGGTTTAAAAGTTAAACTTTTGACTTACCAAGCATGTAAAATTCGGTACTAACAAGTAGACGTCACAATTAAAATAAAATTAAAAACATAGGACATACCCACTAAGTCACTACACGTAAAATGTATTTTAAATCTAATGTGTTGTTTATTGATGTTAGTTTATCGTTTAAGCAATCAGTTATTTTAACATCATAGGCGTTCTGAGATTGTCTTTTTATGTGTTTTTAAATTAAGTTAAAATATATTTTGTTCAAATTTTTAACATCTTTTTTATCATTTATTGCATTATTATTATTTTTTATTTGTATAGACTCTAGAAGCTCTCTCTTCTTCCTGTTGGGTTCACTTTTTAGGATCTTGGATTTCTCGAAATCAAATTTATGTTTTTTTTTCGTTTTCATGTTTTGTGAGGGCGGTTGAGTTTTTTCACGCTTAGATCGTGGCTTCAAACCCACCCGATGTCAGTTGTTTAGACATTTATTAATTTGGTTGGTCTTTATTATTCTTCTTCTTCTTAATGTGCCGAGCTCGATTGTCGAGCGTTGGCTATCAAATTGGCTATAGTAATTTTGTTGACGGCAGCTCGGAAAAGAGATGCAGAGGATCTGTTAAACCAATCTCTCAGGTTTATAAGCCATGACGTTATTCTTCGACCTTTATTATGGCTTTATTATGGCTATGTTAATTCAAGCTTAAAATGTACTTACTCTGTTACGTTGTTCTAAGATCTAAAGTAACGTTTAATAAATAGCAATAGGCTAATGGGTAACTGCAAGACTTGCAAGACTCTTGCTGCAAGACCAAGACCGGAAGTGCAATACCAGGACCAAGACCAGGTGCATTGCCGCAAGACCAAGACTGTCTAAGTCTCGTCTTGTTCTTGCATTTGGGCAACACTAGTAGAAAGGCACATTTTCACCCATGCCTGCATATATTGTTTGACTTACTAAGCATGTAAAATTCGGTACTAACAAGTAGACGTCACAATTACAATAATATTAAAAACATAGGACATACCCACTAAGTCACTACATGTAAAATGTATTTTAAATCTAATGTGTTGTTTATTGATGTTAGTTTATCGTTTAAACAATCAGTTATTTTAACATCATAGGCGTTCTGAGATTGTCTTTTTATGTGTTTTTAAATTAAGTTAAAATATATTTTCTTCAAATTTTTGACATCTTTTTTATCATTTATTGCATTATTATTTTTTTTTATTTGTATAGACTCTAGAAGCTCTCTCTTCTTCCTGTTGGGTTCACTTTTTAGGATCTTGGTTTTCTCAAAATCAAATTTATGTTTTTTTTTTCGTTTTCATGTTTTGTGAGGGCGTTTTTTTGTCATATTTGTGGGAACGTATTCTTGAGTTAAGTAGCTGACTGGTTTGTCCAATATAAATTCTATCACAATTCGAGCAGGGAATTTCATATACAACATGCGATCTTTTTAATAGAGGGGCTTTTGTTTTTAATCTTGTAAAATTATTTTGCACAAAAGATTGTGCCCTTTATGACCAACCGTAATATTATGTTTGGACAGAAGATTTGCAATTTGTTCTGATAATCCTTTTATATAGGGAAGAGACATATAGTTTTTCTTTACCGTGTTGGTTTCATTGTTATTATTGTTATTGTAAAATTTATGCAGTCGCGATTTGAAAGTGTTGTCGATAAGGTGGTGTGGGTATGAATTAAGTGTTAATGCTGTTTTTGCTTTTTTAATGGCCTGAGGTCTATTGATAGGATCGGATAATCTAATAGCTCTATCGGCGAGTCCGATAACTACTGATTTCTTTTGAGACAGGGGATGATGAGAGTTGAAATTCAGATATCTCGACGACCAGGTTTTTTTGGTGTACCATGAAGTAGTTACAGTGCTGTTCTCTCTATGTAAGGTCAGGTCCAGAAAATTAATTTGATAATTTTTTTCAATTTCTGATGTGAATTTTAGTTTTTGGTGAAAGTTATTGAATTCATTTAGTAAAATATCCATTTTATCCTCTGGTGCTGCGCTCAAGCAGTCATCAATATAGCGATAGAAAAAAGGTATATCAAAATCTATTTTATTTAAAACAATTTCCTCTAGATGCTCTAAAACTAATTGAGCGATGGCACTGGATATGCTAGCACCCATAGCACATCCATCTGTTTGTTGGAAGATTTTGTTTTTATATAGGAAATAGGTTGACTTTAATGTTGTTTCGACTGCTAGCAGAAATTCTTCTAGAGGGATGTCTGTGAACGCTTTGATTTCATTCCACTTTTTTTTTTTAATGTCTTTCGCTAAAGCTATTGGAATATTGGTGTATAAAGATACCACATCGAGAGAAACTAATTTATAATTTGGGGGTAAATGTATATTTTTGAGTTTTAATTTCAGGTGATCAGCGTCTTTTAAATAGTGTGGATTTTTATTTATTACGTTGGAAATAATGTTCTTCAAATGTTTTGAAAGGTTTTCAAAAGGAGACTGAATGCATGAAACAATAGGTCGCAGCGGCACACCCTCTTTATGTGTTTTGGGTAGACCGTATATTTTTGGAATTACAGCATTATGTATCTTGAGGGAATTAGCAGTGTTTGGTGAGATGTAGCACATTTTTTCCCATCTGTCGACTAATTCGTTATTTCTTTTTTGGAAAATATTCGTAGGATCATTTTTCATTTCACGGTATGTTGTATTGTCAGTCAATAGAAAATCCATTTTACTGTCATAGTCTTCGGACTCCATAATAACAGTCTTGTTAGTTTTGTCAGGTTTCAGAACAACTAAATTGGGGTTCTCGTTTAAAAAAGCTTTTGTCTTTTTAATTATCTTTTGTATTGTTTTGTTTTCAAAAGGGTATTTGTTTTTGTTTTTAAAGTTTGTCAAAATGTTACAACATTTAGTTCTGATATCATCATGTACATTGGTACTTAAGTTAGAAATTGAACTCTCAATTGAACAAATAATTTCTGATGTTGGAATATCATTTTTATTACGGATGGGATTTGCAAAATTATCTCCTAAACTTAAAACATCTTGTACGTCACTGGGAATTTCTACATTTGTTAAATTTTCTAACCAAGTATCCTGCAATTTATTATTGTGATTTTTAGTATCTGATTTTGACGATAGCATATTAATTTTTTTGATATTTCTATCGCGAATTTTACAAAAAATACGTTCATTGTATTGTATGGATGTTTCTTTAAATGTATTAAAAGTAGCAACTGGTATTGATTAGTATCAAATCAAATTTTTTTTATGAACCTAAGCCCAAGAAAATCCACTAAAAAAATATATATTAAGGTTCAAGAACTAAAGTCAAACAAAATATGCAGGCATGGGTGAAAATGTGCCTTTCTACCTTGGTATTGACCCAACTTTGGAAAAACAACCGTCCAACAGATGAAACTCTACAAAAAATTAATTGATTGGTTGACTTACCTGTTAAGGAAGGACAATCATAATTGTCCTATCTTACATTTCGAACATTTGTACTAATGGTAGTGGTATTTTCTGGAGGTTGACCACAGTTTAAAGAAGAAGAAGAAAAAAGAAGATATCCAGCTTCTTGACAGGTGACTAGGCGCGAATCACTGTTTTTTTTTGATCGCACAATAAATGGGTGGGTTCTAAAGAATCAATGGGGGGAGCATACAAATGTTCGAAATGTAAGATAGGACAATTATGATTGTCCTTCCTTAACAGGTAAGTCAACCAATCAATTAATTGTCCATCACATTACATTTCGAACATTTGTACTAATGGTAGGCTGTTGAAAGATTAGACAATATTGTGCGATATAAATAAACAAAATTATATTGCCATCCCCCAAAATTTAATAATTCACACATTTTATTTATTTATTTTTTTTATTAGGAACTACAAAAGTGGATAACATATTACAACAATTAAGGGTAATGTTTATATTTTAAGTACATAATATGTGTACCTTTAACCAGGTACGGAAAAATAATAATAAGAAAATTAATGTTATGTCATAACCATAACCTACACATATAATTACAAAATTCATAACAGAATTAAACAAAACCAAAATGTATATACAATTACATGGACTAACCAGATAATATAGTTTTTGCAAAGAGCCCGTAATCTTTTGCTAAAGGTTTATTATAAAAAACATTGAATACTTGAGAATTTTCTGTCCATCCTGCCGTCTCCCTAATAGTTTCTATATTTAATCCAGCCCTAGCCCCTGCTGAGGTAGATGCATGCCGAACACTATACCCTTTAAAAATATGGTGTCTATATTACATAATTTTAAAATATCTTTTAGCCATCTACTCAATGTCTGTGTAGATGCTGCTTTATATGGTTTTTTTATAGTTATAAACATCTTGTCTTCCAATTGAGGAAAATGTTTTTAGAAATCTCTAAATACTGGCATAAAGTCGATGCTACACACAACTGTGGTTTTTCCTTAAAATATGGAAATCTTAAAACAGGTTGATTTTTATTTTTTGACGAAGTTTTTATCCTATCTGGTATCAGAATCTCAATATTATCTTGATCAATGAGAATATTTTGAATTTTTATTAGGGATATGGTTTGCAACCTGTGTGCTGAAGTAAGAGCAATTAACATTACAAGTTTGTAAGTAAGTTCCTTCATGGAAAGGCCTGTGAGAGGAAATAATGTTTCTAAATAAACTAATACTGGTTGAGGGTCCCAAGTAAATTGATATTTGGGCAATGAAGGTTTGAGGTTATATATACCTTTGTCAAATTTTTTAAAAATGGTTTTATGATTTTCTGGAATATCTATTATCAACGCCAATGCAGCTCTGTGAATGTTTATAGAACTATAAGTGTAAACGTGATCTACTATAGATTTAATAAAATTAATATTTGATAATTCATAAGCAAAAGGGTCTATATTTTTTTTTCTATACTATACCTCCACCATCTCTTGAAAACAGTATTATACAAATTTAGTGTTTTTGTTGTAATAGATGCAGTCATAATTGGGATGGAATCCTCAGGAATGCCTTTTCTTAAAAAAGCTTGCCTGATAAACATGCGGCAGCCAGGGTAAGATGTTGGTGTCCCGGATATGGAAGCCTAAAAGGGTTCAAGATTAAATTTTTATCAGGTCCTAAAATTAACTTTTTGCCTGATACCAGCTTATTAAAGGTTGGGTACCAAGGCTGACTTGGCCATTCTGGTACTACCACAATCCCTATGGCTTTGTCACATATTATTTTTTTCTAAAACTCGTGGAATAATAGCAAAAGGTGGAAAGCATAAAATTTTAATCCCTGCCAATTTAGAGTGAATGCATAAACCTTTTCCGATCCGGGGTCAGGTTTCCAAGACACATACCTTGCACATTTTTTGTTAAGATATGTGGCAAACAAATCTATATCTGGAATATGAAGCTGCTCAAAAATTATATTAACACAATTATCACTTAAAAAATACTCTGTTTCTATTTTTAAAGATCTTGACTCTGAATCAGCAATAATATTTTCTTTTGTACTGATATAAGATGCAAATATTCTTAAATTTCTGTTTTCACAATATTGCCAAATTTCTCTAGAAATGCTATTTGGATTAGAGTACTGCACACTCCCCATCTTGTTAATATAAGACACCGCTGTTGTATTATCTATTCCTAGCAAAATGTTACAATTCCTATATCCCTTGGAAAAGGATTTCAAGCCATTATATGCTGCCAGTAACTCAAGTGCATTTATATGTAGTTTCTGCTGTTCATAACTCCAAAAACCATGAGTTTTGTTATCATTACAGCATGCCCCCCAGGCTAAAAGAGATGCATCACAAAATATTTCAAGTACATAATTTGATTCTTTTATATTTTGCTTACTAATTGGTATGTTATTTAACCACCAATTGAAATCGTTTTCCAAGTATTTAGGTATGGTCATTTTAGTGTTATAACTATTAGTTTTAGAAAGAGCAAGCGACTTTTCTCTTTCTAAATTTGTTAAGTATAATTTACCATATTTAACTGAAGGACAAATCGCTACCAACTGACCGATTAAAGCTGCAAATGATCTTATCCTACATTTACTTTTATTTCTGATTGTCTGAATTCTATTAACAATCTTTTCTTTTTTGTCAACAGTTGCAAAATATATCATTTCTCTGGAATCAAACGTAAAACCAAAAAAAGTTATACTTTGCATGGGTGAAAGTATGGTTTTTTCTTTATGTGTAGTAAAGCCTAAGCGGGAAAACATAGAACATGTTTCAGCAATATTTTCTTTACATTCTAAATATGATTTTGAAATTAGTAAAGTGTCATCTAAAAAAAATGTCACAGAAGTAAAACCTCTTGTTCTTAGATTATTTAGAGCTGGTTTCAAAGTCTTTGTAAATATAAAATGGTAAGCAGTTAAAATGATACAGAATACTTTTGTACTCAAATTTTAAATATTTTTTCGAATTTTCATGAACAGATATAGCAAAATAGGCATCTTTTAAATCTACCTTTGCCATAAAACAACCCTTGAAAATGAGCTTAAGAACTGACCTACAGTTTTCCAGCTTAAAATGTGAGGCTTCTATAAAGCAGTTTAATTGTTTTAAATTCAAAACAAATCTGTGACTCACATCCTTTTTGGGCACTAGAAAATATGAAGAAAGAAATTGCCCTTGTGTATATGAAGAGGGAGAAATAGCTCCTTTCTCAAGTAATTGTTTTATAGCGTTTATATTATTGAGTCATATGTAAGTCATATGACTCATTTGGGTCTATCAAAACTTTTGGTGCTCTCTCTTGAGAGGGCGTTGTTTTAAATAAAATATTAAAACCTTGGACCCAACTTAAAACTTTGTTGTCCGCAGTAATCTTTTTCCAGTTTTCAATATAGTTAGCCACATTACCTGCTAATTTCTTATTTACCTTTAATATGACCTCTTGGTTATTCTGCTCTGGTCCTGGTACTGCTGCCTCTTTAACTGCTTGTATCTTGATGTTGGTTGACGGCGATTTGGGTACTGGCTTTGTCGAAATCTCGGTCTGTTCGAGGCTGGATTGTAGTTTAAACGCTGCTGATTGAAGTTGCTAGATTCTGCAAGAACTCTTGTTGTCTGTTGAGCTAAAATAGCAGCTTGGCGTTGAGGAGCAGTCCTAGGGCAAAAATTTGATGTTTGTGGCTTCATAATAGAGCTGACCTGAAAGGCTGATGATTTTGTGTCCTTGTTCTCTTTCAACCTTTCAACCAAATTACCTCCATATAAATATTTATCTATAGGTTGCTCATCTAATAATTTCTTAAATTTTGAATTTAATGAAGAACTGAGCAAAAACCTTCTGTGCAAGGACATCTTATAAAACACCTCTATATTGAGGTTTATGGAGTTGGCACTTGTTTCGATACTCCTATTTTCATTTAATCTCAATTCGACCTCTTTATAAAGAGCCACAATACTTGCCGCTAAAATTGTTTGCATGGATTGCAAGTATTTATCTTCCCTAATTTTACTTCTATCTTTTATTGCAGATAAGATCTCAGGATTTAACTGTAATTAAATAAAATCTATTTCTTTTCTAAACTTTTGGGCTACTGTAAAGTACCTATGAGAAATGGGAGCAGGTCAAATAATCATAAAGATTTACTGGGCTACTAAAAAGTACCCGCTGCTCTAGTTTCTGTTAAGGCGTTAATTATTTATTCTGCCTTACTTTAGGCTACCTAAAGGCACCCTAATTGAGACAACCAATATAATATCTTTCTTCCAAAAAGCGTGTAGAATGTATAACATAACCTATAAATACCTTGGTCACTTTCTTCCAAATCCTCCCTTAACTTTGCCAATTTCTGTTGTAACTTTTCATATTTACGCCTCTTCCGGGATACACTATCCTTCTTTGATAACCTTTTTGGCATTTTGAACACTTTTCATAACAATATTCGGAAAACACTTGCGATCAACACCGCACAGAAAAAAACAGTGATTCGCGCCTAGTCACCTGTCAAGAAGCTGGATATCTTCTTTTTTCTTCTTCTTCTTTAAACTGTGGTCAACCTCCAGAAAATACCACTACCATTAGTACAAATATTCGAAATGTAATGTGATGGACAATTATTGACTAAGAGGACAAATCAAAGAAATCGAAGAATTTTTTTACTTAGATGTAAAACAGAAAATTTAATAACAAACTTTTTAAATTTAAATGTAGAACACATTATTCTTAATTCTGTAAACCTTGCACGTAAATTTGGTAACGTTTTTACTGTATTCACGAAACAAACCTTGAATTTACTCATAGCAGATACCACTATCTCATTAAAAACTTTAGACTCGGTACTAGAAAAACTAGAAACAAAATTAATCGAATCATTACCAGTTGCTACTTTTAATACATTTAAAGAAACATCCATACAATACAATGAACGTATCTTTTGTAAAATTCGCGATAGAAATATCAAAAAAATTAATATGCTATCTTCCAAATCAGATAATAAAAATCACAATAATAAATTGCAGGATACTTGGTTAGAAAATTTAACAAATGTAGAAATTCCCAGTGACGTACAAGATGTTTTAAGTTTAGGAGATAATTTTGCAGTTCCCATCCGTAATAAAAATGATATCCCAACATCAGAAATTATTTGTTCAATTGAGAGTTCAATTTCTAACTTAAGTACCAATGTACAGGATGATATCAGAACTAAATGTTGTAACATTTTGACAAACTTTAAAAACAAAAACAAATACCCTTTTGAAAACAAAACAATACAAAAGAAAATTAAAAAGACAAAAGCTTTTTTAAACGAGAACCCCAATTTAGTTGTTCTGAAACCTGACAAAACTAACAAGACTGTTATTATGGAGTCCGAAGACTATGACAGTAAAATGGATTTTCTATTGAATGACAATACAACATACCGTGAAATGAAAAATGATCCTACGAGTATTTTCCAACAAAGAAATAACGAATTAGTCGACAGATGGTAAAAAATGTGCTACATCTCACCAAACACTGCTAATTCCCTCAAGATACATAATGCTGTAATTCCAAAAATATACGGTCTCCCAAAACACATAAAGAGGGTGTACCGCTGCGACCTATTGTTTCATGCATTCAGTCTCCTTTTGAAAACCTTTCAAAATATTTGAAGAACATTATTTGCAACGTAATAAATAAAAATCCACACTATTTAAAAGACGCTGATCACCTGAAATTAAAACTCAAAAATATACATTTACCCCCAAATTATAAATTAGTTTCTCTCGATGTGGTATCTTTATACACCAATATTCCAATAGCTTTAGCGAAAGACATTATTAAAAAAAAGTGGAATGAAATCAAAGCGTTCACAGACATCCCTCTAGAAGAATTTCTGCTAGCAGTCGAAACAACATTAAAGTCAACCTATTTCCTATATAAAAACAAAATCTTCCAACAAACAGATGGATGTGCTATGGGTGCTAGCATATCCAGTGCCATCGCTCAATTAGTTTTAGAGCATCTAGAGGAAATTGTTTTAAATAAAATAGATTTTGATATACCTTTTTTCTATCGCTATATTGATGACTGCTTGAGCGCAGCACCAGAGGATAAAATGGATATTTTACTAAATGAGTTCAATAACTTTCACCAAAAACTAAAATTCACATCAGAAATTGAAAAAAATTATCAAATTAATTTTCTGGACCTGACCTTACATAGAGAGAACAGCACTATAACTACTTTATGGTACACCAAAAAAACCTGGTCGTCGAGATATCTGAATTTCAACTCTCATCATCCCCTGTCTCAAAAGCAATCAGTAGTTATCGGACTCGCCGATAGAGCTATTAGATTATCCGATCCTATCAATATATCTCAGGCCATTAAAAAAGCAAAAACAGCATTAACACTTAATTCATACCCACACCACCTTATCCACAACACTTTCAAATCGCGACTGCATAAATTTTACAATAACAATAATAGCAATGAAACTATATGTCTCTTTCCTATATAAAAGGATTATCAGAACAAATTGCAAATCTTTTGTCCAAACATAATATTACGGTTGCTCATAAAGGGCACAATCTTTTGAAAAAGAATTTTACAAGATTAAAAACAAAAACCCCTCTATTAAAAAGATCGCATGTTGTATATGAACTTAATTTAAAAACACATAAAAAGACAATCTCAGAACGCCTATGATGTTAAAATAACTGATTGTTTAAACGATAAACTAACATCAATAAACAACACATTAGATTTAAAATACATTTTACATGTAGTGACTTAGTGGGTATGTCCTATGTTTTTAATATTATTTTAATTGTGACGTCTACTTGTTAGTACCGAATTTTACATGCTTGGTAAGTCAAAAGTTTAACTTTTAAACCGTATTATGTCTGTCATAAAATGTTTTTTTAGTCAATATTACTTCTTGAAAAAGGCATGGATTTCCTGCCGAAACGTCGAAAAAATATATGAAAATGTCTTAGTATCAAATCAAAATTTTTTTTGAACCTAAGCCCAAGAAAATCAACTAAAAAAATATATATTAAGGTTCAAGAACTAAACTCAAACTATATATTTATATATATACCAAAAGTGGAAACTTTTCAAATTGTTCAGATTTTATGGCAATAAAAATAAAGATGTCAAAGCATTTATTATAAGTGCCATAATGATTTTTAAAGACTGTCTTAATATGTCTAATGAAAATGCAATAAAAGGTTTTCAGTCCACAATCCTTAGTTATGATGATGTTTTAAAGGCTTTAAGACACTCTTATAATTTAAACATGCCACCATATAAAAAAACTGTTTTCTTGTGAGAAAGGTTTTTTTATTATTTAGTTACACTCATTAGCAATCAAAACACAAGTAATGTTCTATAAGCTAATTTGCAGAGCAAAGGGCTCCTATTGGCTTAGTGAGGTCTTCTCCAGTGACAAGACCACTTTAACTGTTCCTCAGGTCAGTTGGCCAGTTTCTTTTGAGTCTCCTATTGTCATTATGTTCTATTAGAGTGTTCTATATTTAGTGATCACATCCTGTATGAACGGGATTCTTAGGTCTTCATGAAGCGTTAGGTTTGACACATACCAGGGTGCAGCAGTTATCCTTCGCATTATTTTCGATTGGCTTCTTTGAATTATGGTTGTATTTGACTTACTCGCTTATCTCCAGAGTTTGATTCGCTATGTCCAGATGAGTTTTATGGTAGCTTTATAGACAAGGATTTTATTTTCTAGGGTTAGTTTCGATTTTCTACCGACTAGAAAGTTTAGATCTTGCATTCTAAGCTCAATTTGTTTCCGCTCCTTAAGAATATGTTTTTTTTCAATGTAATTTTCAGTCAATATGTATTTTTTGGTATTTGGTGCTAGAGGATTGAGGAAGTTGGATATTGTTTAGTGAAACTGGAGGCACTGGTCTCTTCTCAAGGTAAAAGTCACTTGGAATGATTTTGTTTCATTTATTTTAATTCTTCACTTGTTTGACATCTCGATTTCATTCAGTTGTACCTGTAGAATGTTATGGTTGGATTTTCGTCGACTGTAAGGATGACATCATCGTCGAGTAACTGTCAAAGGTGGATACGCATTTTTAAATACTTCGCATTTTAAAGTTTATTCGTTGGATTTAAAGCAATACCGCGTAATTTTAAAACTAATTTTATTCGGCTATTTTTTTTGTAATTGTAATGTTTAATAAAAACATACTCGCATAATGCTTAAAAATTTGTTACTTTCCCCTATGGGGACTGGCATTGACTCGAGGACACTACTTTTAAGTGCCTCTAACAATATTGTTTGGTTATCTGAAGTAATGGAGCCTGAAGAAAACGTGGTACCCAATAGAGGATTTAACATCAATTCAGATAAGTATAATCTTAAAAAAATTTTTGTGTATATTGAAAGGATAGATAACACCGATCTTGGATCTAAGGGAAATTGGTAGGAACAGAATTATGGTGGTAGTAGCTTCTATACATGATGTAAGTATTTTTATAAATAATAGTAAACTAAAGGAAGAAAATTTAAAAGCCTTTATTCCGGGTCACTTATTAGAGAGCAAGGGTTTAATTCGGGATATTGATACTCAATTTGATAATGTGTATTTACAGGAAAATATTGAATCTCCTTCACGTATCTTAAATATTAAACGAATGCATATAAAAGTTGAAAAAAATGGTACAATTGAGTATGTTGCAAAACGAACTGTTATTGCAGCTTTTGAAGCCTCAGTATGTTATTATAAATCGAGTTTTTTGTCCAGTCGAACAATGTGTAGGTAGGATTACTCAGTGTTTTATGTGTTTGAGATACGGTCACATTTCAAAACAGTGTAGAAGTTCTCAAAATCTATGTATTCGATGTGGAGCCAATTTAGATGAAAATCACTCTTGCGAAAATTCAGACATTAGTTGCATTCATTGTAAGAGTACGGAACGTATTTCGGTTGCAAAAAAATGTCCTTACCAAAAACAACAAAAAATTAAAAATATTATGATCAAAAATAAAATTTCTTTTATAGAGGCCAAGGAAATTAATGAAAACTCGTACTCAGAGGCTCTAGGCAAAAATAAGTTTTTAATTTTATCCAACTACGATAAAAATTTTCCTAATATTACACAAAACAAAATGTCCATAACATCTGCGTAATCTACTTCTTATGCAGCTACGAGTACTAATTTGAATCTAACTTTTCGCTAAAACTCGAACAAGTATTCAGTTCCTAACAAAAAGAGGAATCTTCTCCTGCTGTATCTTCTAACTCTGTTCAGCCACCTCCCATGTTTAACTTCAGATTTGGACTATCTCAACCGCTGCCTGCTAATCCACCCCATTTCGCTTCTCACAGTGGAGAAAGGGAGAACCAAGATATTGCTCGAGCTATGACTAACTTTGTAATTAGTTTTTTTTTTAAATATACGTACATTGGACGATTTAAAATCTTTAGATAATGAAATAATAAATTATGAAATTATTTCTGTATTGGAGGGTACAAAAAAGGTTACATAATTTTCTCTGAATTAAATAGATTTAAAATCATGCAATGGAATTGTAGATCTGCTGTCGCCATCAAAAACAGTTTAACACATTTTTTTAATGTAAATAATATTGATGTTGCCTTGTTGAGTGAGACATGGTTTAAATCTGATAAACAGTATAATTTTAAGGGTTATAAAATAGTTCGCCGCGACCGATATGACGGTTACGTGGAAGTGGCTATACTTATAAAATCTATTCATCGTTTTGAAGAAATTTGTATTACACAAAATTTTAATGACGATATTCTTGTTTGTGGAATCACTTTAAAATATAATATCTCTGATATTAATTTTGTTTCAATTTATAGATCCCCAGATATTCGATCAACTTCCACAGATTGGTGTAAATTATTGGAACAATTAAATGTTCTTGCATTATAGGTGGTTATATGAATGCGCATACCAGCTTGTGGGGTTCACTTAAAAATCTTGACAAACTTATTAATGCCATTGATACTCTCGATTTAGTTGTTCTTAATAATGGCAAACCAACCTGTCTGACCTTGCCCGGATGTGACACAGTCTAGTGTGGATATTACGTTGTGTTCTCCTGATTTAGCAAAAGAAATTACTTGAGACGTCTTAGATAGTACATTGATTCATTAAAATGAATCTTTCTTCTGGTAATTAATAAAGCTAATTGGACCCAATATTCTGATTTGATTCAACAGAATTTTTTTAACTATTAGGACAGCTGATGTACCAGTGAGAAATATGACTTCCTAATGGAAAGTATTAATAATGCATCTTCTCAATTCATTGCGACCTATAAACCCTTTAAAATTATTAAACGACCACCTCGACCACAAGTTGTTTTTAACAGGAAAGATGCCTTAAAAACACAAAACTAACTCTAGTTTTGCTAATTATGTACGATGTCAGGAAGTGATGGCTAAAACAAAATGTTTGTTCTACTCTGTGGGCTTTTTATTATAATAGACGACTCATTTCTGTTTTTTATTTTTTTAAGAAACTCTCATGGAAAAACTACATTTCCACTTTAACTCATAATACTGTCCCTTCTAAAATACGCATACAAGAATTCCAGCTCTTTTACATAAAAGTAATTTAGTAACCGATGATTAACAAATCGCCAATATAATCGCCGACAATTTCTATCAACGATTTAAAAACAAGAATGTACTTAAAGAAACAAACCCTCCTGTACAATATCCTTCCCAATCGAATAAACTTGACTTTTCTGCCTTGCACACTACATTTACACTACAGGAACTCTTAAATACTCTTCGAACTTGTAAGAATTCAGCTGCAGGTCCCAATAACATCCCCTTCATATTCCTCAAATATCTTCCCATATCTGCCGTAAAAAATTGCTTATACTGTACAACATAATACGGACCAATCAGAAATTTCCAATATTATGGCGGGAATCTATCGTTGTACCAATCAAGAAACAGGACAAATCTCCGAATAATCCAAATTACTACTGTTTGGGAAAGTATGTACTATTTCTTTTCATATTTTTACATTTAATATTTTTCTTTTAGTGTACTATAATGTGATCTAATTTAATCCTGTATTCTAACGACTTTGTTAAAATATATTGCTTCCTGTTATTTCGTAAAATTATTAAACTGGCTATATAGCGTTTCACGTTAAAAAATAACATTAGGCTTATGGAGATCAGTGTTGCCAAAACTCTCAGGCATGCGGTTTACTAGGTTGTCGATATATTTTTCGAATTTCCATTTTCAATTAACATTTAACTGTAAAGTCAGAATAACAACTGAAGAATCACAAAGCCTTATTATCATTATGTAGTCTCAGAGAACGACATAAAATCGCTGACATACGCACACCGTATGATTTTAAGTTGCAATTAGTAATTAGATATATGCATTCCAAGCGGTCCGTTTATTTTCTTTTAAATCTTTAATAGCCGGCAAAGTGCATGATTTAACTAAGCAATATTTTCTACCGATTTCTATGATTCATGGTATATGATATTCTTACCGAAAAACAAATAAACTGTCGTTACTATAATTAAAATAAGATAAAATAAAATTATCTTTTGTAAATACTATTTATTTAATTAAAATCGTTTTCCCTACTTTTCTTCTGTTGTTTCGAATGGACATTTTTGGTCAATTACGTTAAAAAACAATTATTTAAATTATGTCTGTGAAAACGAAAATACAAATTATACAACCCTGAATCGTGCTTGTGTTCATCGTGGCATCGCTGCGCTTCTATCGTCCATAAGAAATACATGGCCCTATCTCCGCAATTTTATTTTCTTAACGTTGTAACGAAGATATTTTGCCTACCTCAGGGTAAGAATATGGGGTAGAAAATTGGGGACTGAAACTATGGGGCGAAGATAGGGCAAGCAAAATAAACGCTACTAGTGCGTACGACACTCAGTTGGTTGTTGGAGAGCTGGGGTCGTGGATAAGTGAAATAAATGGGTCGGATTGGGGCAGCTACAAAAAAAATGAAAGGGTACTTACATAAATCTCCTGGACAAAATGAAATAAGATATGGCAGACAAGGTTACCTCTAGCTATTTAAATTTGGACGCCGCTTCGAAGAAAACTTCCTGCTGGAAAAAGAAAGAAAATTTCTTCTTTCCTAAAATCAAAAATACATACAAGGGTTAGGAGATTTTCTAAACTAAAATAAACAAAGGATCAGAGAAACAAATCAAACGTTTATTTTTGTCTCATACAAACAGTTATCAAACATAAAAATGGCACAAAAAATATACTATATAAATAGTTGCCAAATACAGAATAAAAAACTTACATGTGTCCGTTTACAAACTTCGTTTACAGAGGGGTTGGAGATACTACAAAACTTACAAATGTTATCTCACAGAGATTAACCTTTTTTTAAACAAACAAAACAAATGAATATCGAAAAGAACAAAGCTAGCTGTCATATGTTAACATTATATTAAAAAAAAAAAACAATTAAAATGACAGCTGTTAAACCATAAAATTTACAATTTATTATTTATTACAAATCCTTTAAATTTTAATGAAAGCAATTATTGTTTTAGCAAAAAAATGTCTGTCTTTACTTTAAAATTAAAATGTTAATTGTTACCTGATTTCACTGTTTAGCACTTAACTTTCAAAAAAAACTTGTTAACATCTATGGGACTGGAGCTGCAAAGGACATAACTCTCAACTTGAATAAAAATAAACCATTTCCATACGTAGGCAGGAACGATTGGAACAGAAACTTGATGGAGGAAATCAAGCTGTCGACGGGGACATTCTATATAAACATTTTCCAAATTTCATCAGTGCCGGTGTACTGCACAAATTTTATGGGTGATTACTCTGATCTAAACTGTCACATTGCATAGAGTATCATCAACTTAACCGGTCTTAAGATATTACACAAAAAAAAATTGAATCGACTCGCGATTCAAAATCTCTTCTGTCTGCTCTGCTTGGGGCTTAAATGTCGACTCCCCGATGCCTTACATTTTACAAATTTCAACGCAAAATAAATTTCCCTTTACGTCTCACAGCTAGTTTTTGCCTACAAACTCAAAACAAACAATCTACCCTTTTTTGACCTCGTTCTTAGCAACGAACCGACAAAAAAACTTCTTGATTATTTACTTTTAAATTGGTTAACTGGAAATTTTTTACCTCACAATACATACAGAGAATAGGGGAATATTAATGTAAACAAAGACAAAAAAATATTCTCAGTTAATACGTATTAGAAAAACCGTATACCTGACTTGCAATATTATATTAGGGGACTCGAAACAACTTTTAAATATTCCAGTTTATTGCGTTTTAACGACAAAAGACAAAAACAGCTGAATACCAAAACTTGATATTTAGAATCTCAACTTAAAATGCCATAATATATTGATCGTTTTAAAATTCATTTGCAAACAGAAAAACGAAAATATTCCACCAAATTTAAAACGCTACAATGCCCCTTCTTAAAAGAAAAAACTCGGATAATTCTTATCCAGTTTTTGATAAAGGCAAAACAACAAAAACCAAATCAGAAGATAACATCTTAACTGAGTCGAAACTTCTTAATATTTCTTTTAGATGATGGCTAGCATGGGATTAAACAACAAAAACAAAGTTAGTTACTAAGAATGGGCTAGCGTGCCATCGATCGCCACACTCTTTAAAGTCGAGTAGACTGAAATTTAGACTCTACTTGAACTTTAGGTGACATGAGTTTCTATGCCTTGGGGGAAGCTAACCTTATGCCCCGAAGTGAACCTCGCTGACATTCACAGCAGTAACACAAGTGATTTGTCGGGCAGGCATAGCCATGACACCTCGTTGCCTAAACCAAGTGCTATGCACAAATCCAAAAAAAATTGCTCTACACTTAACAGGTAGGCGTCTACTATCTCCACTATACGCCTAGCGAGACAGATAATTCGGCAACGGTTCCACAAAAAAATTAGGATATAGATCCTAAATCTATATACCTACATATGACAAAATGTGACTCTCACATGTGTCTCCCAATCAAAATAGGTTACCTGTACGAAAATTATCAAAAGTGAAGTAATATTCCAAAGGGATGAAATCAAATCAACATACAAACTCGAAAACAAAGACATTGGAAAGGATGAACTAATTACTTAAGGATGACATATTATCCTCATCTGACACAAAAGGCTTTAAATCTTTAACATGCCACTTACCAAGATCAGAACCATTTAAATCTGACAAACGATAAACCACTGGTGACAATTTTTCCTTGATAGTTTCTTCGATATACTTCGGTGCTAGTTTGGACATAAACTTGTTGACAGCACAAGACAAAACCTTATTTCTTTTCCAAACTCTATCACCCACTTGAAATTGGACTTCTCTTCTACGTAAGTTGTAACTTCTAGCGTTACGTTCATATCCTTTTCGAAGATTAGCCTTAACCTTTTCAAAAACTTTATCTAGACCTTTAACTTCTGAAGCATACATGTTACGGTCACCTGGAATTATCTCTATATCTTGATTGTGTTGATCCTTATGATCAACACCACAATAGTTTCCACTTAAAGGAACATGACGGCCATAATTCAGGAAAGCTGGAGTATATCCAGTCACTTCATGCTTTGCGGTGTTAATAGCTTGTCTGATCTTTGCTAAATTCTTATCCCAATCTACGTGGTCTTTAACATACGTACGTATTGCTGTACCAATGGTTCTATTGTTCCTCTCCACAAAATTACACTGAGGTGCATACAATGGGCTAAACCATACCTTCTGAACGTTATACCTATTACAGAGCTCAATTAAGAGAGGATTGTTCAGATTTGAGGCATTATCACAAATCACATATTGAGGAACACCACACATTAGGAAAACATCATTTTCCAAAAACTCAACAATATTCTTAGCCGTGGCCTTTCTTAAAGGTTGGACTAACGTATATTTACTAAACCAATCAGCAACTACTAATAACCACGTATAACCTTTCTTTGAACGAACAAAGGGACCTATCAGATCGATAGCAACTATTTGCCAAGGAAACTTGGCCTCTCTCTGCTTACCCATTTTACCTAATGGAGCATAATTTGGTGTCTTCTGAGCACCACACACTTTACATGACCTGACAAACTTAAGCACATCAACACGCATCTGGGGCCAATAATATCTTTCTTGAATACGGGACAAAGTTTTGGAAAATCCAAAGTGAGCACACGTAGGTGGCTCATGACAAGACTTCATAACTTCAAACCTTTGTGGTTTGGGCACAAGAATTTTCCACTCTATATCATTAGTCTTAAAAGAATTGTTGGTAGGGGCAAACTTATAAACAAAATCATTCTCCACTTTCCACTGTGGAAAATCAAGGGGGATCGGAGAATCTTTGATCTCAAATTATCAAACCAAGGGTCTATTCTATCTACATCAACCTCTAAATAACTGATCTCTTGGGTAGTTTCTATTTTATTTTTCGTTCGAGAAGAATGCCATGTCCTATCCTCAAAATTTAATAACAATGAGAATTGACGCATAAAATCATTTCCCAAAATGAAACTGTAAGGGACAGAAGGTACAACAAAAAATTTCACCATATGACAAACACCATCAGCCTCTACTGGAAGATCAATGGTACCAATAACTGATTTATTGGAACCATCTGCTAAGCGGACATGCTTAGTAGATGTGGGATTATATTTAATTTCTTGGGAATTTAGAAATTTAACTCCAGCGGCACCTACAACGGATGTAGAGCAACCACTGTCTAAAAGAACTACAAAGTTTCTAGAGAAAATGGAAATACTAACATGAGGACGACTATCAAAACCTTTCTTTTCAAAAATTGGGTTCAATGATGGCCTGTAACATCTATTGGTCTTAGATCTATTTGAAATACAACACTTAGGACAAGAAGATATGGTCACACCTTTATAACCACAACGATAACAAGATACTGGCTTGCTTCTACAGTCACGGGAAATATGACCTGGCCTATTACAATTAAAACAAATAATCTTTTTCGGATTTCTGGAAGCTTGATAAGGGGGAGACTGCATTAATGGAGGTGGGGATGAAAAAGATTGCATCATTGGGGGTGGGGATGAAAAGGACTGATTTCTTACTTCAGCATTTTCTGGTGGACTGGGTCTATCATTTATATATATATATATATATATATATATATATATATATATATATATATATATATATATATATATATATATATATATGTTTAGGATTGGGTCTTCTAGAAGAATTATTTTCTCTGGCCTGTCTGTTGACTACTCCACTTTTATCTTGCTTGTTTTGATTATTCACCACATGAACTTGTTCTTTGGGCTTTTCTGAATCATCAATTGAAATACCAGCAAGACCTTTAGTAGTCTGCAACAAGGGCAAGACATTCTGCTCTAAACGTTTTATAGTTGCTACTAACATTTCTACTGTAGCAAAATCTTGAAGGGCTATCAGTGGAATGTAGTCCACTAAAATACTTTTCCTCATTATTTTTACCTTTTGGGCTTCACTAGGGTATGTTTCCAAACGTTTAAAAAGGTTTTCCATCACTGCTGAATAAATGGTTATGGATTCGTTCCTTTTTTGCTTTCTATTTTTAATTTCGTCAAAGAGATTATCATTATAATCTGGGTGCAAAAAAGCAGATTTGAGTAGGGCTACTAACTCATCCCAACTATTAATTTTATCTCTAACACTCCTATACCAAATAACAGCATTACCTTCAAATAACTCAATGGCTGAACGAAACAGGATGTCTTCGGAAATATTCCGAGACCTAGCAGAATCTCTAACTTTCTCTAAAAATGTGGGGAGAGCTTTACTTTCACCATTAAACTTAATATGTAAATCAGAAATAATGACAGGAGTTGAAACCTGTATTATGGGGGCTGGGACTGTACAACTGGGAACTACAGGGACTGAAACTGGGCTATTAGTGGATGGTTTTACTAAATCATCAGATATTTCTAGTTTTTCTAATAGATCACCCTGTAACAACAACAAATCATCTTTACACTCATTGACAAACTTTTTTACATCTTCCTCAACATCATTCATAGGAAAATTCTCTAATCTGGTATCTAAATGTGTAGACCTTGTCTCAAATCTAGCAAAATCAGCTTTATTTGATTCTACATTTATTGATTGAGCACTAATACATAAATCTTCCATAATCAACTTAATCTCACACAACTCTTTCTCAGGATCTACTACATTACTAACCAAATCGACTAAACTTGAAGACGAAGTGGCCTCCATGGCCAACAAAGCTCTCAACATCTTTCTCTTATCATCCACTGTCTTATTTGGGACATTTTTACCTCTTATGAAAAGCTCATAAGATAACTCTCCTGATTTCAAATGATTAACCTGAGTAGACTTCATTTTTCAAAAATTGGATGAAAGCAAACACACAAAATAACTAAAATCAACCTCAACAACTAGTAGAAAATATGATAATTTTAAGAAACAACCGTTTCCATTTATCACCTGATAGTAAGTCTCACTTGCACTCCCGCGTACTGAAATCCAAAACTCAATCAGTTTGCTGCAACTTCTGCTCTTGACTTAGTAATCAGTCGGTAAACAAAAATGAGGTCTCTAACCTGTCTCTTAAAAGTTCACACCTCCACTAACAAGGACTAAAAAAATGGTTTTAAACAACATGGGACAGCATGGACACTAACAAGCAACATAAACTGTACATACAAGGGAAGACAAAACACTAATAATATTGAAAACTTGACCTTTGATTGAGCTACACTAAATAACACCAAAATAAACCAACTCTTGTTCCGAAAACTAAGTGAGACTGCTCCTAGTCAAAACTAAACAGCATCTCTTGATCACAAATAGTACACCTGTGGTCACTCAGACACAAGAGAGGATACACAACAAACAAACAGTCTACCACTGAGACTAAACTTGGTCGAATCTTCTCTACGACTCACAATGACTACTCCTCGTACAACAACTTTAATTAATCTGTGGCATTTAATACACCGTCAAAGATGGTTAATTAGAAGACAAATTGCATAACATTACTACACAACTACACAGCTCAAACAAAAAAAGGTCACTTACAACAATACAGACATTTACTCAAAATGACCGAACAAACAAAATTACAAAAACCGATTTTTCTGTAAAATCTGTTTAATCAATTAAGAATAAATGCAACCAATAACTGATATTTGTTACTGTTATTAACTTTTAAAAATTCTTTTCAATATTAAAACATCATCCAAAATACATATTTCAGTATTTAACTCAAATAATTGCTTTCATTTACCAAATACACAAAATACATATATAGATATACAGTACATTACATAAAAAGCAATAATACATATGTTATACAACAAATACATATGTATAATACAAATACTCTACTGTTTGTGAGACACTTTGGGGCACTATTCAAAAGGAGGGGGTTTCATATAAGTGGCTTGGGAAAAAGGAATCAAAATCTAAAATAAGTCACACGTTGGGGGCGCCAATTTTTGTAACGAAGATATTTTGCCTACCTCAGGGTAAGAATATGGGGTAGAAAATTGGGGACTTAAACTATGGGGCGAAGATAGGGCAAGCAAAATAAACGCTACTAGTGCGTACGACACTCAGTTGGTTGTTGGAAAGCTGGGGTCGTGGATAAGTGAAATAAATGGGTCGGATTGGGGCAGCTACAAAAAAAATGAAAGGGTACTTACATAAATCTCCTGGGCAAAATGAAATAAGATATGGCAGACAAGGTTACCTCTAGCTATTTAAATTTCGACGCCGCTTCGAAGAAAACTTCCTGCTGGAAAAAGAAAGAAAATTTCTTCTTCCCTAAAATCAAAAATACATACAAGGGTTAGGAGATTTTCTAAACTAAAATAAACAAAGGATCAGAGAAACAAATCAAACGTTTATTTTTGTCTCATACAAACAGTTATCAAACATAAAAATGGCACAAAAAATATACTATATAAATAGTTGCCAAATACAGAATAAAAAACTTACATGTGTCCGTTTACAAAGGGGTTGGAGATACTACAAAACTTACAAATGTTTTCTCACAGAGATTAACCTTTTTTTAAACAAACAAAACAAATAAATATCGAAAAGAACAAAGCTAGCTGTCATATGTTAACATTGGAATAGCGATAACATAACGATTGGAACAGAAACTTGATGGAGGAAATCAAGCTGTCGACGGGGACATTCTATATAAACATTTTCCAAATTTCATCAGTGCCGGTGTACTGCACAAATCTTATGGGTGATTACTCTGATCTAAACTGCCACATTGCATAGAGTATCATCACCTTAACCGGTCTTAAGATATTACACAAAAAAAATTGAATCGACTCGCGATTCAAAATCTCTTCTGTCTGCTCTGCTTGGGGCTTAAATGTCGACTCCCCGATGCCTTACATTTTACAAATTTCAACGCAAAATAAATTTCCCTTTACGTCTCACAGCTAGTTTTTGCTACAAACTCAAAACAAACAATCTACCCTTTTTTGACCTCGTTCTTAGCAACGAACCGACAAAAAAACTTCTTGATTATTTACTTTTAAATTGGTTAACTGGAAATTTTTTACCTCACAATACATACAGAGAATAGGGGAATATTAATGTAAACAAAGACAAAAAAAATATGCTCAGTTAATACGTATTAGAAAAACCGTATACCTGACTTGCAATATTATATTAGGGGACTCGAAACAACTTTTAAATATTCCAGTTTATTGCGTTTTAACGACAAAAGACAAAAACAGCTGAATACCAAAACTTGATATTTAGAATCTCAACTTAAAATGCCATAATATATTGATCGTTTTAAAATTCATTTGCAAACAGAAAAACGAAAATATTCCACCAAATTTAAAACGCTACAACGTGGAACGCTGTATATCTCATTTATTATGTTTTAAGTACGGAGAATTTGGCTTCTCGTTTGTATTTTGGGTCACAAATATAGAAACAAGTGTACGGTTTCGTATTAGCGTGACCATTATCGCCACTCAAAATCGCAATACAATAGAGTGATTTATTGGTGTACCCTCTTGGTATACAGACCACACGTAACGGTTAGACGGTTCTTTTCTGACCGTCTTAAGTCTCAAATCACTTCATCCCAAGACAGCGAACCAAACGGACCTAGTGTGATCGGTTCTCGTCCTATCGAGCCTCGGCGGGCGTCCCGACGTGGTACCAACGAGATTCCACTGGCTAAGAATATCGCAGCTATTAATCCACCTAATATCCGAAAATAAGTAACTAGAGAACAAATTAAACAAAGTCTAGATTCGTAACATCCACTTCACGAATACCAGCCCATGTTATGACTAAAATCAAGGAAAAACTGGCTAGATCAACACATCTGCAGGATATTAAAAAAAATAATAAGCTGCTTCTCGCCATCTGAACCCTCGAAAGGAATATCCTTGTGGTAGTTATCTTCCTTAAATCTGCCAGGAGGACTCTTGCCTGCAAACACCGGTTAACCTGTGTGGTGGCACAAGATTCATCACACTTTCTTAGTTGACTTTGCCATTCAAATCGCTCTTTTCTGTAGGGACAAGGTTTATTTATTTGAACTGAACATGGATGAAATAAAAGAAGTTCTTATTTATCGAATTCTTAAATAGAACGTATAAAGACATACTCACGTTAACAAAATGCATTAGGAAATTTTCGCATATGAAAAAAAATCCAATTTGGTAAAGAGATTGACAAAACATCAAAAATAAAATAAAGATTTACTTTTACATATACACACCATAATACACCTGCATACAAAACATGTCACATACTATCAAGACAGGTTTAATATACTACTTCCATTAATATAATAGCAAGAACTCCTAATTACTTTTTAATCATACTATTTTTGTTTTTTTTTTCTGTTCTCTATGGATCAGTCAAAACACACCATTAAAAGATGTCACTAACAAAATTTTAACTATCCAACTAAATTTGAAAATGTATTTTGTCCATTATTTTACATATTATATTTTATATGTGTGTTTTTAATGTTGAGTGTCATAGCTTTACACAAATAATCTCAACGACTAGTAAGATGCAATGACAATTTTTGATATGTTGTAAATATTTACACATTCTTCTAATTACAGTGTCTTGAAGAAGGAATAAAAGAATTCCGAAAGCTGGACCAAAAGTCAAAAGAGTGTTTCTATAACATCCCGGCCAAACCTACTGAGTGCAGCCCTAATAAACTGTGTTGTTTGTATATATATGTATATATATATATATATATATATATGTATATATATATATATATATACATATATATGTATATATATATATATATATATATATATATATATATATATATATATATATATATATATATATATTGTAAAGACTACGACCGTCAATTTATATTTCAAAGGTATTCAACTAGTGAATTCAGAGGTTTAATCGCTCATTCAGGTTGGCAAATAAACAAAAGTAAGTCGACTACTT